>NW_022196896.1:84290804-84314796 GCF_008632895.1 Mastomys coucha
ATGGCCTCTGCATCAGCTCCTGCTTCCTGAGCTGCTCGAGTTCCAGTCCTGACTTCCTCTGGTGATCAACAGCCATGTGGAAGTAAGCTGAACAAACCCTTTCCTCCCCAATTTGTTTCTTGGTCATGATGTTGTGCAGGAATAGAAACCCTAAGACAATGCCCTTATGTCAAAATGTGATTGGACAGTGCCACAGCCCACCATGCTCCTCCTTTAAATATGCTGTACTATGCCCTTTCAGTTGTGCACTTCAGCTCCTGAATCTGTTCTGTGGTCCTGATCAATCAGTAACAGCTTGATTACAATTAACTTTTTTTTAAAGTTTTATTGCATTATAATGAGAAAAGTTACATGATTTCAATTTATCTGAATTTGTTAACATTTAAAAACATATTTTAAGTAAATAGAATTAAATCATATTCTTGTTTTCCTTTTGTACCCCAACTCCTCCCAGAGTCCTCCTCTTCAATACATACAATATCTTTTTTGTCATATTCATTAAAATTTATAAAGTATTAAAATAATAAAAATGAGTATTATAAAAGTTGTTTGATATAAACAATTTAACAGTCTTATGTAGATGCTTGTCTATGGCAATACTGAAAATACATACGTTTTACTCAATATAAATTTTAAATAACTCCAAATGTATTAACTGTACATTTCAAAATGATACATCACGACTAATATTTTCTTAAATAAACATAAATATATAAAGTGCTTTTGTTTGTTTGTTTAGTTTGTATTTAGTAGAGCTTAAAATCCTGGCTCTTACTGTGGTAACTTGATACAAGAGTTACAAACGTCAAGCAAAGCATTCAGTCTTACTTTTTGTTGTTCTCTTACAAACCCCCTCCTAATTTAATTGTCTACATTGCTTTTGGGTATATAAATACTTTTAAAATATGTAAGCTGTTCTGAAAACCATAGTATAGTGTAAAAACATGAAATGAACAATATTACTAATAGAGAAGCTGAGATAGAAGAAGCAAGATCTCAAGACCATTATGTTGTACACAGCAAGACACTGTCACGTACAAACAAGCAGAAGGTGTATATGGATTGTACAATATTGGACCTATTTCTCCAATTACCAAATGAGAGAGACCATTGGATGACAGTCAATAAATTTCTAATTCCTCATATTTTTGGATTTCAATCGATTAGGATATGTTGGTAATATTAATTTTCATATTAAGATATTAAGAAAAAGTAATTGTTACTTCCTGTTGTTTTTGTTGTAAGAGGTGGAATTAGGTTTGTATGGATTTGTTGAAAGATTACTTTCTTGCTTCTTCTAGGGTGTAGTTTTGCTCCTTATGTTGATGTTTTTCATCTATTATCCTTTGTAGGGCTGGATTTGTGGAAAGATATTGTGTAAATTTTGTTTTGTCATGGAATATCTTGTTTTCTCCATCTAAGGAATTGAGAGTTTTGCTGGGTATAGTAGCCTGGGCTGGCATTTGTGTTCTTGTAGGGTCTGTATGACATCTACCCAGCTTTCATAGTCTCTGGTGAGAAGTCTGGTGTAATTCTGATAGGCCTGCCTTTATATGTTACTTGACCTTTTTCCCTTACTGCTTTTAAAATTCTTTCTTTGTTTAGTGCATTTGATGTTTTTATTATTATGTGACGGGAGGAATTACTTTTCTGGTCCAGTCTATTTGGAGTTCTGTAAGCTTCTTGTATGTTCATGGGCATCTCTTTCTTTAGGTTAAGGAAGTTTTCTTCTATAATTTTGTTAAAGGTATTTACTGGCCCTTTAAGTTGGGAGTCTTCACTCTCTTCTATAACTATTATCCTTAGGTTTGGTCTTCTCATTGCATCCTGGATTTCCTGGATGTTTTGGGTTAGGAGCTTTTTGCTTTTTGCATTTTCTTTGACTGTTGTGTCGATGTTTTCTATGGTGTCTTCTACCCCTGAGATTCTCTCTTCTATCTCTTTATTCTGTTGGTGTTGCTTTCATCTATGACTCCTGATTTCTTTCCTAGGTTTTCTATCTAAAGAGTTGTCTCTCTTTCTGATTTCTTTATTGTTTCTATTTCCATTTTTAGATTCTGGATGGTTTTGTTCATTTCCTTCATCTGTTTGACTGTGTTTTCCTGTAATTCTTTAAGGGATTTTTGTGTTTCCTCTTGAAGGACTTTTAGCTGTTTGCCTGTGTTCTCCTGTATTACTTTGAGGGTGCTCTTTATGTCTTTCTTAAAGTCCTGTATCATCATCATGAGAATAATAAAATAATATAAAATCATTATATCTGAATCTTGCTTTTCCCGTGTGATGGTGTGTTCAGGACTTGTAATGGTGGGAGTATTGGGTTCCGATGATGTAACCTTGGTTTGTGTTGCTTATATTCTTACTCTTGCCCCGCATCATCTGGTTATTTCTAGTGCTACCTGCCCTTGCTAAATCTGACTCCAGCCTGTCTTTCCTGTGATCCTGATTGTGTTAGAACTCCTCAGAGTCAAGCTATCTCTGTGATCCTGTGATTCTGGGATCCTGTGACCCTGGGCTTGTTAGAGCCCTGGGAGTGGAGCTCTGGATGTTTTTGGGAATGACTGCAGAGTTTGCGCTCAAGGTCTGCTCGGGGCACTGGCCGGCCAAGGCAGACCGGAAGCAACTGGAGCCACTGGGCTGGCAGAGTTCCTATGTGCCTGGGTCTGCTGGTCCAAGTTACTCCTGGTGTTGGGACAGATGTGTCCTCCTCACCTCTGATCCTGGGCGTGTTAGAGCGCCTGGAAGTGGAGCTTCCTCTGGGTGTTGTGGGACCAGAAGGAACCTGAGCTACTGGGCTGGTGGAGTTCCTGTGTGCCTGGTCCTGCTGGTCCAATTAACTTTTATCATCTACATTGACCTGGTCTTTGACTTATGACTGATCCCATAACACAACATCAATCAATTGAAGAATAGTCTTCTACATCTGGGGAAAAGGGGAGATAGGTTGACAGTAGTGGATCCTGTTCAAGCTAGGGGTTTATAAAGTTGAGGCATTTTTGGTTTTGGATTTCTCAAGAATAATAAGTTTAAACTTTAAAATATAATGTTAACTGTCACAGAAGAAAGTAATATCTGAACAAAGGAATCTATAGATCAGAGCCATCTTTAAAATGTTTTGGATATTGTAATCACCCTCCATTTAATAAAGGAGGGAAACAAAGCAGAGATAAAACGCCTTAGTCAAAATTAAGTGAACAGTAAATGGTAGAGCTAGGGCCACTGTCATTTAAGAAGTGTGTAGTGGTGTTCACCTCGGCAGCACATGCACTGATATTGGAAGGATATAGAGATTAGCATGGCCTCATCCAAGGATTACATGAAATTTGTGAACCAGTCCACATTTTTACAGGAGTTCTTATGGGTGGTAGCTCTTGCCTATGCTTCCAGGACCTGGGGTGCTGAAACAGAAGAATTGCTACAAAACTGAGACCCTCCTGGAGCTACATAGTGAGTCTAGGCTGGCCTTGACTAAAGAGTGGGGCACCTAAGAACTGTGTTAGTCATGATACCCCAAACTTTTAATATTTAAAAAAGGGTAAACTGTTTTCAGTGAAATGAAAGCGTGCTGCTTAATTAAGTATGAGCCTTCAGACAAGTGTGCAGAAGCAATGGCCGAAAGCAGATGGACTTGCATAGTAAGAGGAGTCATTTCTGGTTTTGGAAAAGAATGCAGGCTCTATGTTTAGTGTGAGAGCCACATTGAGGTCATGCATATTTGGTTTGGGAATCCAGATGTGGCTCTCAATAGCTCTGTAACTTAGTCAATTTGTAATTACATGGAGTAAGTAAAAAAGAAACCTATAACATATGCTGAACATTTAATGAATGAGGTTAGGTAAACTAGATACTGGTTAGTTAACTACTAAACATTAGAGTTCAATATAATGAGAAGTGGTATAACTTCTGGGTCATATGAACTTCTGTTTTCAGTTTGGATCAATTTGCATTTCTAAAAGCAATGTATAAGGATTTTTATTCTAATCAGATTTTTTTAATGATGGTCATTCTGACTTGGGTAAAATGTAATCTTAATGCAGTTTTAATTTATTTTCCCCTGATGTCTGACCTGTTTTCACACTGATGGTTATTTATGCTTTATTGTTTTAAAAAGAGAAGAGGGACAAGCTGTATTACAGAACAATAGTGATAAAAACTATCTGGTATTGGTACAGAGACTGGCAGGTAGATCAATAGAATAGAATTGAAGACCCAGAAATGAACCCATACACTTAATGGTCATTTGATATTTGACAAAGTAGCTAAAATCATCCAGTGGAAAAAGACAGCATTTTTAACAAATGGTACTGGTTCAACTGGTGGTCAGCATGTAGAAAAATGGAAATCAACCCATTCTTATCTCCCTGTACGAAGCTCAACTCCAAGTGTGGTTTTATGTGGATCAAGGACCTCCACATAAAACCAGATACACTGAATTTAATAGAAGAGAAAGTGGGGAAGAACCTTGAACACATGGGAACAGAGGAAAATTTCCTGAACAGAACACCAATGTCTTATGTTCTAAGATCGAGAATAGACAAATGGAACCTCATAAAATTGCAAAGCTTCTGTAAGGCAAAAGACATTATCAACAGGATAAAAGGGCAACCAACAGATTTGGAAAAAATCTTTACCAACCCTATATCCGATAGAGGGCTAATATCCAATACATACAAAGAACTCAAGGAGTTAGACTCCAGAAAATCAAATAACCCTATTTTTAAAAAATGGGATACAGAGCTAAACAAAGAATTCTCAACTGAAGAATACCAAATGGCTGAGAAGCACCTAAAGAAATGTTCAACATCTTTAGTCATCAGGGAAATACAAATCAAAACAACCCTGAGATTCCACCTCACACCAGTCAGAATGGCTAAGATCAAAAACTCAGGTGACAGCAGATGCTATCGAGGTTGTAGAGAAAGAGTAACACTCTTCCATTGCTGGTGGGATTGCAAGCTGGTACAACCACTCTGGAAATCAGTGTGGTGGTTCCTTGGGAAATTGGACATAGTACTACCTGAAGGTCCAGTTATACTACTCTGGCATATACCCAGAAGATGCTCCAACATGTAACAAGGACACATGCTCCACCATGTTCATAGCAGCCTTATTTATAATAGGCAGAAGCTGGAAACAACCCAAATGTCCTTCAACAGAAGAATGAATAGAGAAAATGTGGTACATTTACACAATGGAGTAATACTCAGCTATTAAAAATGATGAATTCATGAAATTCGTAGGCAAATGGATGAACTAGAAAATAATCATCCTGAGTGAGGTAACCCAATCACAAAAGAACACACATAGTATGCACTCACTGATAAGTGGATATTAGCCTAAAAGCTCAGAATACCTCAGATACAATTTACAGACCACATGAAGCTCAAGAAGAAGGAAGAACAAAGTGTGGGTGCTTCAGTGCTTCTTAAAAGGGGGAACAAAGTACTCACAGGAGGAAATACAAAGTCAAAGTGTGGAGCAGAGACTGAAGGAAAGGCCATCTAGAGACTGCCCCACCTGGGGATCTATTCCATATACAGTCACCAAACCCAGACACTATTGTGGATGCCAAGAAGGGCTGGCTGACAGGAGCCTAATATAGCCATCTCCTAACAGGCTCTGCCAGAGCCTGACAAATACAAAGGCAGATGCTCGCACCAACCATTGGACTGAGCATGGGGTCCCCAACGGAGGAGTTAGAGAAAGGACTGAAGGAGCTGAAGGGGTTTGCAACCCCATAGGAAGAACCACATTACCAACCAGCCAGACCCCCCACAGCTCCCAGGGACTAAACCATGAACCCTAGAGTACACATGAAGTGACCCATGACTCCAGCCATATACGTAGCAAAGGATGGCCTTGTCGGGCATCAATGGGAGGAAGGGCCCTTGGTCCTGTGAAGGCTCAATGCTCCAGTGTAGGGGAATGCCAGGGAGGGGAGGCAGGATGGGGTGGGTGGGTGGGGGAACAGCCCTCATAGAAGCAGGGGGTGGGGGGATGGGATAGGGGTTTCTAGAGGGGAAACCAGGAAAGGGGATAATATTTGAAATGTAAATAAAATATCCAATAAATGAAAATAAAAAAGTTAAAAAAAGAGAAAAGAAAAAGAATAAATTAAGTCTCTATGTAACATAATTAAAAAAAAAATAAGAGGGAACTCGGGGCAGGCTAGAGGATATATCAGACATTTAGAGTGTGTTGGGCTCAGGGAATTGCTGCACAAACCACTCAAACACCAATCACATATCAAACAGGGATGGTTTATTGAATGTCACACTCCAAGACTGATTTATTAGGGCATGGTTAAGACTTGGGAGATTACTGTGACGCTGAGTCAAGGTCCTATAGGTCAATAAGCCAGGGGTCTACAAACATCTGTGCCGAGTTAGTCTGTCAATCAGGATTTAGTGATGGGGACTTCTTTAGTAACACATCTTTGTTGTACACTTATCTTGCTCCCATTGGTTGGGGTATTCAGCTGTGGCAAGGGGCTTACTTTGTCTAACATTCATGTCTTTTTTTTTCTTTAAATTTTTTTTTTCGAGACAGGGTTTCTCTGTGTAGCCCTGGCTGTCCTGGAACTCACTCTGTAGACCAGGCTGGCCTCGAACTCAGAAATCTGCCTGCCTCTGCCTCCCAAGTGCTGGGATTAAAGGCGTGTGCTACCACTATCCAGCTAACACTTATGTCTTAACTTCTCAGCTATGATGGAACTTGTTTAACTTTCATGCCAAGTAGGATGTCAGTCCCCAGGGATGTCTTGGGAACCTAAACTTTCCTAGACTTCTATTCAAAATTGAAATTTTATTCCAAATAGTTTCATATATTGGTACAGATGTCTCTCTGATGTAGAGATCCATCCCACGGGCAGCTTAAAGAAGCAAATACCATAAAAGCTTATTCACGGGTGCAAGAAGTGCTGCTGGGTGGTTGGTTTGGATCCAAGCTTATTGTGGCTAAGTATACAAAGTAGTCCTAACTGACTTCTATTGTGATTGGTTTCCAAGAGCACAGCATGTAACAGAATATGCAATCAACTTGGGCATGAGAAAGTTTCCTAGTAACAGAAGAACAACATATGAGAAAGTTCTCTTCTAATAATAGTAACAGCACAAAACGACAGGCTAGCCAGGTAACAGTTACCTAGGCCTTAACATTTAACATAGGTCTTAACTGAGGGTATGTGTACATACTTGCTTGTGGAGTTGATTCTCTCCTTCTACCATCTGAGGCCCAGGATTTGAACTTGGGGATGAAGCCTGGAAGTAAGCACCTTTACCCATGGGACAACCTGACTGGCATCATCCTCTGAGAACTATCCACCCCCTTTGCTAGTTATTGGTTGGTCCCTTTGGCTTTTATTGAAGTTCCGTTGTTCTAATTTTTCATACCTCCTAGGTATTAACCTTCTGTCAGATATGTAGCCAGCAGAGACTTCTGTTGTCCATGTTGATGGCTGTCTCTTCACTCAGTTGTCTCCTCTGCTCTGCAGCAGCCTTTTAACATCATGCAATCCCACGCGTGCATCCTTAGTGTTCTACCTGAGCCACTGGAATCCTTTTTAAAAAGTTCTTGCCTATGTCCATATCTTGAAATGTTTCTTCCACGTTTTCCTAAAATGAATCCAACTAGAGATAAGGAGTCAGACACAGAAAGGCAAATATAACTTTTTTCTCATGTGTGGGTTCTAGAATTCTTTTTTTTTCTTCAGCTGACAGCAAGAGGATTTATTATACAGGAGTTACACTTGGCCAGAAGACAGAACGGAGCTAGTCTAGAATGCCAAAGGTCCAGGGCAGAGGGCCAGCGGGACTGTTTTGGTTGTAAGAAAGGCAATCATTTTCCCAGGTGATCTTGGTGAGGTGATGTTCCAGGTCTACTGAGACTTATTACCAACAGCAGCATACAGTCCAACAACTTGTTCTGGTGTTCTTGCCTTCAGCATCCCTTACTTCTGCTCCTGCAGACTTCATGAGTGCACAAGCTGGTTTACTTGGACCTCTGCCTCATCTTTCTTCTCTTGCTCTTCAGCCTGTGCATTCTCTTCTGTGCATCCACTTCGTTCTCACGACACAGGCATCTCAAGGAAGATGGTGCTAAGATCGAGAGTGGTTCTAGAATTCTTCATGGATACAAAAAAATCATTTACACACACATATACAACATAAAAGCATATGGAAGACTAGGGGAAGAGGGGACACAAATGGGAGAGGGAAAGGAGAAGAGAAAAGTAAAGCTAATGGGTAGGACTTGATCCAGCCAAAATGCATGATATACTGGAATATGTCATTATGAAGCTTGGCACTATGTGCAATGAATATACACCAATTTTTTAAAAAATTTACATAAAGTATTATTTATGTAAAGATTTAAAGTTTCCTTCTTTATATGTAGGCTTTCTTTGTCTGCTGTTATCCCCAAATTTGGTCAAGCGGTTTTTATGGTTTTAGAATATTTTTTGCATTTATTTTGTAAATTTATTTTTATAGATGTATACTTACCTTCCTCCCCCCCAAAACAAAAGTCTAAAGCAAGCACTTTTCCATCAGTTTAGATTCTTTAAATGTGAAGTCATAATGCTCATATGTCATCAATCAAAACCATGTCAAGACATGAAGTTGACTTCATTACATTATGGTCAATTAAGACAAGTTTTTTTTTTTTTTTTAAAGATCCATTATTTTATATGTATAAATGTTTTGCCTGCATGTGCGTATGTATGCATGTACACCATATGAATATCTGGTGCCTGCAGAGGCCAGAAGAGGGTATCATATCCCCGAGAACTGGAGGTACAGATGGTTGTGAGCCACCATTTGAGTGCTGAGAACTAAACCTGGGTCCTTTGCAAGAGCAACAAATGCTTAGAACCTCTAAACTCCCCATTTTTATTGATTTATTGATTGATTTTGGTTTTTTGAGACAGAGTTTCTCTGTATAGCCCTGGCTGTCCTGCAACTCACTCTGTAGACCAGGCTGGCCTCGAACTCAGAAATCCGCCTGTCTCTGCCTCCCAATGTAAAGAAGCAATTGGAAGACAAGGATGCAGAAACTGGATGCAGACAAGTAATCTCACAGTGAACAACACAAAGCCCTGCGAAGGACTCGAGGTGCCTGTCAACCCTTTGGGTGTCAGAGTTATCCGTGGCGAATGGCCTTTTCTGTCAGACCTGGTGGCATTGGCTACCAGAGGCTCAGAGACCTCAGAGACCTCTGAGATTCAAGGAGAACCTGCTAAAGCAGGCTGCAGCTCCAGGGGCTCACCGAGCCACGCCCACTCGACGCTCAGCGCGTCCCGCCCCTTCCGTCTCCCACTTCCGGATAGCGGCGCGCTTTTGAGCCGCCGTTTCGGAATCTGATTGGCTGGAGTGTCAACTGCTAACTGCCGCGGAGTTTAAACCTGAATCCTGGGCTTTCGCGGATTGACGAGCTTCTCAGGAAGGAGTGGGCACCCACAGCCGAAGGGGTCTCCAGTCGGCGCGGGCGAGACCTGCGCGGCCGGCGAGGCCTGCGGAGCCCGAACCCTTCTCGCCGCCGCGCGGCGGCTTGCAGGGCAGAGTCGCGGAGCCGGCTTCCGATCGGGGCGGTAACTCCCAGCCTTTGCGCTTCCAGCTGGGCGAGCGGTCGCCAGGAGCTTTCAGGTCAGTTCTGGGAGGAAGAGGGGTCTAGGTCCTTGGGGCCAGGTTTGAAACGGCTGCTCGCGTGTAGATAAGGATGCTCAATGCATGACCATTTCAACATTGGGCAGAATTTTTTTTTTCTACTGAAAAGTTCTTTCATGTGTTCATAACATATTTCTATTAGAAATGTTTATCCAAGGAGCTGCAGTGTGCCAGGCACTAAGAGTTCCGCAGAAAACAAATCTGACAGAAACTTGCGCTTGTCAGCATTGCCCTGATCTCCGCTCTTCTCTATGAGGATGTTTGTGATGGCATTAGGGATGCCTAGATTAAATGAGAATCTTACCACTGGATCCTTACATTAAAGGATCATTACATCTGCAAACTGTGTATAGACTGAGAATTGCAGGCACCTGACCAGGTCACTTTGTAGCCTACTATAGGACTGATTACAGGATGTGAAGAATTGCAGGGTGGTTAGGATGAGGAAGATAAAGATGATGTGGAATCTAGAGACTTTTGTGATGGACATGAAAAGCCTACTAAGATTGTTCTGTGGACTCAAAGCACGTAGCGGAGTGGCTTGTGGAGAGAATATAGGTTTGGGGAGTTGACCCCATTCAAGCACATAGCCTAGCATTGTCACCTGCACCTCAATGAAGGTTTTTCTGATCAGTTTTCTCTGCCTAGATAGCATTAACACTTCTTTAATATCCTGTGTGTTAAAGTCATTGTTCTTGCCATACTGTCTAACTATCTATCTTCCTGCTTCTATTACATTGTTAACCAGTGTAGACCATAAATCTAGAATTAAGTAAGCTTATAATTTTCTATCTTTCGAGCCCTCTTCTTCTGTTCATTGAATGAGTCATTTCTTTTGTGCTTCCATATCTAAAGTCCTGTCTAAGGTTATACTTTTGCATAGTAACAGAACAGTGTCTGTCTCACACTGGACTGTTCTTTCCATGACAGCAAGGACCCTATCCTGTCATCTGCTGGTAGCCCATGTGTCACTAGGCATGTAGATATATATAATATAGGTTTGAATGGAAAAAACAAAAGTACTTAGCTTTTTGTAATTCACTAATTCTCCTGATTGTATAAATTCTTATTTTGAGATTTTTATGCAAAGGGCTTTGCAAATACTTATGTAGACAGTGTGTTTTAAGTCATGGTGGTTGAGCTTTAGAATGGCTCGTTACCAGGTTTTACTCTTATTAATCAATACTGTAGTCTCCTACCCCCACTCTATCCTTTCTTTTCCTTTCACTTTAGAAATGGAGTACCCTGGGATAGAAGTTGACTCTGTTACCTCTGGAATTAAGAGAAGAGTGAAGGACAGAATTGCAAAGACAAAGTTGAATGTTTCTCTTGCTTCAAAGATCAAAACAAAAATATTAAGTAAGTACCTACCTTATTTAGCAAATATAGAAAACTACTAAAATGACTTCTTTGTTAGCTGGTACTTTTTCTGTTTGACCTTTTCTGTCAGTGGCTTTCAGCTATTCTGCTGAATTGTTTTGCTAATCTGCCCTTGGTGATAGCTGAATTGTAAGCAGTGTGGCTGGCCCGCCCCAAGCAGCTACCTCTTGGCATGCAAAGACAATACCAATGTGGCTTCTCTAGAAAAGAGCTTAATAGAGTAAGAGATTTGCTGTGCCTTCTGTGGCAGTCAGGTGATAAGTCATGTAGAAGTGCTTGGCCAAGCTCAAGTGTGGTGGTAGTACGTGATTTTATATAGGCCAGAGTCACCAAGAAAGCACCACACACTTTGGAAATGAGATTTTATGAATCCTGGCAGTAAGGTGTAAGGAAAGCAGACAGACAACAAATAAGACCTCAAACAACAAAAACAAAAAACATAAAGATGGACGCTCCCCAGGATAAACGTTTGTTGCTCCCAAAAATTACCTCAGTGGTTTATGCCCATGTTGGCTACACTGGGGAATGTACTGTACACCCATGACTTCCGACAGAACCAAAATGCCTACGTATCTTTAAATCAGGACATTGCTCCTTCCAGGATCTGTAGGTAAACCTGAGTTAGCCAGCTTCCTACAATGGTTATGTCTTGCTTCATTTGTCAGGACCATTTGTAAAACAGCAGGAAAATGTTGTTATTTTAGCTTCTGGATGTCCTAACTGGTTGTGGTCTGTTTCTCCTGGGTATGCCAAGGAGATCCAAGTGACACTAACTACTCTGTACCAAAGATGAAGTCCTAGTACGGATTCTTTCTTTTTTTTCTTTTTCTTTTTTTTTTGCATTTTTTTATTATTATGGGTTTTTTTTTATTTTACAATCCAGCCATTGCCGTACTATTCTTTCTTTTTTTTAGATGTCCAAAATATTTCTCTGAATATCTAAGAAGGTTATATTTAACAAAACTTACTTTAGTAAGCTATGTTAGCACATGCCTATAATTTCAGCGCTCAAGATACCAAGACAGTTGTGTGTGTGTGTGTGTTACTGTGGAGAAAGTATGTTATTAGCATGTAGTAGAATCTAAATTCAAATTATGAAAATATAATTATGATTTAATCATAATAAAGGAACATAATACTTTAAAGGTGAGTTTAATCATTAACTCCTCACCAAAATGTCTTTGCTACCGTTTCAGTAACAGTTTAAATCATAATAACATAGATTGCAGTCAGTTATGAAAAAGGTATGATCATTTGGGCAGAGGTGAAGATCCCACAGGTCCTGGACAATTAGTCCTTTCATTTGAAGTTTAAGAAATGGCATTTGGGGGCCAGGCAGTGGTGGTGTATGCCTTTAATCCCAGCTTTTGGGAGGCAGAGACAGGAGGATTTCTGAGTTCGAGGCCAGCTAGAGCTACCTAGAGAAACCCTGTCTCAAAAAACCAAAACAACAACAACAACAACAAAAGGCATTTGGGAACATAGGAAATTTTATTGAGTTGTAGAGCCACAGAAACTTGTGCAAACATTTCACATTGGCTGCCCTACCTCCTGTTGGTCTCCAGTGAGAGCTATGGGGTCATCTCCCCGCCTTGCTCTAATCAGTGTGGGGAGGGTGCAGGTGGCAGCATCCTCCGCAGCAGCTCACCTGCAGCTGCTCTGCCTGCAATGCTCCACTCTCCAGTTCCCAGCTACATGCCTCTCAGCTTTTGTCTTCTCTAGCTTTTCTTTCTTCAGCTTCAAAACCTGGGCACATTTATTTTTCTCTAAAACTGTATTTGTATTGCCATTCATTTCCAACTACTACTATTTGATATTTATAAAGTAAACTGCATTTTTTCCTGAAATAATTTTACTAAGGAGTGTGGGGTTTTATTAAAGAAATATAAGGCATAAGTTGAGTGTTAACTTTTTAAAAATATTTTTTGCAGACAATTCTTCTATTTTCAAGATCTCTTTAAAGCACAACAACAGAGCATTAGCTCGGGCCCTTAGTAAAGAGAAAGAAAATTCTCGAAAAATTACTACCGAAAAGATGCAGTTACAGAAAGAAGTGGAGAAATTGAATTTTGAGAATACCTTTCTTCGCATAAAGCTAAATAACTTGGTATGGAAATTGTATTGTTTTGAACTCTCCATTAAAATGAAAATCTTAAACTACATTACTATAGGAATTCTAAAAATGTTTTTTAGATTTCAGTTGTAGCGAATTATTGAATGTCAGTATGCTGTGTAAGTCTATACTAAAGGATAGACACCTCTTGGTGATAGAATAGACATCTTAAATCTTGCTCTAAATGCATGCTCTATGCACTATAAACTAGTATAACCATGATCAACATTTGGTTGCTCACTATAAGCAAAACTTGGCCCATTCATACATTTTTAAATGGTATTATTCCTCTAAATAATTGAAAGGTGAATTTAATCATTAACTCCTCACCAAAATGTCTTTGCTACCGCGTCAGTTGCAGTTTAAATCATATAACATAGACTGCAGTCAATACTTCTGTTCTCCTTTAATCGTGCATTTCTTTGGCTACAAGCCAAATAGAATTGAGGAAGTTGTCCTTTCTTTGTAGGTTTAGGTCTAAAATGAGTAGAAATTGGCTTAAAATGGAAAAAATGACCTGTAATACTTTGATGATTCAATTCATATTACTGACCAACTATGTTTGTTTTCCATGTAATATAGAGTTATATGAAAATAGAAAAATATCAGAAAATTGATAACTAATATCAAATGTTCAGTGTATCTGTGTGTTCATGGCTGTTCTGACTAAACATTAATGCAGCTTTTGAGCTTAATGTGATCTCAGTTGAAAACAGTCACCAGGCATGGTTTCATGTCTATAATCCCAGTAGTTTAGAAGCTGAGGCAAGAGGCTTGCCACTAACTCAAAGCCAGTCGCCACTATGTAGTTAGTTCTAGACCACCTTGGGTTATAGTGTGAGAACTTGCCTCAAAAAAGAAGAGTAGAATCAAAATTTTTTTAATTTGAGTCTTCTTACACTGATGCTATCTATAAATGTACCATCATAACAAATTTCAAACTTTAGTTAAAAGAAGTCTTTATTTTACATCACAGAATAAGAAGCTTATAGAAATAGAATCTCATGTGAGCAGTAATTTGTTAACTGCAATTGAAATGAGCAGTCTTTCTGAGGTAAGTGAATTCACGTGAGTAGGGCCATTTTTTTTTTAACTATTACTAAGATAGTTGAGATTAAATAGCATCAAGGTAAGATATTCAAATGTGCAAAGAAGTAACAGCAATCATGTATAATGCATCATCTTTACAATTGGTTATTGAAATTATTTCATTAAAATGTAATTTTGATTTAAAATAATAGATTAAACTGTTCTTTGGAACATGACCCACCCAAAAGATTTAGAAACATAGTCTTAGTAGAATGGAACATTTCAAGTTAGAAAAGAATTTATTTTAAAATAAAAAGAATTGAAAAATTATTTGGATGAAAAATAGGCAGATCCTATTGTATAACCGTCAGTAAGATAAATTCCAGATCATTTAAAATATCGACATAAAATAAACCACAGACATGCGTAAGAGTCAGTATCATCCATACATGAGTCAGGGGAAAGTTTTGCCGTTCTTCTGAGCCTGACCTGAGGAAGGCCTTCCATTCCTGTGGGCTGAGCTTTTGTCCCTCCTGTCAGTAATACACATTCTCAGGAGCTAGTCCACTCTCCGTTCCTTTACCCATCACACCATTTCCATTGTTAGCTGCATGGGTTGTGTTTTGCTGTTCCCTTAGTGTTAGTGTAGAGTACTTTTCTATCCTATATCATTACATTTTTTTCTTTTCTGTGTTATTTTGCATCAGTATGCAAAAATCTTCTTATAATTCATCTTGAAAACACCAATAAAGCCACATTCTCCTCAGGTACTGTCTCATTTGTACTTTTTTAGAGACTTATTCCCACATTCTCCTTTCTTTTGATTCACACCTCTAGACTTCTACATCACTATGGTGTTCCCGTAAGTCACCAGAGGTACTAGGGTGACAAGATCCAGGGGCAGCCGTTGGTCCTCAGGCTCATCGTAGGACTCTGAGGACACTGTACTCTCTCTGCTTGTTCTTTCAGCCTGGGTTTTTGGTTTCCTTCCCTAACTACTAAGTTTCAGACTACCTAAGACTTAGTTATTAGATTTCTCTTTTCTGTCTATACTCATTCTTGTTAGGTAATTTTACCAGCCTTTGTTTTAATTACTAACTTGTACTGATAACTTCCAAATGTGTGTTTCCATGCTGCATAACACATATGTAGTAGACATGAACAAATTATGTATAGCTATAACTACCTTGTTTATATATTAGTATATATCTTTGTATTTCTATTAATACAAAGTTTTTAACTTAACAAAAATATCAGAAGTGATTATCACTGGAAAGTATGATGAAGGATGAGCTATTTTAATCTTATCTTTATTTACCAATTGAAGTCCAAAGTAAAGGCTGGGTAGTTCAGTAGTAGAATAGTTAGCTGGCATGAACGGGGTCCTGAGTTACTGTCCAGCAATTCACATATATGGTACAAGAATTTTGTTCTGTTTCTGGTGGTATCCTGGTATAATTTGCTATTTTAATGACAAGTCTGATAAAATAGATTACTTCTTACCATTTTCTTTGTTTTACTCAAAAATAGTTCCATCAAAGTTCTTTTCTCCTGTCAACTAACAAGAAAAAAAGGACCAGTAAGCAATGCAAGCCTGCACCTCTTCCATATGCAAGGTAATTGTTTAAGACTTGGTTAGGTTGTGACATACGTGTCTGTGCCTTAGAAGATGGTAGGTTGGGCTGTGAGTGGTTGTAGTTACTCACATTCTAAAAACAGAAAAAAACAATTAGAGATGATGACTTATAAATAAATAATGTGTAATGTTGCTTTGCTGAATTAAACATTTCATAGACTTGTATTTTATACTTCTGTATAGTATACCTTTAGTTACCTGGACTAGATTGTCACTGGTTCAGAGCACAGACTTCATAAAATAGTCAGTGTTCTCTGTCAGCCTGTAGCTGTGCTACTGAGGTTGAAATGGGAATCATGTGGTGTGTTCCTAAGGCTGGCCCTTCAGGACTCTGAGGAAACTCCTCAAATGCAGACAAACTAAATAGGTTAGAGTAGTTGCTACTTTTAATTACATTTCTTCTGGCCTGTTTTCTTGCTGAGCACATCTGATTAACTTTTTCTGCCTTGAACATCATGTATACTTACTGTCCTAATCTCTGAGATTAACTCTCATTTTAGCTATTCTCTTGTCTAAAGTCTCTTTCCTTTTTTGATTGACTTGGGTACAGTCATCAAGGCACACCCAGTTTCAAAGTTGACATACTAAACAGTAGACCCTGAGGCTGAGAGGTGTGAAATGACATAAGCAGCGACTGGGATCTTCTCATCTACTTAATAAGTTTAACGTGTTTGTTTTAAGTGTATACAGCCTCTGTATATTACGTAATGTATATGTAGACATGAATTGCCTAAGTGTAAAGATACTGTATTTGTGTAGGTATATGTGTATGTATGATTCTAATACACAGGAGAAAATTAGAAAGCTACTTAAGCACCAATAGTGATTTTCCATTGGGTAGTTTGGTTAAGGGGGAAACTTTGTGCTTCAGTAAAAATATTAAATAAGTAGAGGCATTCCTATATGAGATATTGTCTTTACCACAGGAAAGGAAGAACCCTCGGGTCATGCCATTTATGTCATTTTCTATTTATTCCAGTTTGTTCTATTGACTTATCTACAATCTGTATTGTTACCATTTTGTACCAGTACATTTTATCAGTGTATTTTTAAAGTAGTAAGTTGTATTATCTTATACTTTTATATTTTCAAGAACACATTGGTTGTCGTGCATCTGTTGTTTCAAACATCTATTTATAGCCAGGTGTGGTGGTGCAAACCTGTAATTCCAGTGCTTGGGAGGCTGATGCAGTAAAATCTCTACAAGTTTGAGGCCAGCCTGGGTTACATAATGATTTCCAGGCCATGTTGGGCCACACAGTTAGAACCTGCCTCAATAAACAAACCAGAAAACCACAATCAAGTATATTGTTTGCCATACAAAAAATTTTCATTATGCCCTTTAATGAGAATTGGTTTGAAATATTTTATACATATTAAAGGCGAGCTTTCACACATAAACAGCATGATATGACCTTATCCAGAAGACCCTAAAGAAAAAAAAGAAAGAAAAGGTTACCAATGATCTCAGATATATCCCTGTAGCTTCCTCTCCGATCATCACCTACTGCCTGCCTAACCAAGGATTCTGACCTTAAACTATCATACATCAATTTTGTGTGATTCCTCTAAATGATCAAAAAGTACTTTTAAAAATCTCACTTTTGCTCAGCATTATTTGAAGGAGTCATCTATATTGTAGCTGTGAGTCATGTAGTGTTATTCCACGACATCTCCATTCTGCCATTCTGCTGTGTTTCCAGCTTTGATCTGTTACAAATAAGGCTCCCACATACACATATATAGATACCTCCTGCTTGGTGAATGAATCCACATTCTATTTTGTATAGACTACCAAATTGTTTCTGGAGTATGGTTCTAGCAGCAGTGTGTGAGCATTCCTGTCCTATATACTTAGTGTGTAGTGGTGTTAAATTCAAGTTTTTATCTTTATTTCCCTGGTGACAAGTAAAATTAAATACTTGTTCATATGTGTTCTTTTGAGTAGTATTAATTTTTACTTTGTGTATAACGAGTATTTTCTCTCTGGCTCCCATCTTTTTTGTCTCCTTGGGATACTTACATGAACAGTTCTTTATAAATCCCATTTTGTGTGTGGTGTGTGTGTGTGTTCCCCCCAATGTTCTGATTAATACTTTCTGTGACCCTTTATTGATCTTTACTGTTTACAGGGTCATTATTCTGTTTCCTACCAAAATTGTATTGTCTTCTGTTGGGGTTCAGGAATTGCCACACAGACCATAAGAGCACCGATCTCAATTAAGCAAGAATATTTAATTGAACACACATCCCAAGACTAATTGATCATGACCATAAAAAAGGACTTGGAAGCCTCATTGTGGTACCAGTCTGTTAGGGCAAGCTTTTTATAGGAGAAACCAAATTCAGAAGTTCACAAGGGCAGAGGCAGTATTGCATTTTAGCTAGCTTGACGAAGTGTTAGCGGCTGGCGTTTAAGCTGATTGATCCTAAAGGATGTAAGAGGGGTCACGGATGGGGGTGAAGAGGGGAGGTTTAGAGCACTGAGCTATCAGAGCATAAGCAATACAACCGTAGTGTTATGGCCTTTTAGGAGAATTTTTCAGTGTCAGCTATAGATAATTACTCCTGGAAAGTAAAGTCTGAGAACATGAATTTAATTTCACCTTACGAGCAAAATGGAGACTGAATACAAAATGGCTGCAGTTATGTTAAAAGAAGTGGGCTTCAACACTTCCCTTCTACATTGTTATTTTAAAAATTACTGGGCTGGAGAGATGGCTGAGCAGTTAAGAGCACTGGCTGCCCTTTAGAGGTCCTGAGTTCAATTCCCAGCAAAATCGCATGGTGGATCACAACCATCTGTAGTGAAATCTAGGGTCCTCTTCTGGCATGCAGAAGAGTACATGCAGATACTCATACATTAAGTTAAAAACTTTTTTGTTTTGTTTTTTTGAGACAGGGTTTCTCTGTGTAGCCCTGGCTGTCCTGAAACTCACTCTGTAGACCAGGCTGGCCTCAGAAATCCGCCTGCCTCTGCCTTCTAAGTGCTGGGATTAAAGGCGTGTGCCACCACTGCCCAACCATAATAAAAAACTCTTAAAAATTATTATTTATCATCATTATCATTGCTATTATTACTATATGCATGATGGGGATGGAAAGGCACTTGCATGTGCCGCAGCATATGTGTGATGGCCAGAGGATAACTTCATGAAGTTAGTGCTCTGCTTTGATCTTCTATGGGTCCTTAGGGACTGAAGTCAGGTCGGCAGCCTTGTATAATGGGGGCTTTACCTACCCATCCATCATACCAGCTTCCCTATCCCATTTAGATCTTCAGCCCACTTAGATTTTTGGGTATGATGTGAGGGAAGAGTGTCTTAGTTAGGGTTTTAGTGCTGTGAACAGACACCGTGACCAAGGGAACTCTTAGAAGGATAACATTTAATTGAGGCTGGCTTACGGGTTCTGAGGTTCAGTCCATTATCATGAAGGCAGGAGTGTGGCAGCATCCAGACAGGCATGGTGCAAGAGTTGCTGAGAGTTCTACATCTCCTTCTGAAGGCTGCTAGAAGGCTGGCTTCCAGGCAGCTAGGACAAGGGACTTAAAGGCCATACCCACAGTGACACAACTACTCCAACAAGGCCACACTGTCTAGTAGTGCTACTCCCTGGTCCAGGCTTATAGAAACCATTACAAAGGGTCAGAGTTGTTATTGTTGTTTTGTTTTTTAGTGTAGAGATTTCATTGGCTTTGCACTGTGTATTGAAAACACTATCCTTCCCTTACCTAATGCCTATTTCATCTGTGTTATAATGAACTGACTGGATGGATTTGTAAGAGTCTGCTTCTGAACTCATTGCTCTTGTATGTGGATCTTGTCACTACCATGCTGTCTAAATGATTAGTTTTCAGTCTTGTTGTTTCAGTCTGTGTCTCTTACTTTATTCATTCTTTTCATTTCTCAATATTAGTATGACTATTTTGGTCCTTTGCATTTCGTAAGTAGTTTAGCAATTTGCAACAACCCCCCCCCACACACACACACATATACACACAAAGTGATAGTTGGAAAATTTACTAGGCAATGCAGGATATTTGATCACACTATGAACCCTGAGTTATTTACTGGAAAAACCTGTTTTTAGTTGTAGTGTGTCTCACATATTCAAGAACTTTCTGAGATTCTGTTGAACAATAACAGAATATGTTCAGTTTGAGGAAAATAGAAATTTTATATAATAGTTTCATCTATAAGCACACTATATCACTTGATCTACTTAGCTATTACGGGTTTTCATCTA
Organism: Mastomys coucha; assembly: GCF_008632895.1. Lineage (NCBI taxonomy): Eukaryota > Metazoa > Chordata > Mammalia > Rodentia > Muridae > Mastomys > Mastomys coucha. The sequence goes on from NW_022196896.1 coordinate 84,310,870, forward strand.
TGTTTTGTAGGTTTGTTTTTATACAAAGTTATTCTATATGCTGGGTTCTTTCCTACTTGCTTGATATTTTAGTGTTGTGCTGAATGAAGTCCTTTGTTTTGATTGTTTGAGCCAGGATTTCATGTAGCTGAGGCTGCCCTTTAATTACTGTTCCTCTGCCTCCACTGCTGGAATTCTGGGATTACAGGCAAACTTCAGGATACTTGATGCAGTTGTTTCTTAAATTATGTTTTCTTCTTGATGTTAGCTTGCAAAAATACAATTAATTTTCAGGCCTGTTTCCAGTGAACTTGTTAATTCTAACAGTTTGTTGGGGCTATCTCTTTGAATTTTCTCTGAATATACTTATATTATTTGTAAATAAGAACTGTTTTCTTTCCCCTTTGCAAGCCATTTCTCTTTTCCTTTTTCTTACTTTACTGCACTATCTACTTGTTCAAAGTTGGAAAAGTCATAACAACAGGCATTCTTACTGTGCTTCCATTGTTAGGTATGATGTGAACACTTGGATTTTCTAGATCTTGTCAGATTAATCAAGTTCCAAGTTGAGACAAAATAATCACATTTCAAGGCAAACTAAAAGCTTGGGAGAAGTTCTCACAGCCCACAGCTTCTTTGTTTCCATCCCTTCATTATCATTGTGTATGTGTGCATGTATATGGTGAGTGGGTGAGAATATAGATGCATACATGCCACAGAATGTGTACAGAGGTCAGAGGACAACTTTAATGGTTATCTCTTTCTTTTCATTGTGGGCTCTAGGGAACAAATTCAAGTCCTCAGACTTGTATGGCAACCACTTTTACCCAATGAGCCATCTCACTGGCCCTAAGCCTATAGGTTTTTTTGTCAAAAATTTTTTTATAACATCCCATTTCTCTTACTAAAAATTAGCATATTCAGATTTCTTATTTCTTGGTCAGGTTTTTAACTTTTCTTTAAAAAATCTTTCCATTTCTCATTTTTCAATCATCTGAAGTATCCAATCATAGTGAGTCAAGAGCAGCTGCTCTGCACAGTAAGACTGTCTCAGAACAAAAGAAAGTTGAAACCCTGGTTGCTGAGAGTTCCTGTATGAGTAGCTATTGAATTAATCATGCGGGCTTCTTGTTGTTGCTATTGAAAAGATACTCCTTTATTAGTATAATCAACTTTTAATTTTTTCCTATTCTTATAAAATACAATGAATTGGTTAATTATTAATAGTGGGTATATGTATATACATAATACGTATATGGGGTGTGTACACATGATGTGTATATAGGGTACAAATACATGGAATGTCTGTAAAGATCACAAAACAACTTGGTGGAGACTGTTTCCACTTTTACATGGGTTCTACGAATTGAACTCAGGTCATCAGGCTTTCCAAGGCAAAAACTTATCTGCTGAGCCATGTCTCTCTATGATCTATTTTCAAATTCCTTCTCTGCATCACAAAATCATTATTGTTGCTCTAAAGGTGCATTGCATATATGTTATAATGAAAATTATTAATTTTCTTTTGTTGCAATTATTTTTCAGGTTTAGGTATTTCAGTTAGGCTCTCGGATAAGCATTCCTTTTTTTTTTTTTTTTTTTTTTTTTTTTTTTTTTTTTGGTTTTTTTCGAGACAGAGTTTCTCTGTATAGCCCTGGCTGTCCTGGAACTCACTCTGTAGACTAGGCTGGCCTTCAACTCAGAAATCCACCTGCCTCTATCTCCCAAGTGCTGGGATTAAAGGCGTGCGCTACCACTGCCCGGCTTAAACATTCTTTTGTAATTCAGGAAGCATATTAGAGAGTGGTATTATTTTTCTTTAAGAGCTTAAGAAAAGTTACCTCAGCCTATAGCTTTCATGCAGAGACGTTTTGAGAATATGGCATTTCTTTTTTATTTTTTTTTAATATTTTTAATTGTGTGTGTGTGTGTGTGTGTGTGTGTATAAGCATGTGTATGTATGTGAGTGTAGATGCTTGTGGAGACTCCCAGGGTTGAAGTTAAAAGTAGTTATGAGCTGCCCAGTATGGGTGGTAGAACCACACTCAGGTCCTCAGGAAGAGTAGTACATGCTCTTAACTGCTAGGCCATCTCTCCAGCCCCTATCCCATTTTTTAAAATAATCTCTATGTTCTACTTATCAAGTTTTTACATTTTCTTCAAATAATTTTTCCATTTTTTTCTAAATGGTCAGATTATTGGTACAAGTATAGTGTTATCTTTTTCTTTCTATGTCATTTTTGTAAAATACAGAATTTATTTCATTCTCACTTGCCTTTAGGGTTCTCTTAACTTCAGAAAATGATGATGATGGTGATGATGGTACTGATGATAAATGGAATACAAAGTGTAACAACAGAACTATATCAAAGACATCACCTGATAGTACCTCTTCGATATCAAGACAACCTTTATCCTTACATCAGTGTAATTTGGAAGCATTCCTTCCTAAAGAAGATAATCAGAAAACATGTGACTCAGGTCATTCAGAGCATACTTCAAGTGTTGATGTACTTCTGAATGGTAAGATTGTTTTTAAAACTTTATGTATGTAGCTTTTCTTAAGGGCAACAATGTCTAACAGGTAGATCTCTTGTATTGCTAACTTGTACTTGCTAACTTCTACCATTTAAAACTACTGGTGAAAATTTCAATTTGAACTAAAAATCCTGACATGTCAGATCCATGGGCACATAATACTGTTAGGTCTAGAAGCAATTTTCAGAAATGAGCAAGACTAAGCTTTCCATTTTGCTTAGCTTGTAATTTAAAAATACCATTACATTTATTTAGTTTCATCTTCTCCTTTTCATGGATATGAAAAGTGTTCATCTAATTGGATATATAGTGACTTTTTCAAGCTTGTAACCAATTAGTGATTATAATGGTTAGTTTTGATTATCAAGCTGACATAGTCTAGAATCATCTAGAAAGAGAATCTCAGTGAGAGATAGTCTAGATCAGGTTTGCCTGTGGACATGACTGTGGAGGATTACCTTGATTTTATTGAGTTGGGAAGACTTGGCCACTATGGGTGGTACCATTTCCTTGGCAGGAGATCCTTAACTATATAAGAGTGAAGAAGGCAAGCTTATATCGTTCACTGCTTTCTTCTCATGACTCTGGATGTGGCTGTCTGCTTCAGGTTCCTGCCACTTTGAGTTCCTTTCAATAATGGGCTGTAACCTGGAACTGTGACCCAAGTAAATTCTCCCTTAAGGTGCTATTGTCTGTATTTTACCAGAGCAACAGAAATGAAATTGTCATAGTGCTAATGAACTTGAGTAATGACTTAGTAAGAGAAGATGATGGTATTTAATTCATTACATGGTCTTCCTAATTGATAATCCTGTACTATGGTGCTTATGTATTTGTTAAGTATTAACAGACTAGAATACAGAACCCTAATTGTTAAGCTTAGAGCATGGTATTTTTCCTTTCTACAGTCTTAGGTATCCTCCTTACCAGAGTTACTGCTATTACTTTAGTTCATGGTCTCTTCAGCTCTAGAAGTAGGAATTAATGGCTCCATTGTTATATATACCCATTCTAATCTTGGGGCCAAAGCTGAGTGAATGTTCAGCAGTATGCATTTCCTATGGATTCAGATGTAAAATGTGACCTGTGAGACTCCAGTTAGTCTAACTAGTTTTTATTAGCATGAGATCTGAATAATATAAGGGTCTGAGAAGAACAGATTGTCAGAAGTTCTCTCTGTGAAACAACTAAGTATATGCTTTGTTTACTGTAGATTATTACTTATTTTTGTTTTTCTTTATTTTGTAGAGAGCCATTGCCACTCAGATCAAAGTCCTAAGAGTTCTCTGCTGAGTGAGATAAAAACTCCTCCATCTTCCAGCCTCAAAAGGGAAAAATTGTTACTTGGTAATGTGACTAAGAGGAAGAAGTGTGTGTCTTCAACTGCAGACATTCTGTATGTGACAGATT
>NW_022196896.1:84316317-84316659 GCF_008632895.1 Mastomys coucha
ATCTGCACAAGCAAATTACTGGTATATACCCTGCTCAGAATGAGTCCCAAATTAGCAAAATCCCTAGGAAGAAAGTAAATCGTAAGACAGAAGTAATTTCTGGAGTGAATTGTTTTAATAATGACAAAGGTGTACATTGTTCAGAAAAGGATACATCTTTCTTGCTACAAAAGGATAAAGACATCCCTGGAACCTTAAAAGACTTAAGTGAGTTTGATACTCCTGCTTTTTGTAACAAAAATAGTGCAAAGTTATGTGATTACAAGTCTGAAACGCTCTTGGGGTTGAAGAAACATGACCCTAATGTGCAACCTGCTTGTCAAGATGATTCAAAAGTAGGTA
>NW_022196896.1:84317496-84327748 GCF_008632895.1 Mastomys coucha
GTAGGTGATGATGCTCAGGAAAAGATGAAGGAAGGCACTCATGACCCCTACCACAGAACACAGAAGTCAAGACCAGGTAGGCCAAAGTTTTAGAACTGTATCCTTTTCACTTAACCAGTGGTGTATTTTCAGTTGAAACTGAAATGTTTGTGAAAATTTTAAGATAGTGTGAATATCATCATCTATAGAAACAGAAGTGAAAGTTTGTAAATTGAGAAGGTAACAGATTGTCTTAGGCATGTGAAATATAAAACTTGAGTTAGCCTTTACTATAAAGTTATCTAATAATGACTCTCTTCATGTGTTTGGAGGAAATTAAATGTTTTAAATGCATGTATAGGGAATTGTATTGAATTTACTCTTCTAAAGACACGTTTTATAAGGGTAAGGCTCAGTCCAGCAGCTTACATTTAATGGGATCAGAAAAATATAAAGGTTAACAGATACAATATGTGGTAAATGGTTTTAAAAGCAGACACTAAGCTAAGGGTATATAGTGAGAAATTTTGATTAGAGAAAATTGCAAAGATAGCAAGTAGTTGTTAGCATTTTAGACTAATGGATAAGCAAGATTTTTAGCATTAGTGTGTACTTGCTTAACTGATTGTTAAAAATAATAGTTATTATAAATAATCAAATAAAATCAGAGGTGAACACCTACTAAAATGGCCATCACCATTTACCTTATGTACATGGACTTGAATTGTGAATCTTTAAATACATTCTTGAAATCATATTTCTATACTACTAGTTCTCCCACTTATTCCTCAGTGTTCAATCATGGGGATTTCCTTTGTGATGAGAGATTTTATAACATGAGACATTCTTATGTAGAAATTTTTCTACTTGGAACCAACATTTCCCTGTGTCTATAGAACACTAAAATTTTGATGCTAAGGCTAGTCTAGATAAAAGGGACCCAAAGCAGAGTTCGAGAATCTGGGTAGTGGGTATTGTAGAGGAATAACTTATCTTTTGTCTATCGTGGTAACTTTCACACACTGAGTAACCAGATCTGTATGTTTTGAGTAAGTGTGCAGAGATTGGTGTGTGTTATGAATGAGTGTGCAGAGATTGATGTGTGTTATAAATGAGTGTGCAGAGATTGGTGTAGGTTATGAATGAGTGTCCAGAGATTGGTGTGTGTTATAAATGAGTGTGCAGAGATTGGTGTGTATTATAAATGAGTGTGCAGAGATTGGTGTGTGTTATAAATGAGTGTGCAGAGATTGGTTGTGTTATGAATGAGTGTGCAGAGATTGGTGTAGGTCATGAATGAGTGTGCAGAGATTGGTGTAGGCCATGAATGAGTGTGCAGAGATTGGTGTAGGTCATAAAGAGTTGAACCATGAAGAGCTTTTGTGATTTCAGACACAAAACATTGAAGACCTTTTTATTGGTGTCCAGCTTGACGTAAGCTAGAGTCAGTTGCAGTGGAAGACTCTCTGTTGAGAAATGCCTCTTGTAGACAAATCTGTAAAGCATTTTCTAGATTAGTGATTGATGTGGAAGGGCCCAGGCCATTGTGAGTGGAGCCATCCTTTGGCTGCTCGTCCTAGATTCTATAAGAAAGCAGGCTGAGCAAGCCATGGGAAGCAGGTAAGTACACAGCGCCCTCCATGGCTGCTGCATCAGTTCTCACCTCCAGGTTCCTGCCTTGATTTCCTTCAGTGATAGACTGCTGTGGAACTGGGAGTGAAGAAAACGCTTTCCTCTCCAAGGTCTTTAGCCCAGTAATGAGAACCCTGTGTAATGTCTTACAATTGGTTTATTATACAGTTTAGCTTTTTTTCTCTCAAAATTGAATTTTTTAAGTTTAAAATTTGATCACTTTGAATGGTAAACTGTATTGGCCTCTTACTTATTTCCATCCTTACATACGATTGTACAAATATTTGTGAAAATTATTATTTTTAGGTAGCAGAATGTCCCTGGTCTTGGTGGATACCAGTTGTGTTTCAAGTAACCCTGCTAACTCTGAGAATGAGTCAAAAGAGCAGTCCTCATACCCGATGAGAAGAAGGAAGTGCGCCCCTCACAACCTGGCAGAGCCAAGCCTTAGAAGGCAAGTGTCGCAGTGTTGTTGTTAATGTGCTTTGAAGAACGTTTTGCCTGGATTAGTATTTGAACACTCCAGAATATCACTGACTCATAGGAATCTGTTACACAGTACGAACCTGGTAGAGAGTAAGTCAAAATGAACCCTTGTTTTTCTGCTTTTTTTCTCTAGTTTTAAATTAATTTAGTTTCATTTAATTACTATCTTACTGTTGTCATTTTAAAAACTTTGATTGGTAGCTATAATTTTTTTAATTTGTTAAATACACTTTACCAACCACCATTTTCATAGCTATCACATACATTTATTTCCTGTGTTGCTCCCTAGAAGTCAGTGTGCTTTATATTTCCTTTGATCCCAAAGAAAAACAAAAAAAATTGGTTTTAACTGCAGATATATAGTAGTGACATTGTGCTCTATTTGATTCAGCTGTTGTAATTTTAAAGCAAGTCTCTGAGTGATTCATTGATAAATAAAGAATAAGATTTTTCTGATGCTGGAGAGAGAGCTTCATCAGTAAAGCACTTGAACAAGCATGAGGCCTTGAGTGCAGACCCATAAGTCATGTGAAAGTCAGGCACAGCAGCATGTGCCTGTGAACCCAGCGCTGGGAAGGGAGAGGACAGCGGGGTCCCTGGAGCTCGCTGGTCAGTCCCTCTAGTCAGATCTGAAAGTTCCATTCATTGAGAGACCCTATCTCAAAGAGAATCAATTGAACACATCTGGACATTGACATTCGGCCTCTACACTACACACACATGCACATTTCTAAACAAAGTTTACACATTAGGATTAGGCAGGTCTGGGATTATAGCACAAGGTGTAGTTTGCCCTGCATGCATGAGGCTCTAGTCCGCAAAACTATCAATAAATTCTTAGTGTCCTTTAATGGCTAATCTATTCAAATTTCCTTAATTGCCATAAAGTCACTCCAGTGACTGTTTACATTGTTTTCTTCTAACTGGCCAACTGTAGGCCACTGATGGGCCTTTTCTGCTTTACAGCACTAAGCAGAGCCCTGTGTAGTATTAGCTTTTGCTTCTCTTTAACCTCATCATACCTGTGTCGTTTCCTATTCCTTTTTCTCTCATAACATCCTGAAGATTACCAGGCAGTTAATTTTTAGAATAGCCACAAATTGAGACTTGGGGATTTTTTTTAATCTTTTTTTCCCTCATATTCATACTGAAGTTATGCATTTTTAAATGGATTCCACATGAAAGATATGTCCAGCCGGGCGGTGGTGGCGCACGCCTTTAATCCCAGCACTTGGGAGGCAGAGGCAAGAGGATTTCTGAGTTCGAGGCCAGCCTGGTCTACAGAGTGAGTTCCAGGACAGCCAGGGCTACTCAGAAAAACCCTGTCTTGAAAAGCCAAAAAAAAAAAAAAGAAAGAAAGACATGTCCTAGCATCATATCAAGGATTTATTAGGTTAGTCTGTTCCTCTACCAAGGGCTAGCCTTGATCTCATAGCTCCTGTTGAAATCTGCTGGGTTTCTGCAATGTGAAGTTTATCTTTTTCTTAAGGATTGAGGGAGATTCTCTGAATGTGTACATCCTGTGTGTCAAATTTTTGTTTAGCACTTGGGAGGCAGAGGCAGGCGGATTTCTGAGTTCAAGGTCAGCCCGGTCTACAGAATGAATTCCAGGACAGCCAGGCTACACAGAGAAATCCTGTCTCGGGGAAAAAAAGAAATTGTTTAATGATTTTAGTATTTATTAGTAGATTTTACTTGAAACCAATACTGGTGTTATGTGTAAGGCCATTACTGACATTCTGCTTCTGTGAGGAAATACTTCTGTGAGCTAATAGTCCCACATTATAGTCTCCTTGATATCCAGTATTGTCTATCTTTATTTACTTCATTATTCAAGTGATTCCACCTTTGGTATTAGGAGCCCCTTGAGAATAGCTTCTGAGTTCCTTTAAGAAGATTTCATACTCTTGATCACTTCATTACTTTCTGGCACCACAGATGTTCCAGGTTCGTCATCATACTTTCCCTGTCCTGGTCCTAGAATCAGACACTTCTTAGGAATTCTGATTTTTTGATTGTAAAATTGTGTTTAGCAACCAGATTCAGTGTCCTACAGATGCTCATGGCTGATGCTATAGTACTTCCCGTCTATTGCTACACAGCATTACCATGAATCTAGTAGCTTAGAAAATAGTACCATTTATTCTTTTTCAGAATGTAGGCATGGCTTAATTGGTGTTCAGGGTAGCATCTCTTAATACTGTGATCAGAGTGCTAGAGTTCTTATCTGGAGGCTCTGCGCATGGACACTATTGGTAGGATCTCCTCATGAGATTTATCATCTTGATATAGGCTGTCGACTGTTTTCACCTCCATGCTACATGGGCTGCTTTCCCAACAAGGCCACTTGCTCAAAGCCAGCTATGGAAAGACTATAGCAAAACCCTTTAGTGAGATAGTGTTTTATAGTGAAATGTGCTCTCAAAAGTGAGGTGGCCTCTCACCCTTGTCATTTTGTTAGACACAAATCACTGTTCCTGCCCATAATCACCTGGAAGGACTTATGTAAAGGCATGAATGCCAGTAGATGAGGATTGTGGTTAGTGTCCTTGTTATAGTCGGTATACCACAGGGATTATGTTTGGGCCTCTCACAGAGAACACCAGGAGATAGATAGATGTGTGTGTGTGTGTGTGTGTGTGTGTGTGTGTGTGTGTGTGTGTGTGTATATCTCCTATATATGTGGTGTATACATCCTAGTTTCCCACTATTATGTGGCAAAACTTTCCTGGGAAGAAAAAACCATACATATATATACATATCAGATAGGAAACCTACAACAGGCCAAAGTCCAGTTTACTGAACTAGTGAGCTTTATTGGAGTTAATGGATGAGAGGTTACTTACTGGAGCAAGAGTGGCTCAAAGACAACTGTATCACAAATCCCACCCTAACACAGGTGGCATCTCACAAAAGCTGGAAAAGCTGTAGCTCACTGCATAGCCGACAAGCAACACAACAGGTTGGAGAGTGTCCTTTCCAGGTGCCTCAGTTGGTCTAAACCTCTTCCAGATAACTCAGCTGGTTTCTGCTTCTTCCAGGCAGTTGGTCTGATCCCAGGGTCTTCTTTGAAGTTTGGCTTGTCTAAGAGTCTTTGAACCTCAGCTTCCTTCAGTCTGAGGGGAACTCTCAGCTTTTATTGCTTATTCTACTGAGTCTGGTCAGTTTCAGGGACTTCCTGGAACTATTTTGAGTTGTTTATCTACTGCTTTAAGGAGCTTCCCACAGGGCGGAATGCTTTAATCCTGGAGGAAACTGTTATACAACACCCACATAGACATACACTTTTATATTTCTGTATGTACCATATATATACATATATATATATACATATATATATCATGATAAAATGATACATTAGAGATGATCTAATACCACTAGTTTTAATTTAATATTGTAGGGTTCATTTTAGCATTCCTCTTTGCTTAATATGTAATTTCTCAATCAGTAAGAAGCCTAGTTCTTATCTGAAAATATTTACTTGTTTGTTCAATTCTAGTACATATTTCAGAATTATTATCCCATTTCCCTGTTAAAACCATTTTACCAACTGGATTTATCTATAATTCTTTCTGCTGTGGATTAGTTGGTTTCCTAATCCACTGAGGCTCAGAAATTATTGCTTGTCTTCACTGTGCTGATATCATTCCCATCCACACTGTGGTGGAGCACACATACCCCCAAAACACAGAGTATTGTCATATTTTAATTTGTGCTAGTAGTGGGTGAGAAATGCTGTCTGGGCACTGTTGCATCTGCAGTTCTGGTGGTAATATCCCTAGGTTCACTCTATCCTCATCTCTTATTTTTACCTGTCTGATCTTTCTTATCCTAACTGTGTTGCAGTGAAATCTATGTGTTGCTGTGTGCCCATTGACTCTTTTCTATCTAGTCTTTGTTTCAGAAAGATAATAGCTCTGTGATTTAAAGTAAAAAAAAAAAAAATGATTATATATTCTTTATAGATTATGGATTTTACTATTAAAATAATCTTCTTTTCATATTCAGTGCTTTACAACTTAAAAGATAAAGGTTTTTAGAAATATCTTTGTTTCATCTTCCTATGATTCCTGTATTCCAGTCCATGGGTGAGGGAGTTCTATTTGACATAGACACTCCTGAAGTATTCTGTTTCCAACATGACACCTGGGTTGTCATCATTAATAATTTGTACTGGAAGTTTATTGTGCTTTTTTGTTTAACATCTTTTATCAAATCTAGTTACTCAAAATGGTATTGTCATTGGCTCTGGAGATGAGTTCCAGCAGAGAAGGGACCCTGCTTTCTGGCTTTCTTTCCCTAACCTTTCTGCCTTTTCAGTTTGAGACTATGTGAATACATTTCAGCCAAAACCCATAACCTCTTGCACATGTGCATGCACACACAGTGGAGAGAAGAGATTCAGTGCCACCTGTAGCACTGGGTACTAGGAGGATGGATCAGCCCTCTTACTGACAAAGCAAGAATGACTGATGAAATACTAAAAATCAAAGTAAACTTTATGTACTTCTTGGCTAATATGAATGTAAAAAAGGGGCTCAGCCCAGAGGGAAGTGGACCCAAAAAGGCAAGTGGACCAAGAAGCTTGCCTGAGGTGCTTGTCTAGTTAGGGAAGCTTGACTTAACATTCTTAGCCGTAGGGTCAAGGGTCAGAATGAATTTCCTAGGGCTTGGCTGGAGTGAAGTCTAATGCAGATCCTTTCAATAAAGTTGAGCTACTCTCTCAATAGAGCCATAACCTAAAAATAAGTTCCCACTGACCTCAGCTCCTGGAAATAACTGTAGTCCTGAACTTGGGAAACAAAAGAAATATTCTAGAATTTATAATTAAAATCAAGCCTTTATTCAGATTTCAGGTGGAATCTGTAATATCAGGAAAATATAAAGACTTGAGCTGAGAATGGAGTATAAGAAACCCACCAATTGTAGTTTTCCTTTTGTTGTAAGAAGCAAAGTAAATGTTTTCTGGAGAACACCTTCAGCTCTGGCTCATGCATTCTCACAGGTACAGTTCTGAGGGAAATGCATAGCTAGTTCACAGAAAGCACGCAGCACCCCTCAGGCCACGTGCAAGTGCTTGAGGTTCCACAGAAACAGCTGTAGCAGCACCCAGAGTCTGCAGTGAGTACCTTTGAATGAGAGGCTTGAAGACGCCTGAGATAGTGGATGAAAACAATGAATCCCAGAAAAGCATGCACAGTGTGACTTGAGATAAAGAGGCCTGCTGTAGATAAACTTAAGTACTAGAAATATAGTTGTAGGTGCTGAATACTGGAGAGAAAAGCTTGGATGCTCATGCCTCACTCATGTGACAAAGCTGTGTCTAAGGAAACTGATTTCTAGAAATTTTCTTTTCCTGGGAAAAAATTAGCTTGGAATTATTATTGCTAGTCTTGTTTTTTCTTTTCTTTTGCAGCAAGATGAGAAGATGAAGTCGAAGTGAAGTAGATACGGATCCTAGTTTTTCCAAGTTCTCAAAGCACAAGTCAGAGAAGAAGCATAAGAAGGACGTGAGACGAAGTATTCAGTTGGTGGAATTTGTACATGTTCTGGTTTTGGTTTTGTTTTTTGTTTTTGTTTTTGTTTTGTTTTGTGGCCCTTCTTGGATTGTTGCTAGATCTATGTGCATAAAATAGTTATATCTTAGATAAAAAACTTTTTTAAAAAACATTGGTCATCACATAACTTGTTGATTTAAATTTCTATCAAATTCATATAAGCAGCTATTCTTATAACCAAGTAAAAATGTACCAACAGATAGTTTTGCATTGGTTATCTTGTATATCAGGCTATCTTGTCTTTTGCTTTTGAGCCATTTCAGTTACATGAAGATCATAGAGGATTTGAAAACCATCTCTTGTCCAAGCCTGTTTTTGTTTCCTCTCACCATTCTGCCTATGTTAGAAACACTTGCTAGGCAGCAGCCTCTCTCAGTTACTCGTGATGGGATGACTGAGGCAGAGGTAGCTGTCATGGTTAATAGCATCTCTACAGAATTTAGGGTCACATAGGAGATACACTCTAGGCATGCTGAGAGTAGCTTTCCAGATTAATGAAGGTGGAAAGAGCAACACCATCCCACAGACTGGGGCCATAAAAGAAGGAAACATCTATCTTTTCTAACTTGGTGAAATGTGATTGGCCACCTCCCACTCCTACTACCATACCTTCTCCACCATGATGGATTTTAGCCCTTCAAACTGTAAACTTACTCCCTTAAATTACTTTTGATCAGGTATTTGTCCCTGCGACCAGGAAAGTAGCTAATTCCCTAGCTTGCCAGGCATTTAAATATTATTATTTTTTAATATATATATTGGTCTATGTGAATGAATGCCATGGGGGCAGATGGGGTACTGCCTGTGTAGGTAAGAGAGAGCTACAGGAGCTTGAGTTGCAGGCCAGCGTGAGTGGTAAGAACCAAACTCAGGTCCACTGGAAGTGCAGCAAATGCTCTTAACCACTGAGCCGTCACCCCCACATAGGTAAGGTATATGCACAGTTGAGTGCAGGAGCCTGAGGAGTCCAGAAGAGTGCACTGGATCCTCTAGAGGTAGAGTTTATAAGAGGTTGTGAGCCATCTGGCATGGTTGCTAGGAACTGAACTTGGGTCCTCTGTAAGACCATGAGGTGTCTCTCTAGCCCATTTTCATTATTATTATTATTATTATTACTATTATTATTATTTTAAGTAAATAGTCCTCCTTGTGTCTGAGCCCACTACATAGTTTACCACAGTCACATAATTAGGAAAGCTTTAGCTGATGGAGGTATAAACACTTTCTTAGATAATATCTGGCTAATAAAGGGATAGACCCACTAACTGTTGGTGAGCACTTGAAGTGATCCCTGAAGTCCTAGGATGACAGCTTTGAGATCTGTTTATTGCAGGAGAACAAGGCACAGAGTTCTTCCTAACATTGAGGATGTCATCTTTACTGCTAAAACAAGAACACAGCACCCTGCCTGTGCAGTGGAGGTTGGAGGCCCTGTTAAAGCAGCATTTACACTGTGGGGAGCGTTGCCTCTCTGACAGTCTGTTCATGCTCCAGGAACACTGTTTAAGACTTCTGACCTCCTGGAATTCCTCTGACGGTATTGTTTTTTTTGTTCCTTTTTTTTTTTTTTTCCACCTTTTATGACATTTTCCTTTATTTCTCTCTCCCATGCAAATTACTTCATATTTTATAGCCCGTCTTTTTCTTTTACTATTGGTAGAGTTTGATCACACTTAAAAAAAAAAGTTTCTGGATTATAAAAGTGTACCCATGGTCTTAATTTTTGAAAATTTTTCAATTGTGTGCGTGCATGCATACATGCTATGGAACACGTGGAGGGCCTGTCCTTTCATGAGGATCCCAGGGGTGGAGCTCAAGTCATCTTTGTTTTTTGCCCATTGAGCCATCTTTGTGAGCCCTACATTTAAATTTCAGACTAATGCAGAGCTTATTGTATGGTGTGAAGTATACCTGTAATTTACTATTTCTCAAGTGATTTATTGACTTAAGAGCTCATATCTGTTTACTGATTTGAAGTTTTTAGTGTTGTATTTCCATGTGTGTCGATTGTTGATTTTCCTGTCTTCTATTCACTTACATATCATTTTACGACTCTTTAAAATGTCAGTGTTTTCCTCATAGGTTTTGCAAATCTTTTAATAAATTTACCATTAGGCATTTTGTCCTTCTATGGGGTTGGCACAAGTGAGGCTTTCTCTTCGGTTCTCCTAACTTACCGTTTGCAAATATGAAGATTACTGGTTTTTGTATGTTGATTAATAAACCCTATTATGGCTTATAACAGTATTTTCCTGACGTACTTCTTGAACCAAGCTATCCGACCCTATTTTTTGATTCTATGATGAATACAAATTCCTTGCTCAAAAGCCATGAGTTGGTGAGAAAGAAGTTTGCTCAAGGTCAGAAACTTTGGAAGGTGATGAACAAAAGCATTCATCTCCCGAGATAAAGACCATCTCTGGGCACTCAGCTTTATAGGGAGGGGCAAGCAGGCAAGGGAGGCAGGAAGGGACAGCAGCAGAGGAGGCAGGGGCATCCTATATTCTGGGTAGGCTTCATCCTGAACGTTTTCTCTTTGTCAGAAGATCTTGATAAAGCAGCGAAGTTTCATCTCTTAGGCCAGTCCTTATGTTCTT
>NW_022196896.1:84327892-84340413 GCF_008632895.1 Mastomys coucha
ACTCAGAAATCTGCCTGCCTCTGCCTCCCAAGTGCTGGGATTAAAGGCGTGCGCCACTACTGCCTGGCAAGTCCTTATATTCTTTAATTAAAAGAAACGGTTTCTTTTTCACCATTAATAGCCAAATTCCTGCTAGAACACTCTAGTTGCTGCTGGAGTTGGGTGCTGCCAGGGTGACTGCTCTGTGTCCCCACAGCCCAGAACAATATGGCACATTTTCCTCCTTGCCTTCCATACTTCTAAGACCCTGCATTGCTGAAGACCAAAGGGACCTGGCAAGAGAGAAAGATGATTTGCAAAATCCTGACCTTAAGACAGAGTAGAGGAGTATGGGTGGGCATCTGAGTAACACTAATAGCACACACACACACACACACACACACACACACACACACACACACACACACAGTGGTCTAGGAATATTTGTCAGTACACCGAGAAGTAAATAGCTATGGATCCTGAAACCTTGTGGTGCAACCTTTTGTTTTGAAAGAGGCTATCACCGTGTGCCTAGGGTGGTTTGAAATCTTCTGGCTTCACACATGTGATAGCCCTATCTTGGCTTCCAGAAGCTGGAATTACAAGTGTGAGCCACCATACCTGGCTAAAGTCCACTTTTTAATGCATGCCAGCCATTGTCTCAACTCTGTCACTTGACACTTGCCTGTATGATACCAACACTGAAATTTTCTGTTCTTCCCTAGCTGAACTCCTGTCTAGAGGAAACTAGAGAAGTACAGAGAAAGAAAGGGCCTCCCTCTGCCTGCTCCTTCCTTACTGCTCACACTTTCTGCCAAGTTTCACCTTAGTAATGGCATTTTGCCCAACAGTGCCAGTGGATTGTAGTTGCCAGCACTCCTAGCATCAGCCCAATGCTCACATCTGCAGCTGGGCATCTAGGTCAGAGGCCAATGCCTGCCTTTTCACAGCACTCCTCCCTTGCACTCCTCTTTAGAAGTCTCAAGTCTAGCTCTTGAAAGCCACTCTCCTGAGGTACTGGCAAAGACTGAGCAGTGCCCTCCCTCAGACATTTCCCAGATATCTAGGTTGTAATTAATCCAGCCCTTCCCGTTTGTTACCATAGTTGCCCACGACTTGAATGTTCAGTTTGCACCTTCAGCAGCATGTGCTGCATGGATACAAAAACTTGTAAAGAATTCGTAAATGTCCGCCAGTTCTACTGGTGCTGGAATACTGATGTCCTTGTTCTTAAATAGATTTATGGACAAAATAAAGAAAATAGCTTAATTTTTTAAAATATTTATGTGTATAAGTGTTTTGCCTGTGTGTGTCTGTATGCCTGTGTGTGTGTGTACATGTGTGTATGTACATGTGGATGCATGTGTATATATTCTGTGTATGGTATGTGTATGTATGTGTGTGTGTGTGTGTGTGTGTGTGTGTGTGTGTGTGTGTGTGTGCGTGTGTGTGTGTGCGCATGCATGCCTGGAGCCCTGGGTCATTGGAAGAAGGAAATCAGATTCTCTGGAACTGGAGTTGCGGAAGACTGTGAATGTTAGGAATTGAACCTGTTAGAAACAAATGCTCTGAGCCATCTCTGCAGCCTCTAGTTTAAGATTTTAGAATCAAGATTATTGGCATCAGGGGAATAAAAAGCCTAGCTCTTAGTCTAGTCACTATTGCTCTAGCAGAATGCCCCAAACTGGATACTTTATAAAGGAAACAGTCTTGGGTTCTGAAAGCTCTTAACCCCTGAACCATTTCCCCAGACCCTGTCAAACATAAAGTATTTTTCAAAAAAGACAATGTTTGACAGGTATGGAGGCTCATACACACCTTTGATCCCAGCACTCCGGAGGAGGCAGAAGCTGATAGAAGCTGTCAATTCAAAGACAGTAAATTTCAAACTAGCCATAGCTACACACACACGTACACACACACACACACACACACACACACACACACACAAAAGAGAAGACAGAAAAGAATGTGTGCATGCACATGTTTTCTGTCTATTGATGCATTTAGGGGTAAAATACTGCGTCTGAAATATGCTTAAGATAGGAAGCCAGGAGATGTTAACCACTCCTGGAATTGTTGAGATGTGGTTTATTCTCTACGTACAAACTTGGGAAGTTTTCACAGTAAAAATGTTGTGTAGTAGTGTATACCTTTAATCCCAGCACTTAGGAGGCAAAGGCAGGTGGAGATCTGTGAGTTCGAGGCCAGCATGGTCCACAAGGAGAGTTCCAAGACAGCCTGTTATCCAGAGAAACCCTGTGTGATTGGAGGTGGGGGTGAGGGTGGGAGGATGTTGTTTTGCATGAATAAAATAATCTAGGGAGATATACTAAGTGAAACGAGGTCTGAAAAATAATTTGGTCTCTCATTTGAGACTTGCCAGGTTTTATAAAGCGGATTCTAAAATGTAAAGAAAGCCGAAAAGTAAGGTTAAGGGCGAAGGACTCTTGGAATGTGACTCAACAGTACAGCCGGGCTGCCCTCCCCCTAAACAAGCAGAGAGGAATCTGGAAACCACATCCAACAAACAAGCACTGGCACGGGCTACTAGAGCAATGACTAAGGACTTCCTGAGGCTGTGTACAGAGCTACCCCTCCATCCCAGCGGTGCCAAAACCCAAAGATTTCAGCGTGTCTCCTGCGCTGGCACACTCGATAGGGTCAGGAGAGTTTTCCCTTTAGGACTTCGGCAGCATTGTTTTTTCCAGAACTTTCTGGGAGGGTGGAGACTTAGAGGCACAGGGAAACCCCGCCCTGTGGCCTCGGGCAATTTATTCTCTCTGAGGACTGACACTGCTAGGGACCTGCTAGGGACCTGCTAAGGACCTGGGAGTCATGAACCCCCCGCAGCTGCTCTTCTACGTGAATGGCCAGAAGGTGAGCGCCCGCGGGTAGGGCGGGCAGACTCCTGCACCAGTCTGGGGGCCCCAGTCCTGGCCCCTATCCCAGCCTGCGACCCGGAACCTTAGCATGGGGTCTCAGTACGGGCCCTCAGCATAGGAATCTGCATTATAAAACTTAGCAAGTCTCAAAGGAGATCAAATTATTTTTCAGACCTTTTGCATCACGACCAGCGCATGGAAGACTAAGCGTTTCAGAAGTGTCTGAATCCTAGGGCCTCTCCCTTTCCGACAGGGAGCATCCAGACCTTCCCTCCCTTAACACACACACACCCTCCCCTGCCGTTGAATAAGTAGCTTCCATTCTCAGCTTATCTGAGTGAGCAATACCCAGCCTTGACAGGGCCACAGAGATGCACTGGTTCTAGCTACCTTGTGGATTTTTCAGATGAAGTTGTAATTTGATGAAGCCAAAGCAAGTTCCTGGCACAGCACAGCTTGCCAGAATCAGGGACCCCCACTGAGTGTCGCCTTTTGTGTTATTTGTGTGTGTGTGTGTGTGTGTGTGTGTGTTCATGCCTTGGCTCTGACGACTTTTATGGCTGCATCATTTAAAGTAGCCATCTGGGCAATGACCCAGCTTATTTGGAGTGTTCTCAATGTAAACTGATAGCACTTTGAGTGGGGGGTGGAAACCTGCTGACCACTCTGTCAGTACTGCTTCCTTTGGATCCCCTTGTGTTCCCTGTGCCTGGCTAGGGACAGCCAGCAGAACCCTTGTCCTAACTGGCACTGGCTGACCCTCAGGAAACCAAGGAAGGTTTAGCACCAACCAGACCCTTTGTGTATGGGGCCTCTTCTGAGGCCGAGTTGATTCACACAGCTGTTTTCTTCCTTGGAGAACAGGGTCTCCCAAATCAAAGAAGCCCCCATAAAAAAGTTTACGAGTCCCTACTTCATGGCCGTGAAGTGGAATAGATGGATCCTTAAATGAGATCTATTATGAGCCCCCCCCCCCAAGGATGACCATGAAGGTGAACTAGAATAATGAGGTGAAATGGCTGCCCTGCTCCTTCGGATTTCCTTTTGCATAACAGAAAAAGCTGGAAGCTACTAACAGGGCAACACTTCTTACTGCAGAAAGCGCAATCATGAATATTCAGTATGTGTTTTTAGGAATATCCTAACAGACACTAAACTATGTTTAGGCTTATGGGATATAGCAAACCACAGAAACAATGCGACCCCTGCTGGTGTGGAGTTGATCCTGTGCTGGGGAAACAACCAACAGGCATATAAATAAATGGAGAGAGTGTGGCGTCAGGCAGTGGCAGGTGCTGGCTTGAAAACAGAGTGATGAGCAGGAACTGGTGGGGTGGATGGAGGGGATGCTTTGACCTTTCAGAGCAGAGGGCATTGGAGCAGTGTCTGGGATGAAGTAGGACCCAGCCAAGTGTGCACACACAGATAAACACACACACACACACAAACCTCATACATATATTTGTATATGTATACAAATATACACATACAAACTCATACACATAGGTATATAAACACACACACACATACACACACACATATATGGGGGAAAGGAACTCCAGGCAGAGATATCCAGGTGCAGTGTCCTGGAGCAGGAGAATGTTTACATGCTCTGGGAATAAACTGTTAGGGCTGGAGGTACGGTCAGGAGCCAGAGTACAGCTTTATAAATGATGGTAAGAGTCTAGCGAAAGACAGCAACCGTGTTGAGTCTGAGGTCTGCTCCCTTCTCCCCTTTATCCTCCCTCTCCAGCTTCCCAACAGGAGGGTTCTTAACGAGCAGCACAGCTTTATACTATATTGATTTTGAAGACTAAATGAGTCCTTTCTTACCTGAAGCTCACCTTACCTCTTTTAGTCCCTCTGTTAGCAATGCTGGACCTCCAGGTTCCTCAGACTGGGTCCTGGGATCAAATGTTCTGTGAGCACTCTAGAAATACTGGTCTAATTTTATTCTTTCCATTTGTTTGTTTGTTTATTCATTCATTCAGTCACTTTACATCCTGACCACAGCACCCCCATCCCAGTCCCCCACCCTGGGGTACTAACCCACCCTGATACCTCAATTCACTCACTGCAGGACTAGGCACATCCTCTCCCACTGAAGCCAGATAAGACAGCCCAGTTAGGGGAATGAGATCCACAGGCCAGGGAACAGATTTAGAGATAGTTCCCACTCCAGTTAGGGGACCCACACAAAGACAAAGCTGTACATCTGCTACATATGTGCAGTGGTCCTAAGTCTAACCTGTGTATGCTCTTTGGTTGGTGGTTCAGTCTCTGAGAGCCCCCAAGGGCCCAGTTGATTCTGTTGGTCTTCTTGTGGAGTTCTTATCCTCCCTGGGTTCCTCAATCCTTCCAACTCTTCTTTAAGACTTCCCAGGCTCTATCTAATGTTTGGCTGTGGGCCTCTGCATCTGTTTCAGTCAGCTGCTGGGTGGAGCCTCTCAGAGGACAGCCATGCTAGGCTGCTATCTGCAAGCATTACAGAGTATCATTAACCGTGTCAGAGGCTGGTTCTTGCCCATGGGATGGGTCTCAAGTTGGGCCATTCGTTGGCCATTTTCTCAGTCTCTGCTCCATCTTTTGAGCCCTCCCCTTCAAACAAACAAACAAACATACCAAAAAACCATATCAGCTTTGTGTCCCTCTCAAGTTTAGGGAAGCATGTGTCCAGCTCTGGTAAGCAAGCCTCACTGCTCCTTGTTACATGGATAGAAGCAGAGAGCAAAGAGCTGTTTGGAGAAGTATGAGAAGCCACTTTGAGAGATCAGCTCCGTGAAAAGCCAGACTTCTGCCTTTGCAAGGACTCCTGGGAGACCTTCACTGTGCTCTGGTGACCTGCCTAGCAGGACTCTGGCTTTTGCCTTTCATTCTGCATGAGAGGAACCCTGAATGCAAATGCAATGAAAGTTAAAAGTCCCTGCATTGCTGTTAATGCCCGACCCTACCTGCCCTTGGGAGTTGGAGGTGAGGTGGCTCTAGGAATCAAAGTCACAGAGTCCAGGAGCAGGCGAAGAAACACTGCAGCAAGACTGAATTGAATGCAGCTGCAAACTCCTTTAATATCCTCCACCTGCACCCCATTGGTCCTAAGAAAGCATCTCTTCTAGTCCTGATTGGCTGGCATTGTCTGTATCAGCAATCCTTGGTCTCTCAGGCAGTCTTCAGTTAGGGCCTCCTGCAGGAGGTGCCTTTTAGGCTGCTTGGCCCTAGGCATTTATGCAGAGGTGGCCTCCTTGTTCCTCCTATACACTGTCTGAGTTTAAGTGACAAGAGTCAGCTCACAAGGGCTGAGTTGGCAGAGGGTAAAGGGAACACTTATGAAAGACATGTTGCCAAAGAGTTTTAAGTTCTTAAACTCAAGGACTGTGGTATTAATCCACTGAAGGCCCACCCTTTTTGGTTCCTCTCCAAGAAATCCTAATTTCAGGGTGGAAGAGAGCATCAGTTTAACAATTGTCTGGCTGGCTCAGGAATTCTGCAGGCGGCATGGTATTGTTTTAACAAAATGTCAATCGTTCAATTTTACCAATAAAGACTAAGGAACTAGATGCTGGAGTAAGAGCCTGCTAGCTCAAGAGGCAGAGAATGCAGCCAACTGACCTTCCTCCTTAGCCGGATGTCCCCAAAGGCAGAAGCCTTCTTTTCCATACCACCTAAAAAAACCTTAAACTGAATGTCCCTGCATTCCACTTCCTGTGTGTCTGTCTTCCTGACGTCCTCTTACTCCCTATGGCTTTTTCTATGTTCACTCGCTATCCACTGGTTGCTTGCTCCACCTCTTGACCTATTGTTGACCTTATTTACTCCTGTTTACAATATTCACGCAGAAAGCTCTTGAATTAAAGGTGTGTGCTAGGAATGAGCCATACAACAACTAGAAACTGGTTTTTCCAGTCAGTAATTCAGTCTTGGCTTCACAATGTGATCAAATGTCCTACAACATTTAAATAAAAAGGAAAGACTTTAACTCTGGCACAGGAAAACTATTTCCAATAATGAAGCCATTTCTCCTACCAAGCTTTCCACAATGTCCATCTTGATTGTCTTTGGCAGTTTTAGGATTAAGTATTTTGAGTTCAAAGTTCTGTACAATGTTCATGTCGGTCTCATATGAACTCAGCAATTTAAAAGTCCTGAGCAGTTTGTAGTGGGAACCTGATCTTTGCATGGTGGCAATCATGGCTAAGCTGAACACAGACGTCAACCCGAAGAGGCCTGCTATTTCTGCAGAACCTATCGGCAGAAGAGGCATGGGGCAGTTTTTCCCAGTGGTTAGCATTTCCACAATCCAGGTGGATTAGTCATTGCAGGGCCCCATCATCATCTTGGAGATCTCAAAGGTTACTGTTAGGGATGGTCATGGTTTATTGTGGAGAAGTTAAAACATTTAAAACCTTTCAGATCTCCAAAAGCTTTGAGCACCACAAGCTATTAAGGACACAGACTTAGCTCCTCATTTGTAACCTGCTCCGGACCCAAACTGAAAGCATATACAAGAAACTAGATGAAATTTATTTCTAGAATTATTACTGTTATGACTATTAGTATCATGACAGAAAGTTTATATATACATAATAATATTATATATTTTGAGATAATATTTATACTTTAAGACAAGTTTTAAACAGTCAAACCAAAACTGAAAGTGTTGGAGTCTAGGAGTTGCCTCACAAACCACAGGAATACTGATCTCAGACAGACAAGGATAGTTTATTGAGCATATGCCCCAGGACTAATCCAACAGAGCCACATAGTTCAGACTTAGAAGATGAACTATGACCCCACATTAAGATCCTATAGGGCTTTTATGCCTGAGATCTGCAAACATTTGTGCCAAGTTATTCCACCAATCACCATTTAGGGAGTGGGGACTTCCTTAGGAATGTATCTTTGTTTTACACTTATCCTATTCCCATTGCTTGGGTTATTCAATGTGGTGGGGGACTTGCCTTGCCAAACATTCCTGCTTTCTCTTCCCAACCAGGATGTCAGTTACCCATGTACATGCCTTTCTCCCAAGTAGGATGTTAGTTCCCGGGGAGGTCTTGGGAATTTAAACTTTACTTGACCCCTATTCAAAATGAAAGTTTTATTCCAAATAGCTTCTAATATTGGTGCAGGTTTCTGTCTTATATTGGCAAATAGCATAAAAGCTCATACACAGGTACAGGAAGTGCTGCTGGGTGGTTAATTTGGGTCCAAGCTTACTGTGGCTAACTATACAAAACAGTTCTACTGACTTCTATTGTGATCGGTTTTTACGAATACCAAAGCACCAAACATCCTGCTAATAGTAGTAACAACATATGAGAAAGTTTTCTTGTAATATTTGTAATAGCACAAAACGGCAGGCTAGCCAGGTGACAGTTACCTAGGCTTAGACACTTTACCTAGGCCTTAACAAAAAGATTAAGAGATTAGTGGCAATGGGAAAGTCTCTTATTTTTTGTTGGGGTCCAAGAGTCACCCCATAAACCGCACAAACACTGATCTCAGTCAGACAGGGATGGGTTATTGAGTGCACACCCTAAGACTGATTGATTAGGACTGTAGCTCAGATGGGGTTGAGCCACATCAGTGAATATCTTTCTCTGTCAGCTTGTAAAGGAAAAAAAAACCCACAAAAATCACAGTGAGTTCATATGCAGGTGCCAGATGTACTGCCCCATGGTCAGCTCTGACTCAAGCCATTTTAGACATAACAGTTCATATATATTGACCCTTAATTTAATGGGTCCTACATAAAGCATTGTGGGATTTCTTAAGAGTAACAAACATCAGAACATACAGAACATAACAGGGGATGTGGTCAACATGACCTTGCTCTGAGTCAAGCTATTTTCTGACAGTGACTGGCAGGCATGTCACAGCGGCAATATGAAATAGCTGATGGGCATGGAACATATTGGCTACAGCTATGCTAGGGGGGCAGAGCTCAACAATTTTTGTTTTCCTTTGTCCCATATCAGGTGGCTCTTCTGATATGAAATAGAGGTTTTGGGTTTTTCTTTAACAAGCATACATAGTTTTAGAGAAGGAGAGAGCCATACTCGAACCCCAAAGCCAGCTTTAATTTTTAATTGACTTGGGACCACAGAAATTGCCACTAGTTGCCACGGACTGGGTTTTCTTATGGGGTCCCTTGTACTGCAGGACAATGGGTTCTGGCACGGGATTCGGCTGTGACAAACAGACTCAACACAAGTAGTGTGGGATCTGAGTGTATTTCTTAAAAAATGACATGAGACTTTTACAATCATTGCAAAAGAGAAATGAAAAATCTGACAGCTCAGTAGTCGAGGTACGTCTGAGGCCAGTGGATCTAAAACATCATCCATCTCCTCTGGACTGGTGCAGTGCCCCCGGGCTCCCCACGCTCGGGCCACACAGCCTGGCCGGAGTCCCGGAGGGGGGGAGGTGGGGCTACCCCCGGGCCCAAGCGCTCTGGTCCCAGGGAGCTACGGACTGCATGAGTCTAAGTCCTAGTCCACCTAAGTTCTGGTTCTAGTCCGAGGGCAAGTGAGTCCGAATGCTGAATGCCAACTCTAGAATGCTGAATACCGCAGACTGTCACACACACACACACACACACACACACTCTCTCTCTCTTGGCTCAAGGTCCAGCCCATCCTAGGTAAAACACTCACTATGCTAATCTTTAGGGCAAGTACAGACTTGTCTCTTTCTAATTCCTAGGCGTGGTTCAGCTGCAGTATGTGACTGAGAATGAGAATTTTACTTGACCTTGCCCTGGGATAAGTCTCACATTCTGTAAGCTTCAATGCCCTACCCACAATGCCGGAGGCAATTAGTCTGGGTGGGTAAATTCCAAGCCAGGGTTTGGCTAAGATGTTGGAACATTGGTGAAGGTCAGAGAGCAATGTCCGATTTTGTCCAGCTGTAAATAAATCATATTTTGGTGGGCACCTAGCACATGAGTATGAGGACATATCTGGGCTACCTCTGAGTTAGGGGTGCCAGGCGACAATGCGGGGGCAGGAGACTGACTTTCCTTGAAGTTTTTGCCTCAAACTGCTGTCACGCAAAGTGTGCGTGGCAACTAGTGTCTGTGGAGGGCAGCAGAGACAAGCTGGAGGTGGCCACATGACCAGTTTACTCGTTTTCTTGGGACATTTTCTCTTAATGATCATCCTCTCTCATCAGATGTTTCACTTGTCCAGTGGCTTCTGGATTCCTTAGTTGGATGCTTTTATTCTCCTGGAAAGATTAAAAACAAAAACAAAAACAAAAAAAACAAAAAGCCCTGCCCCAAACTTAACTCTGGGTGGTTCCATTTTTGGTATGCTATGTCTTCACTAGAATAAAAATGGTTTTTGGCAATAGTAAAAGCCTTATCTTTCAATTGAAATTAACAAAAACCTTTTGAAAATTTGAAACTAACTAACTATACCTTAAGATGTATGGATAAATATGCCTATATTCTCCTTTCTCTTTCTATATAAATTCAATGTTTAGATCACAAAGGACATTCACTTTGAATTTCAACCCGCCTTTTGCAAGTGGCTTTAAAATGTAAATCATGGGGGCTGGAGAGATGGCTCAGCAGGTAGGAGCACTGAGTGCTCTTCCAAAGGTCCTGAGTTCAAATTCCAGCAACCACATGGTGGCTCACAACCACCCGTAATGAGATCTGACACCCTCTTCTGGTGAGTCTGAAGACAGCTACAGTGAATTACACCAGACTGAGCAGGGCTGGATGGAGTGGGTCGGCAGAGGTCCTGAGTTCAATTCCCAGCAGCCAAACACATGATGGCTCATGGCCATCTATACAGCTACAGTGTATGCATACACATAAATAAATAAAATAAATCTTTAGAAAAAAAATGTAAAATAAAATAAAATAAAATTCTTCCGTGCCTGCCTCTCCTCCCAAGTGCTGGTATTAAAGGTCTGGCTATGAATTCCTTATAA
The DNA here is from genome assembly GCF_008632895.1 of Mastomys coucha. Classification (NCBI taxonomy): domain Eukaryota; kingdom Metazoa; phylum Chordata; class Mammalia; order Rodentia; family Muridae; genus Mastomys; species Mastomys coucha. The sequence continues at coordinate 84,338,695 of NW_022196896.1, forward strand.
AAGTTACTCTCATAGCATTGACCTGGTTTAATTTGGCTCTTCATCACCCCTTATTTTTTTAATGTTGGGGTAAACTTCCAAGTTTCTGCATTATATATATAATATATATATATGTTTTATATATATAATCTATCTCTATATATCTATATCTATATATATTATATATATACTATATATATAATCTATCATTATTGCTGACTTTATTCTGAATTTGTTCCCTGGCAAATTTTAATATTCTAGTCTTAATTAAACATGATGCCAACTTATCCACTATTTCATTATTTTTAGGCCATTTTGTCTGTCTTGCCTGTATGAGCTACATAAAATTTGATGTCTTTGCTAAGTTTTGCTAGATTTTGTCATTTTCATTCATGCCTTCTATGACCAGGTATCTTTGCCATTTATCTGCCAGTGGTTGTTTTCCATTTTGATGACCTATACCATTGCACACGCACCATGAATTGGAGAAAACAGAGATTTCCCTTTTGCTTTCCTGGTTGTTTGTCTCACAGCCAATAGGGGCTATAAGACACTGATTTTGTGGTTCCTTCCTCAGTATTGGCGTTCCATCCCCTGGTCTATAGACTGTCACTTTCCATTTGTTTCTATTCCATCAATGGTTGATAAATCATCAGCAAACCACGCATTAGCCAAACATTGTGACCTTTCCCTCGGTCCCCACACTTCAATAGGCGCCTCTCTGGGGCAGAGTGGGCCTCAGGCAGATTAGGCAACTGAGGTGCTTCCTCAGTGTGGGAAGGCACAGACCCCTTTGCTACCACGTCCTGGTCATGAAGGAATTCACATAGGTACCAGTTCCACTGTCATGACTAAGCCTGTGAAGGACTCTGCCTTCAAATGGATCCAATCCATCATTGTTATTTTTTATTTTTATTTTTCATGTCTCGTTGACCATTTTAAAGGTAGAGTGGTTGGTACCTTTGAAAGACCAACAGCTGCCATGTCCTGCTTATGTACAACCTGAATGTCTGGGGCTGTTTTTAATAATATTTTTTAATACTTTTCTTGGAAGCATTATTTTATGGTTTGTTTCTGAGACTGGAGAAATGTTAGTTTGTGTTTTCCATTGCTGCAACAAACCACTTCCCCATAAACTTACAGCTATATTAGCCACGTGTGGCTTTAATTTTCCAGTTTGTCCTTCTGGCCTTATACACTCAACCTATCCTGCACTTGTTTATCTGAGATAAAATTCCAATCCCTAGAAGCTGAATATTTACATCCTGAAAAGGCCAATCTGGATGCCAAGATTTTGGTGAAATTATTGCTTCATCTGCCTCTGTATCTACTAAATCTTCAGTTCCTATGCTATTTGTAATTTTTAGCTTCGGTCTCCGATCATTTATAGCAGTTTGCCAAAATACTTGTTTTCTGATCTCTCCTGAATATTTTGTTTTATCTACTGAAGCTGTTCTGTCCATGATTAAATCCAGAACAGTGTTGTTTTTAACAATAGCCATTACATCTTTTAATTGCTCTTGGGTGATTTTCTCTGATGCTGACAGGGAATGATTAATCAAATTTGATATCCAGCCTGCTGGAGGCCCGCTAGGGCATTTCCCAATGGCAAAGGGTTGCCTTGCCTAGCCCTTGTTGATCTGCACTCATTAGTCCAATGCCAGCCTTTGCCAACCTTCTGCATGCTCCAGAAGGTTGGGTCTTCTTTTTTTTAATTATCTGTAGAAGAAAAAAAAAAAA
>NW_022196896.1:84340423-84352923 GCF_008632895.1 Mastomys coucha
AAAAAAAAAAAAAAAAAACATTGTTTCTAGGAATGCCTTGTCTACAATCTCCTTTCAAATGACCTTGCTTACCACAATTAAAACATCAGACATTTTGATTTTTCTTAAAGCTTTTAGAAATTACTTTTCTTATCAGTATAGCATCATAAACATGAGACCCAATATCAACCATATCTATAATCCATTCATCTATTGGTGCTGATCTTGCCTTTAAAGGACTCATCACTCTTTTGTATTCTGAATTAGCATGTTCAAAAGCCAAAGATTTGATTAATGTTTATCTGACTTCTGAATCTGATGCTATTCTATTTATAGCTCAAGTCAACCTTTGCATAAAATCAGCTAAGGCTTCTTCCTGGGGCCTTGTATAATTTGAGTAAATGACTCAGATCTCTTTCCTGATTCTTCAACCTTGTCCTAAACATTTAAAACTGCTAAACTATATATTATCAAGGTATGATCATCACATTCAAGCTGCCTTTGTAATTCACCCAGCAACTAATTTGAGAGATATTAATAATACCTCTAGCCCTATTTTGTTTCTCTCTGGCTCTACCTCCCTCTTTTCACCATATGCACCATTGGACCAGCTTCCAATATTGCTATTGCCAAATATTTCTAGTCTTGGGGGATGATTCTGTTCTGAGTTGCCCATGAATTTAATATCTGCTTCACATAGGGTGAATGCAAACCATATGAAACAATCACTTCCTTAAATCTCCTCAAATCTAATATGCCTATAGGACTCAATTTAACTTCTTTATAACCTGGGACATACCTTTTTACATCCTGAAAGGTCTTGTATATTAACTGGATAAACTAAGGTTGGTTTTCTAACAATTTTGGGCTGCCCCTCTTCAGTTTCATTATGTAGTGGCATGGTAGGATCTTGTCTAAATTCCTCTGTCTATTTCTGAGTATTTTTCTTATTTTCTTTTACAAGTCTTTCTAAGGCTTATCAATCCACTTTCATATTTGGCACAAAACACTGCTTTGGCTAGTAAGAATAAAATATAAATTATCAGACTGATAGTAATTACAATCAATATTGTGTTAATCTCAACTAAGTCATTTATCTTTTTGTTTTTCTGCTTCTATTTTTAAACCATCTAAAGTAGCACTATACGGGCTCCTAACACCTTTTACTATAGCGTACTGCACAGACATACATGTATAAACAAAACACCCAGGCACATAAAACTTAAATGTAATGCTTTAAATTAGCACATAAAGAAATGGATGTGTGGCATTTTTGCTTTGTTTCTATTTATCTTCACCCCCACTGTGGTCCCTCAGCTGGTCCCCTCTTCTGCTCTCATGTCCCACGCACTTGAGATTCCTTTGGCATTCACAGAACAGAACAGACAGAAAGAAGCATGGCTTGCAATAGACTCTCCTGTATTGTGTGCTCCTCCAGTTTGCTCTGTCCTGCAAGTGCCCGAGGAGATTTTCAGGGGAGGAGTCAGCAATGGCATGTCTGCCTTCTCTTCCTTCTTTCCCCAAAGGGCAAAGTACCACACATGGAGAAAGGTGGGCAGGGTTTAGATGAATAATTTAAGCATTACATTTAAATTTTATGTGTATGGGTGTTTTGCTTATACATGTATGTCTGTGTAGTACATGTGTGCTTAAAACAACAATTTTTTTTAAAAAAAAATTTAATCGAAATAAAGAAAGCAGGATTCCATGGCCAGCCATCATATTTCAGTTTCTGCACCTGACTCTCTGTCAGCGTGGTTGCTTAAGTGTGCCTGGCTGCACACCATGAGTGGCTCACCCAGCACATGCATTTACTGCTTCTTTGGCTGCTGTATTTGGGTGTTTGGGGACTTGGTTGAATGTGGACTCAGTATACTCGGGGCGAGGGGAGTCTTTTAAGTTACTGTCGCCATCCTCAGATGCTCTGCTCTGCCAGCAGTTCTGCTCTCTGCTGCCAGCAGTTCTGCTCTCTGTTCCTGCTTTTCCCCCTCCCCACCCCACTGTTCTGTCCCAGGGTCTTTCCAGGGGAAGTGGACAGAGTTACTAGTATGCCCGTGAGTGGAAACGGCCACCACCTTAGGGAACAGTGATGATTCGGGATATGGGACAGTCGGAGTTGGAGATTTATCTTTTTACTTGTATGTTGACATTTGCTTATCACAGGAACATTTCTCTCAAATCATTTCTCAATCTCATTTCTATGTGCATAACTATGTTTCTCTTGCACAGGTGGTAGAAAAAAATGTCGACCCTGAAATGATGCTTTTACCATACCTGAGGAAGAATCGTATCCTTTGCTGTGTATTGTGAGAGTGTTGGTTTATGTGTATTAAGTCCATGAGCCTGTGAGAGTGTGTGAGAGTATATGTATGGACGTGTTTGCATATGAACATATGAGAACATACATATATATATATGGAAGCCTGTAGCATGTTTGAGTATGCATTTGCATGTTCTTGTGTGTAAGTTTGGGAGTAATGTGAGTGTAAATCTTTGTGTGAGCTTGTGAAAGGGTTTGTGGGTGTGTTTTTGAGATGTACAATGTTCGAGTCCATGTGAGTGTTGAATGTGAATGTATCTGTGTCTTGTGTGTTACTGTGGGAGAATGTGTGTGTTTGAGTGAGAATGAGTGCATGAATGTGTGCATGCGTGTAAGTGTGAATGCATGCCAGAGTGTGTTGGGTGTGTGTATGAGCCTTTCTGTGTGTGTTTGAGTGTGTTTTAGTGATCCTCTGAGTGTGTGTGCAAAAGGGTTTAAAAGTGTGTTTGTGTGTAAGTTTGTGAGAGTGAGACTATGTAAGAGTGTTTGAGTGTGTGGGGAGTGTGATCACATGTTCCAGGTCAGGACTCTGGTAAGGAGCAGGGAGATGCCTACCATACCTTACCAAGTTTCCTGGCACAGTTCAAGTAGATCAGACCAGAGTTCTCCATGCTAATGAGGTAGCTAGATAGACACTGAAGGTTTAGCCAATGAGCTTCCCTTCCAGGACATTCTTTCCCGTAAAAGATATTTAATCTCTCTGGTCTACCCCAAGGACGTGGTATGGACCGATTTTCCATGGTGAACAATCAATACACAGTTTGGAACCAAAGATTGTCTCTCTCATCAAGAACCGCCATGGGGAGCCTGGACGAAACCTTCATCTATGGAGCTGAGCAGTCTCAGTCTCCCACAGAAAGCCCTTCTGAGCTCTGAGACTTGCAGAAACTGAACTAAGCCAGAGTTCTCCAGCCCCCCCCCCCCCCCCCCCCCCCCCCCCCCGCCTCAGCCAGGGCTTGTTGTCCTCAGCCCATGGGCCCCTTCCATTCCAATGACTCCCAGCAATTTCCACCAGCGACAGAACATTGGAGAGCTTGGGAACCCAGCTTAGGCCTCAGCCTATGCTATTTCTCATAGCTGAGGCCCCTACCCAAGGCTGAGTTCTCCCACCCCCTGAGTGGTGTATCGGCCCTTCCCACAAGTCCAATACTTGATAGCAGCACAGGATAAATGCAGCCTAGAGTTCTACATTTTGTCTGCTGGTTCCCACACCCCAGCAGTGAGGCAAAATGCAGAACCATAGATGTGGGCCTGTAAGTATGTGTGCATGAGTGTGCCTAAATGAATAAATGTATGTGTAGGTGTGTGGGTGGGTTTGTGTCTGAGAGAGCATTTCAGTGAGAGTGTCTGTGAACATGTATATATGAGTGTACATTATGTGTGAGAGTCTATGAATCTGTGTTGTGTGAGGATGACTGTCCGTGTATGTATGTGTGTGTGTGTGTATGTGGTGTGAGAGTATTTGAATGGGTATGTATATATGTTTGAGTGTATATGGAAGTAATGAATGTACAAATTTGAGAAAGTTAAGTGTAACTTTGTGTGATGCATTTCAGTGTATGAGTAGTGTATTTTAAGTACATGAGTGCAATGTGTTTGAATGAGCATGTTAGAACATTCTCTTAATCTCTACTGCACTAATTGGATGGTATAAAATAGAGAAATGAGCAAGGGAATGAAATAGAAGGATGTTTGAAAGCATTCTCTAGGATTAACAGACAGCATGCTTTATCTTCAGTGACTGATGTTTATGCCATTGGAGAAAGAAAACAACAAAGTATATTCCAAAAGCAAATGGACAATGGAAAATTATGTTTGAAAATATGACCCCATCTACATTTCATAGTCCATTATGCATGAACTCCAGAGGCTGGCCTACCCACTATATTATATACAAAACATGAGAGTTGTTAGTATATTTTTCCACTGGGCCTGGGGAAATTCCGAGCAAGAGCATAGAAGAAACATCAATACTTTCAGACGCATGAGTATGGCCCAGAAAGCCATTCAAGACCTTTAACCACAGTACCTATGTGTTCTTAGCGTTTGGGGCAATGTGAGTGCTAGAAACCCAGAGTCCAAACAGGATAGAAGGTTGAAATTTATTTTTTTTTTCTCACTGTATTGGTTCGTGTTCTTCAGGAAGCAGACACTGAAAAGGACAGTGGCATGTGAGAGTATTTTGTTAAGAGAGATGCCCATGTGCAAGGAGAGCCAGAGACTATTGCTGGGCCATTAAGGTACAAGGCAAGTCCAACCTGGGAAAGCATTCAAGAAAAGAACGGTGCTAGACTTCTGGTCAGGCCAAAGCATGTACATCAAAGCTACTGGTGATGGTTAACAAGGATGCCGTTTCTCATATAATACCGACTCAGCAGCAAGGGGGCAGCCATAGGGAAGGAGGTCACAGTGGGAGGAGCTTGAGGTGGCTGGTCCCATTGCAGCCACAGTAAAGAAGCAAAGAACAGTGGATGACTGTGTGTGTGCTGCTGCTCCGTTTCTCTTCTTCCCGAGTCCAGGACCCCTTGCACAGGGAATGACCCCACCTGCAATTAAGACAGGTCTGCCCAGAGGTTAACATGTTCATACTCAAGACAGCCTTCCACAGGAATGCCCAGAGGCCCGTCTCTCAGCTGGTTCTAGAGCTCATCAACATGTCAGCAGTAAACATGGAAAATCCTGGTACCTTTGTGTCTTCACCCTGCTCAGCAGGCAGCTTTTCCCTGTAGAGACGAGCACGTGAGGTCTACCCTCCCTACTGAATTTCCACAAATAGAAAGAGAACATGAAAAAGAAAAGGTTCTCTGCTCCCAAAGACCCTTCTCCCCTGGAAGTCATAAATAATATTCACATCTGTGTCCTACTGTCCATCAGCATCAGGGACCCCCGTGAAGTAACGTTTGAGCCCTCTAAGCTGCCTGACTTTATTTAAGACACTGGTTCTGAGTCTTTGAATGACCAGGGAGCTTACCAGCTTACCAACTGTAATTGGCTATTCCCGGTTGTAACTTGACTATTTCTGGAATGGACTATAATCCAGAAATGGAAGGCACACCTGTGATCCAGATCTTGAGGCTAGGAGACATATGCTTTTGATCCGGATCTTGAGGCTTTTAGAGGCCATGAAAAGTTTAGGCAGGCCCAGGCAAGGAGGTACACACCTTTAATCCCAGGAAACAGAGGCACGCACATATATAAAGTTTCCTATTGGAAACTTTCGTTTTCTACTCTGGTCAGCTCTGTGTGTGTCTGAAATTAGAGGTGTATGCTACTATAGAATAATGAGAGAACAGATCAGAGGGGACAGTTAGAAGTGTCGGTTCAGAAGAAGCAGACAGATGATTTACTGTGCTTCCGTGTGACACAAACATTTCATAAGGCGTTTACATTTTGTACTGTAATCAGAGACCTACATAATGATGAGGGCAAATTCCCAGGGCTAGTACACTGTGCACGCCTACCTGGAAAGTCTCAAATCCTTGCCCGCATAGACTCTTCATTCTTCAGTCTGGCCCTCTCTTTGGCAGCCTGTGTCCCAGCTTACACCCACAGCTGGATGTAAGCTGGGACATACAAAAGGAAACAGAAAGTTACAAAACTTAAAAGGCAGCCATTGGTGAACTCACACTGAACTTTCCTATACATGTTGGTGATGGTGTTGCTTCCTAAGGTCAGGGCTATTCTAGAAAGGAAATAAATACAGAAAGTGTTCTCTCTAACTGAGCTCCTTCCAGTCCGACTCACAGGAACTAAGTATGGCTGTGGAAGCGGGGGTTGTGGCGCCTGCACAGTGATGATCTCACGGTACAACCCCAGGACCAAGACGATCAGGTAGGTGAAGCACAGTCCAGCTGGCAGTGAACTTTTCGGTCCTCTGTTTCATTCCCTCATTGGGTGAATGTGTGTGGAACACCTACTATGTGGATAAACAAGAATATGAATAGATTGGAAAAATTACCCCCTTCAGGGAGTCAAAAAGCTGCCTGACTCTGTGCTGTCTAGGACGGAAGGCTGCTTTGAAATGGCAGTGGAGAATAAAGCCATGCTCACACTCTGCAGTCGGGGCCTACTAACATCTTCTTGCTCCTGTGCATACATTCTCTATCTGAAAGTCAGAGAGCTCTGCTCCAAGGAAGAGTTAGCCGGCATCACTCTCCTACTTAAAACCACCGTGGTTTCCTATGTTGTTTACATTCTGCATTTATCTTCAACGCCTTGTTGTTCTGTGTATTTAATGAAGCCTCTGTCTCTCTCTCCTCTTCTTCTGGGACTCCACTCATGCATTTGTTAAAGCACCTTTCCTCATTTCCCACATTCCAGGTGAAGACTGGGGGTCTGAGTGGGAGCCTGGGTTCTGCTGTGCCTGCATTCCCTGAGAAACCTCTCTGGGCCTCACGGCCTGACTGTCAGCTTTTTAGAATACCAAAAGTTCCTTTTTGGTCTCCTCTCTTACCTTCTAGGTGCCAGAAGGTCTTTTTGGCAGCCGTGTTGCCTAATTCTTAGCCCCTAACATGATAACATTATAGTCAATGAAAGCCTAGCGTTTTCTCTCAGTTCTGCCCATTCCGATCTTTGTTACAGAACCTAGACACCTGGGGAAATTCTTTCAGTCCCTTCCTCACCTCTACTTTGAGCCACTACCCCAACCCCAGGCACCCAGGGCACATGGGTGGGGGGTGGGGTGGGGAGTCCAGCTTTGTGTTGTAACCCTTTATATGTAACCACGTGTGACCATTAATGGTCTGCTGACTTAACTGTCTGGTTTCTCCTTCCTTCTTCTGATATAAGGCAGGCCCTTCATTTTCCTTACATTTCAGAGACACAGCAGAGCAACTGTTCATATATCTTCTCTCTTATTAGGATTTGACACTTAATACAGCATAGTGGTTTTTTGTTTGTTTGTTTTTTGTTTTGTTTTTGTTTTTGTTTTGTTTTTTGTTTTTTTGCTTTTGGTTTTTTTTTGGTTTTTTGGTTTTCAAGACAGGATTTCTCTGTATAGCCCTGACTGTCCTGGAACTCACTCTGTAGACCAGGCTGGCTTCGAACACAGAAATTCGCCTGCCTCTGCCTCCTAAGTGCTGGAATTAAAGGCGTGCACCACCACTGCCCAGTGAGTACAGTGTTTTTAAGCTTCGCTGTGTATGCAATGAGTTTGTTTTATACGTATATATGATGTTTTAATTTAATTCTTTCAGAATTTCATACATGTATACCATTTATTATCATCATTCTCCCACCTCTTCTCCCCTAATTTCTGGATGTACCCCACTCCCATTTCATGCCTTTTTAAAAAATAATCCACTGAATCCAGTTTGTGCTACCCATGTCCTTGTGGGTGTGGGGCCAGGCCATCCTCTGGAGCACATCACACACCACACCCTAAAAAAAATGACTCACCTTCCCCAGCAGCCATCAACTGTCAATGGCTCCTTTTTGGGTATGATTTTGTAGCTTTTCTGGCTTATTTGGGGAGTCACTGGGAAGCCTTCCTTGGCACTTGCTACCTGGGATCTGCCTGGTTCTAGCCTTGGGTAGTAGCAGTCTCCTACATCCACTGGGCTTCACCCCTGATGACTTCCCTTCTGTCTCCTCTTTGAGGACCTCTGAGCTCATTCCCACTTCAGGGCCCACACATCTGCTACCCATCTGCCGTTCATGATGAACTCCTTCAGATCATCCAGAGTTTAGCAGAAGCATTAATATTCTCATCCCTCTCTGATCCCCCACACGAGTCAAATCCCGCCTCTCCGCATGAGCCATTCATTTATCCGTAGTCCTTCTTACGGTCTCAGTGACCTTTCACGTTGTCTGTCTTCCCTGGGCTAGAATGCACACTCTGCTGGGATTGTTCTGTTTCTGTTTGTTCCCGAGCCCCCCATACCTGCAGTTCTGCCTGGTACACAGAGCACATAGTCAGCCAGAGCACATAGTCAGCCAGTTCTTATGTTTACTCATCAGTGAGTGATATCCTTTCTTTTTTGCTTTTATCCTATAGAAGCAAACTTTATATTCTGCTCAAACATACAATTTTTTCTTAAATTTTCATGAATACCTTTCAGATAATAAATCTGATTTTAACAGCTTTGTGTATTACATCATTTTGAAGCATCAAAACCAACCCCCAAATAGGGGATTTTTTTTTTTTTTTTTTTTTTAGCATTCATCAGTGAACCGTCTTATGGGTAATGTTTATGCCCATGACCACTTAATTATGATATACTACAAAGGTGTAATTGCAAAGTTAATGAGCATGTGAATTTTAAAATTATTTTTATGTGTTCCAAATGAACTGTCTCCCAGAAGAACTCCAAGAGAGCATATTTCCACTCTTATGAGTGGTAGGGGTCCCATTTTCCTAGTCCTTTATTAATAATGGACATTATGATTTATAAAAATATTATGATTTTATTTGATAAAATGGTGTTTCTCATTGTTTAGTTCAAATCTTTGCAGATTATTATGGCCTCTTGTATCTATTGCCCATTTGTAGTTGTATTTAGTAAATGAGAACATTTTAAGTGTTATTTTGAACTGGGCATTTTTAGCAGTGGTCCCAAGGGATGGAATAGCTCTTTACCTAATGCTATTTCTTCTTTTGAGGACAGTATCAAACTCACTTTATTGCCCAACCAACCTTGGCCCAGCTTCACCCGCAGGATGGAAGCAGCTTAAGGTTCATGGCCAGTTACATGCAATTAGAGAGTGTCAGCTCCGATCTGGAAGGAAAATAATTAAGTTGGTTGAAGCTGTTCAGAAATTGGAATTATGAGGTCTAATTTTAATTCTGCCACCGGCACTCCAGCTGTGATCCTGAATAGATCACTCTGATTTTCAGATGCTGTGTCTGTAAAATGAATGGGTGCTGAGGAAAACAAACACAGATGAAGAGCCTGGGCCATGGCTCCTAACCCATCTCCTGGAGGCACCCAGGGGGTGCTCGGTCCTCTTTCCCACAGAAGTCACGTAATTTGCAATTTGTGCTTCTCTTTTGTATTCTGAAGGCACCATCCAGTCAATGCCTGTCTGACTCCCATCTGCTCTCTGTATGGCACAGCAGTCACTACTGTAGAAGGCATAGGCAACACCAGGACCAGGCTTCATCCTATTCAGGTGAGGGTGCCCTGCTCCCCTAAGGGGACATGGAGTTACAAAGAGTAGGAAGTCTGGGCTGTGCTGCTTGGTCACTCATAACAGTTAAAGTTCAGCGGGGGCCGAGAGTTATGCTGGGATGCTGAGATGCTGGTACGTACTTCGGAAGACTAGAAGACTCCCTTCTTAAGAAATTGCTGACATGACCCGCTTCATTTCTTCTGTGTTCTGATTAGAGGGACGATCCGTCCTGCATCTCCAAACCTAGAGGGGAACACCAGCTAGGTGCAGTGACACATGCAATTGGGAGGTTGTTGTTGGAAAGTGGAAAATAACTTGATTTAAAGGCCAAATTGAAAATATTACACATACACCCCAGCCCACAAAGGTGTGTTGAGCTTGGGCTTGTCTCAGGACAGGCTCTGTCATGGAGTCTGCCACTTCTCTTAGAGCAATGCCTTTCTGAGGGCTGTCTTCAGACCTAGATCCCCTGACCAGTGGATGTGATCCTTCCAGCTCGCCATCGCTCTCCGTCCTGACCTAGTTATTGAGGGCATGGGTGAGCAGTGAGTGGAGTGGAAGATGGGAGCCACGTAGGATATAGGCAAACTTGACATTCTGTAGTTGTGATAAGCAGCTTGGGTTTAATGTTTTGAAACCCATTAAGCTAACGGAAGAGGATGCTGCCTGGACACCCCGGGAGACTTGCCCTCACTCAGGCAAAGGAGCCCTTTTCATTTTCAACGGATGCTGAGCTCTCATTGGTGCAATGCTGCCGTGAGACGGTAGCCAGAATGCACTTTTCTCTTGGAAGCCAGACTCCAAAGAGAAAATGGTAGGGATGGAAACAGTACGGAAGGAATAAAGGCAGTGTTTCTATCTTGATTTGCTTTTGGGTTCTGGTGCTTTGTAACCTCCTGCATGCTAGAGTATTAACACAGCTGTGGGAAGATCAAGTCATTCATGGTATACTGAGTGTTCATGCCTGTGTGGTGTGTGCATGTGTGTGCATGTGTACGATGTATGCCTGTGTGTATCCAGGTATGTGGTGTGTGTGTGTGTGTGTGTGTGTGTGTGTGTGTGCATGTGTATGATGTATGCATGAGTGTGCCCATGTATATGGTATATGCATGTGTGTGTGTGTGTGTGTGATGTGATGTGCATGTGTTCATGCTTAAGTATTCCATGTTTTCAAGTTGAATATAATTTGGTCATTTTTTCTACTTCCTCTACTACAGTGGTTCACACCCTCACTGCATGTAGAGGAGTCTTTAAAAGATACAGTTTTATCTCACCTCTGACACTCAGTTGAGTTGGTGTGTTACTGGGGTGGGACTGGTGTATTAGTCAGGGTTCTCGAGAGTCACAGAACTTATGGAATATCTCTATATATTAAGGGAATTTATTGTGGTGACTTACAGTCTGCAGTCCAACTAACCCAACAATGGGGAGCTGTGAATGGGGAGTCCAAGAATCTAGTAGTTGCTCAGTCCCATGAAGCTAGTTATTTCAGCTGGCCTTCTGTATAAGCTGGAATCCTGAAGAAGTAGGCTTCAACAGATGAGCTGGCAAGTAAATGCGAGCAGGCAATGGAAAAGTAGAAGGTGTGGCCCAGATTAAAGGTGTGTACCACCATGCCTGGATCTAAACTGCTTGGAACTTGCTCTGTCCCAGAGTGGCCTTGATCTCAGAGATCTGCTTGGCTTTGTCTCCTGGGAATAAAGGTGTGTACCACCTTGCCTGGGCCTACCTAAGCTTTTCATGGCTACTATGTCTCAAAATCTGGATGAAAAATACGTGTTTTCTAGCCTCAGATCTGGATCACAGGAGAGCCCTCCATTTCAGGATTGTAGTTCATTCCAGATGTAGTCAAGTTGACCCCTGGGAATAGCCAATTACAGTTGGTAAGCTGGCAAGCTCCCTGGTTCTTCAAAGGCTCAGAACCAGTGTCTTAAATAAAGTCAGGAAGCTTAGAGGGCTCAAAAGTCAAACTGACCAGCCCAAAGGAAGCCACTTGAGATGAGATGAAGGCTTTTGGGAGGCCTTTTCTCCAAATTCACTGAATGCAAAAGTGTCCCGTGAACGTTGCTTTGGTGTTTTAGGGCTGTAACAGAGCACAGGGTCTGTATTTCTCACTGTGCTGTGCTTTCCAGGAGAGGATAGCTAAGTGCCATGGCACCCAGTGTGGATTCTGCACCCCTGGGATGGTGATGTCCATCTACGCACTGCTCAGGAACCACCCAGAGCCCACCCTAGATCAGTTAACCGATGCCCTTGGTGGTAAGTATGGCTTTATTTTTTAAGTGATAGTGACAGTAATAATTGGACACCTACCATATGCCACATGCTAAATTAATGAAAGACCCCCAGAACTGGGGAGATCCTTATTCATGTCTTGGGATGATGCGACCACCCAATGACTCACGAGAGACCAAACTTGCTGTAATCACATGAGGTTTATTCCAGATCTGGAGTCAAATTCATAGCCTGGCAGGCCAGAGGTGTTCGACCACGAGCATGAGGAATAAATGGTATTTAAAGGAAAAAACCACAAACTAGGGGGGTGAGGGGAAACATAACAAGGGAACAATGGAAAATTCCAAAGGAACCCACTACCTAGCTGAGTCAGGTCATAAAGAGGTCATCCTGCACACTCATTGTCTAGAGGAATGTGGTTTGGTCAACGCTATCTTCTTAATGGCTGACCGCTCCTAGGACTAATTAGATAACTTATATCCTGTTGTTTAGTCAATGCTATCTTTTTAATGACTGACCGCTCCTAGGACTAATTAGATAACTTATATCCTGTTTCTTATCCTGGGCCCTAGCTGGAGGGGACCTCAGCGACCTGACCAGTCCACATTTCTGGCTTGATACAGAGACTTCCTAATGCATCTTCCATTAACATGTTTCTTCCAAATTTCTAAGTCTCTCAGTCTTTCATTAAATGATATTTAGCAATTAGTTTAAGTAACTTGAAAGGATAGTTGCCATTATTATCTTCATGTCATAGATGGAGAAGCTAAGATTTAGAGAGAGTGATTTACTATACATTATCCCACCGGTAGGGAAGAGTTGATCTCTTGAAGTCAACCTGCAAACCAGACCTGCA
>NW_022196896.1:84355423-84370352 GCF_008632895.1 Mastomys coucha
TGGCCTGAAGCAAGGACAGTGGGTCAGCAGCAGTTTCCAGACTTCCTCGGCAGGTTTCCAGCCCCCACGTCCCGGTAATGGAATGTCTGTAGAGATGGACCCAACAGACATAGAGGTCACCTACCACAGAATTCTCTAAATGTGCTTTAAATCGGGCCTGCAAGCTCGCTTGGATGTCTCTCTGTCTTGGTAATGGGAGACCGCAGCACGCTGGACTTCTGCTGAATAAAACACTCTTTGTATTTATATACTATTTGAGTCCGAGGTATCATTCTTCAGCGAATCTTTGGCCTTTATCCTTGCAGCAACACGCATGGACCATAGCACACTGAGCTAACTGAAACAAGTCAGCCTCAGGACAGCAAACATTGTACCATCCTGCTTATTCACGGAACCTGAAGGAGTCCAGTTTGGAGAAGCAGGGAATAGACTTGTGATGGGGTAGTGATTGTCTTGAGTAGGAGAAGGAGAAAATGAGGAATTGTAGATCAAAGGTTACAAAGTTTGTCATGCAAAATGAATAAGTCCAAAAAACTCAACTTGGTTCCCACAGCTACCATTACTACGTTATATACTATAAACAGTTGCTGAGACGGTAGACTTTTTGTAAAATCCTTTCTTTCTGGTGAATGATTAAATAAACAGATGGCATGAGGAAACCTAGGGTGGTGGGTAAGCTCAGGGTAATGATTGTGGGGACAGATCCCCAGGTGCACATTTATCTCTGCAGATACCAATCGCTGATCAGTTGATTAGACAAATATGGATTTTTATGTCAGTAACATCTCAGTAAGGTGGCTGTTGTTTTAAGTTTGCTTCTTGATTGTAACTACAGAACAAATTTTTTGTCTTTTAAAATTATTGTGTCATTTGGTCATCTGTCAGAAGAAGAGGGTATAAAATGTATTTACAGAGAGTAAATACAGATGTATGAGATGTTAAAATACACTTCAGGACTCTTGACTAAAGATTCCAAGATGCTGATGTGAAAATGAAATTTCAGACACAAGATTTCAAATGGAGGTATCAAATAAAGCTTTCCTCTAAGATGGGTGTGTTTTGTGGTGTCATTCACCTGGCGTTTCATGCCTCTGCCTGGGGTACTTGAGTAATAACCAAGCCAGTTCTGTCTTTTCAGGAAATCTGTGCCGCTGCACTGGATACAGGCCCATAATTGATGCTTGCAAGACTTTCTGTAAAGTAAGTGGAGAGAAATACATGGTTGAATGTATTTCCCCCCCCCCAAATAAAATAGTATAGGAGTACCTAGTATGATTATGGCCACAGCCATTTCTGCTAATACAGGACCATTTCTTTAGCACAAGGTCTACAGTTCCTGTGTGGCATTCTTGGGCAGGAGGCTTAACCTCATTGCCTGGAGAGTCAGGTTGGGAGCGCCTGAGCAGTTTGACGTTGGCCACAAGTCATCCCTTCTAAGAAGCTGCTCCCAATCTGTTTGCCTAAGTTAGGGACCCTGCCTAGGTCATGCTACATATCTGTGAACATGATATGTGTATGTGCATGACACAGCATGACACGGCTCACAGTGTGGCACAGTTGTCCCTGAGCTATTCCATGTTTCTACTGGAATGGCTGCTTGATAGTGGAGGCTGTCCTTCCCCGGGGCACAGTCGCCACCTACTAATTAGTAGACAGTCATTAATATTAATAAAACTAATACACAAAAACCTATGAAAGACATTGCTTTCTTTTTCTTTGGTTTTAAATCACCATATGATTTATGGCACCCCTATGTCATTTTAAACACACTTAGCCATGGGTGGCCCTCCCCCCACCACCAGGAGATCATTTCTGCAAGATGAGCTATGGAATTAATACCTCATAGATAAGACCAGAGTAAGATGCCGATTCTTGTTACTACTATTAGTGGTATTCAAAGTATTGTTAGTATTAATAATAGTGATGCTTAATGCTCATTGCTACATGGCAGGGTTATGTATTAAGACCTTTATAAACTTCATTAAACTAGTATTCAAACTTTCTTGCAAACTTAGTTTTTCAATAGAGTTAGCTTGGATATGCTGAGATATAAATAAATGGCTTTCTTTTATGCCACCTTCCAACATTGCTCCTACAGCTTCGACTGTAGGCACCCAGTTAACAATAGAATCCCTGTGGAATTCTGACTGACTTGTTTTGTGTATGTGTGTGTTTTCCCCCATTAGGCCTCTGGCTGCTGTCAAAGTCAAGAAAATGGGGTGTGCTGTTTGGATCGAGGAATAAATGGGTTGGCAGAATTCCAGGGGGGAGACGAGGTTGGTGCACAGTGAGGTTGTTATAAAGTTGTTCAAGACGTGGGGTGGCTGATATCATCTGCAGAAGAATCAGTGGCTGCCCAGGTTGATGGATTTGACTGTGTCAACATGTCCCCCTGCTCATGTTCACTGTCTCCTTATAGCCTAAAAATTCAGCCTACAGCAGAATGGTGAATGGAGGAAAGAGAGTTGACAGTCCTGTGGTATGGTTAGATGGGAGGAGTGGCTTCTCTTTGCTCTGTGTAGCACTGTGGAGTGATTGTGTTTGACGATTAGTTGACTACTTCAGAATAACTAGTAGAATCCTTCTCAACACACAGAAACAATTCATGTATGAGATGCTAGATGCTAAGGAATAATGTGATCTCATCCTGTGCATATACCACAGTGCCATTCTGCCCCACAAACAGATGCGCTTATTACGCCAATTGAAAACAAAAGACTATTTTATAATCAGTCCCACCAACTTTGTCATTTTCAACCATCAGAAGCAAAGTGGAGACAGAGATGGAAGACCAAGGACAGGAGAGGAGGCAATGCCGACTCTCCCTTAAGTCCTCAATGTCTGGTTACTCTTTCCTGTCCCCTCCACTGTCCCCAAACTCAAAGGAGAGTGTGTAGGGAGCTGCAGAGTTCAGAGGTCCACTGATGCCTGCGAAGTTATTAGATGTCAGGTCTACAGGAGAGTCCTTGACTGGGAACTAGCATCAGGACTGAACTGATCGGCTACTTTTTGTCAGTCTTCTTTTGTGGGGAGATGAGGTCATGTGAAGCCCATTCTGTCCTCAAATTTGTCAACTAACTAAGACTGGCCTTTAATTCTCGACATGCCTGCCTCTGTTTCCCAAGGTCTATGATTATAGGCATGTGGCACCATACGTGGGTTGTCTGGCCATCTTCTTCCAGTTTCAGCCTACAGAACATTTAAAGCAGAGGTGCTTGACAATAGTACAGTAGTCGCCTTTGTCACCTGTTTCCCCTCCCTGTGATCTGGGTTACCTGTGCTCAGCCATATTCTGAAAGTATTATGTGGAAAATTCCAGAAATCATTTATGTTTCAAATTGCGGGCCATTGTGAATAGCGTAATGGACTGTCACTATTCTCTCCTCTGCTTCACTTGGAATGTGAACCACCCTTTTGTCCAGTGTATCCTCGGGACATACATTATCTGTCGCTAAGTAGTTGTCATGGCTATGAGACTGACTAGCACAGTAATGCAGTGCTGTGTTCAAAGAATCATTATTTTACTTAATAATGAATGACTCCTGAAGCACAAGGCAAGTGATGTTGGTAATTCAGATATGCCAATGAGTAATTATAGAGTCCTTTTGTAAAAGTGAAAAGAGAGGGGTAAGGCATGCTTAGTACTAGAGTATGTTGCAAAGATTTACAGTAAGAATGATTTTTTTTAAAAAAAATGTAGTGTGTATAAAAAACTGTCTGTGGTTTGGGGTACCCACAGTGGTTGTGACCGAGATCTCTTCTGAGAATAAGAGGTACTATGATAACTTCTGTCGTTTTCTCTTTTCTAAAGACAAGTCCAGAACTGTTCTCAGAAGAGGAATTTCTGCCACTGGACCCAACCCAAGAGCTGATATTTCCTCCAGAGCTAATGGTAAAGAAGACAGTTGCTCACCTAGAGGAAATCATGGTGAAATGTCAGGAGGGGCCTTTTCAAAAGCTCACGGTGCAGCTCTCAGATCTCCTCAGAGACACCGTGCAGGGGAGAGTGGTTAAAGCAGAGAGCCACAGCTTGTCAAAGTGTGGACAATAATTATCTGCAGAGTGCTCGGCGTGAATGGGACCTCTGTATCGTACTCACTCCCCCCACCCCCACCCAAGACTCAGGGACCATAGAGAAAGGGGGTGGAAAGAGTGTCTTCTGGACGTGACAGAACCACTGCATTCATGAAGTCATTGTTTGCATAAGAACAAACCAGTCAACATCTAGCATGAA
Organism: Mastomys coucha; assembly: GCF_008632895.1. Classification (NCBI taxonomy): domain Eukaryota; kingdom Metazoa; phylum Chordata; class Mammalia; order Rodentia; family Muridae; genus Mastomys; species Mastomys coucha. Next base: position 84,359,658 of record NW_022196896.1, read on the forward strand.
GAGCTGAGAGGCTCATGAGCTCACACACTATCAATAGTTAAAGGCTGTGGGGAAGGGACAGACAGTCAGTTTCTTCAAGGGTATGTATGATCTAGGTTGACCATGACCCAGTGGGATGGCTCCATGTCCATGTGGATATGGATAGCACACATTATACTCAGTAGGTTTTGAAAAAAAAAAAAAGGAGAAAATGACTTTGTATGGGGAAGAGGGGGTGAGAGGGTAGAAGAGAAATCTAGGAGGAATTAGGAGAGGAACAGGAGGAATTTATTAACAGTGTATTATATTCATATATAATATCCTCAAAGAATTAATAAAATATTATAAAGAAAAAAAATGATGGGCAAATAGGCACCAGCCAGCCATCTGCCGTCCTCAGAGTGCAGAATGTGTAGGCGGAGGGAGAAGTGGAGGGTGGAGCCACCCGGAGGGGTGGCAGGACGTCAAACACAGCAACTAGTGATGTCTGGTAAGTCACAGACATGCAATCAATGCCCGTCAAGAGCAGCTTGTTTTCTCATCCCACTTCTGCAGAAGTTCATTTTCTGACAGTTGGGCAAAACTGAGCATGTTGCTGTGTTAGCGAACGTCAGAATGAGTTTCTGGGAGAGATCAGAGCCAGCAGGTGCTGTTCCCATGTGTAAACTCCGTCAGACCTTAAGGCATGAATTCTGACTCCTGGGAGAGCTCCATTTTAGCTCACAAAATTTTAGCTTTTAGGAGATTTCCTTTCTCTAAAGTGAAAACAGAAGAGAATTTTGTCACAAGCTCTCTCAAATCCCTGTTGTTTTTCAATAGAGAATAGCTGAGAAACAGCCACCAAAGACCAGAGTGTTTTATGGTGATAGAGTGACATGGATTTCCCCCATGACCCTGAAGGAACTTGTGGAAGCTAAATTCAAGTATCCCCAGGCCCCCATTGTTGTGGGGTACACCTCTGTAGGTAAGTGAATTCTTCTTGGGGTGTTTTATGAGGGAGCGAGTTCAACACGTTGATGTCTGGAAAATTGCCAGAAAACCCAGTATTGTTCAAGAAATGTTACAGCATTTAGGTAGCTGCCTGCCCTGCGCCTCACTGGAGCAGAGGCGGGCTTGGTGGTCCCATGGGTAGCCTGTATCAAGGTGCAGGTATCCTGGTTTTTCCCTCTGGGTACCACACTGGCTGTCATCCTGAAACTGCTCTGCCTTTACTCTCTGGATGGCTTCTCAGTGGCGATGGCATATTTCATATAAACAGCAGTTTTGGAGCCTTCACCTTTCCACATAGGCCTGGTATGGCTGCCCATCTCTTTGCAGGGTCTCCAGGGTCTTCTCCAAGCAAAATCTGAGTGTGTCATATTGCACACATTTTAGAGCTAACAATGCCAAAGACTCTCTAAATTTAATCCAGGCACTATCTCTGCTTGCGATTTGCAATAAACAGACCAATAAGAGAAAACAACTTTCATATGTGCAAAGGCATGGGTTCAAACTTAATTCAAAGTAAGGAGAGTCATTAACATCCTTTTGTTCTAAGCTCCTGTCTCTCCCACAATCCCTTAGGGCCTGAAGTAAAGTTTAAAGGTGTCTTCCACCCCATCATCATTTCTCCTGACAGAATTGAAGAGCTGGGTGTCGTAAGCCAGGCCTGGGACGGTGAGTTCCTAGATCTCCTTTCCTATGGAAATGCACCCATCAGGTTAGCTGCCGGACAGGAGAGAGTCATTTCTAGTCACAACTCGTAGCTTCTCTTCAGACAGAATGGTGAAGATCTGAGGGGAGCCCAGGAAGAATTCTCCAAAGTTCTACTAGATACTGACTGACAAGTCAGATTTTCACTGAGAAACTCATATCTGCAGTATCAGGGAGACTATTCAAGAGAGAGTCTGTGGTGTGAGTGCAGAGCAAAAGAGATGAAGATGCCTGAGCAGGCTCTCTGCTCTCCAGAGCACAGCAGAGGGAAAGGGGTGTGCACTAAGCAACTATAGTCCGGCCTTTTCCTTCCTGTGAAGGAAATTGTTCTGACAGTGAGAAGCAGCCGTCGCTGTGGTGTGGGTTTGGAATAAAGCTCTGAAATCCAATTCTCGGCTATGGCATATGGCATCTCTAAGATCTTGAGAAGGTGACTGAACTGGATCTCAGTTTTATGGCCATGAAATGAACCTATTAATATCTCATGGTTTGCTTTTATTTCATGGAGTTTTTGTTTTTTTAAGCTCTCAGCGAAATGTGATAGATTCAGTATTCCAAGAGTCCAGCCTTCACGATCTCTACCCCAACTCCACCATTAACCCCACCACACATCACCACCATCGCCACAACCACCTGCATCACCATCAGTCTCTCCACAATGGTTATTTGTCACCACAGTCAGCACTGTGTCACCACTGGCACTGATAGGCACAACACGCAAGCCTCCAGTATAAAGAATCCATGCCTGTAGCTTTGGTCTAACATTTTGAGGCCATCGGTGATCACGTGGTTTACTCACACAAAGCTTTACTTCAGGGCTGACCCTGGGTGCTGGCCTCAGCCTGGATCAGGTGAAGGACTTTCTGGCTGATGTGGTCCAGAAGCTTCCAGAAGAGAAGACGCAGACACACCGTGCTCTCCTGAAGCACCTGAGAACTCTGGCTGGCTCCCAGATCAGGAACATGGCTGTATGTATTTGATGGGGAGCATCAGACATTCATGTCTTGGGTGACTCCTTTCTGCTCTTTAAAGCAAATGAAGAGAACCACTTTCTAAAGCAGGACTTAAAGCCTTATCTTAGTACGTATGCTTTGTAACTATGTAACAAGTAAAAGTAACTGTTGTTAAAAGTCTCTAGGGGGCCACATCATGAGCAGACATCTGGACTCAGATCTGAATCCACTTCTGGCTGTGGGTAACTGTACCCTCAACTTACTATCCAAAGGTAAACAGCAATTTCTGTTTTTTTGGGGGGTGGGGTGGGGGGGTGCAGTATAACCTTGATTTCTTCCTGTCATCATTAAGGAGACAGGAAGTTCAGTTTGGAAAATGACTAGTCTCTGTAATAACAATAATTTCCTTTGCCTTTTTGAAACTGAAAAGTTGGTCAGTCTTTCTTAAAATTATCTTCCAGTCTCTCCATCTGTTTCTTCTTGAGACCTTGCTCTATCGGGGAACCTAATGATTTGACCTTGAGACCTGATGCTGTAATTACAAATGTGTTTGGCTGCATTTGTACCTATCCTGGGATTCATGTAGCCTACTAGTTATAGGTTACACACATCTGCTAGGCTTTTTCTTACCCTACATTGGACATGCTTGTGCTGGTTAATGTGACAAGGAGCCTCCGGCATTCATGTCTTGGGTTAATGTGAGTTGCTCATTGGCAAAGACCACAGGTTCTGAGAGTCACCGAGCCCTTTGTTGGAGACACTCCACTAGGGGTTTGACTACCATGCCCTGCTTTGGACTTATACTTAGCTTATTCGAATGCACACAGATCTTTTTCAACTGAATAATTATTGGACCTTCTGCTGTACTTATTTATATTCTTGTGTGTTATTTTTGAAATTCAGTGCAGGGATTTTGTTTCTCTTACACCAATTTGTCTAATAGTTATTAGGAAATTCTTATAATTTGGACCTCTACAAATATATGGAAGTTGCTTTTAAAGATATGAGCTAGCTTTCTGACACACACACACACACATACACACACACACACACACACACACACATATATATATATATATACACACACACACATGCACATATGTATACATATGTATACTGCCATGAGAAGTAAGGTTACATGAAAGAATACAAATATAAAAAACTTTTTAGATTTTTTTCCTCCAAATTTACATTTTACTATGGCTTTGAACTATTCCTGCCGCTAGTCCACTGATCAAAAGCTTTAGATGCTGTGGGTGGGATATAACCAAATAAAATAGCATAAATTCCAAATTCACTAAAAGGTTGTCTCTATAATTCACTTCTATAGATAACAGGGCTCCTGGTTATAGAGAAAAATGAAATGGTTATGAATTGACTTGATCAGGTATCAAAAGGGATATTAATATCTAGTCCCTGATAGCAAAGTCCTAAACCAATTGTGCCACTGGGAAGGAGACTGCTAAGGTCTCTGTTCTTTAGGAAACTCTGGGTGTGTTTTTATCTTCAAGCAAGTATATAAGACAAAGGAGGGAAAAGGGCTAGCCTGGAAGAAACATCGAAGGATGGATGCTGTCAGAGAAGACACACACACACACACACACACACACACACACACACACACACACACACACGCGCGCGCGCGCACTCACCACCGCCACACCACCACTGCCACCACAATTGCCACCCCACAACAACCAGTAGAATTATTTCCCAAGTTTGTTCAAGAGACTGAAGGTGTCCTTTCATCCACAGATGGAGAACGGCGGATCCCTTTAAGTGAGCAGTTTCTCCGCAAGTGTCCTGAAGCAGATCTTAAGCCTCAGGAAGTCTTGGTCTCAGTGAACATCCCCTGGTCCAGGAAGGCAAGGATGGCCCTTCGTCTCCGTTTCCCAGCTGTTCCCCTACCAGTCTAAGTGGGCTCACCCAGAAGGTGACAAGGGACATGTATTCAGTACAGTCACTGTCACCCTGCTCTGCATTCTCCTGCCATTTCTAGATCTAGGACACCTCTCTTCCTCTGCCCCAAACTATAAGGTTACTTTTCAACAGTTTTTAAATATGTCCTTTCAAACTTAGCCCCTGAACGAGACAGGTCTGTCTAGATCCTGGGCCTGAAAGAAGCTTTAAAAAAAGACATTTGCAGTGGAATGTGTTGGGGATGGGGGTGGGGCGCAGAGAAGCCTGGGGTTGGGAGTTGGATAGACTGATGCTTGAGTTCTAGTTTTAAGATCTGAACTAATTACTGAACCACGTCAAGGCCAAGGCTCCTCGTTTGTACAGTGGTAGAATCAGGCCCACCTCACGGGATGTGGTGGTTTGGGGGGGCTGTCATCCTGAAGAACCACACACTCATGGCTCAAACAATGGAGACTGACTTTCTGGGAGCACCCATAACGAGGTGTCAGCAGGGATGGTGGCTTCCTTTGAGGCCTCGGACCTTGACTATAGATGCCTGTCTTCTGCCTTTTCATGTCTATGTCCAATGTTTCTTTTCTTTTCTTTTTTAAGATTATATATACATATACATGTATATATACATGCATATATATACACGCAATATATATATACTATACAGTATATATATGTGTGTGTCTGTGTATATATATATACATATATATATATATATATTATATATATAATATGTCTTCAGATACACCAGAAGAGGGCATCAGATCTCACTACAGATGGTTGTGAGCCACCATGTGGTTGCTGAGATTTGAACTCAGGACCTCTGGAAGAGCAGTCAGTGCTCTTAACTGCTGAGCCATCTCTCCAGCCCTCAGCGTTTCTTAAAATGACACTGGCTGGTTTGGATTAGGGCCCTGGCTGATAATCTCACTTTCACTTAGCTCGCTGAACACCTTGTTCCCAAGTACCAGTCCTGGTTTAAACCCAGGGCTCACAGATATGCTAACATCAAATCACACCCTCCAGCATGGAGTTGTCTCTCAGGGGAGTTCTGTTTGTGCCCTTTTTTCTTCAGTGGGAGTTTGTGTCAGCCTTCCGACAAGCCCAGAGACAACAGAACGCACTAGCAATTGTCAACTCCGGAATGAGAGTCCTTTTTAGAGAAGGAGGTGGTGTCATTGAAGAGTTATCCATTTTCTATGGAGGTGTCGGTCCAACCACTATCAGTGCCAAGAACTCCTGTCAGAGACTCATCGGAAGGTAAGCCATTGTGTCCTTAACGTCCAGGCAACAGAGCCACCTGCCCTGTGGGCAGCTGTTATGAGAAGAAAAGATGCATTAGGATCTCACAGTTTGATGGCTGGGAATTCCAACACGATGTCAGAGTGAGTTCCATGTGTTGCTTTTAACAAATTCCCAAATGAGCATTATAGAATCTGTGTAATGCAGTGTGTACAAGCACACAGATGTCTGTGTGCTTGTGTTAGTGTGTACATGTGTATCTGTGAGATGGAGACGGGGTGGGGTCAGGGAAGGTGCCTATTCCCTGTACTCTAAATCGCCATTCTTTTTGTAGGGAAAGTAATGAACGTACTTCACTCTGATGAAAAGTAGGCCACGTGCTAATTGCTTGCTAACCGGCTCTTTTGCTTACCTGGGTTGTTTTATCTTTATGGATAGCTAATCTTTCTTGGGAACTTACTGGATCAATTTACAGAAGAGCAATTCAGACATGCGCTTTAAGTTTTTGATGCAGTGGTTCTCAGCCTTCCTAATGATGAGACCCTTTAATACAGTTCCTCAGGTTGTGGGTGTTCCAACCATAAAACCATCTTCATTGCTACTTTATAACTGTCAAATTGCTACTACTGTGAATTGTAATGCAAATACAATTTTTTCCAATGCTCTCAGGTGACCCCTGTGAAAGGGTTGTTGGAGTTCCAGGTTGAGAACCACTGCTTTAGTGAGTCAGACTGCCTGATGCATGTCTTAGTTCAGTTTCTTTTAACTCCATGAACTCATTCTATTGAACTTTATGGGACCCCAGGTTCCTTCTCTGTCAAAGAAGAGAACCATACCTACTTTACAGAGTAGCTGAGAGGGTTCCATAAGTGAAGAAACACAGAAGAGACAGTGAGTGAATCCTGAGCTAAGGACTCTGATGGGGGAGGATGTGCTGGGACCCAGCCCAGACACTTGGAGAATAGCACACCAGCCTGAACTTGGGTTGCCTGGCTGTGCAGCCTGCTCTCCTGGTTCCTATAAAGACCACAGCCAGTTTGCCTTAGCTATCAGTTGAACCTACGGGGCTGAGTCTCCTCCTCTGCCTCTCTCAGGCCCTGGAATGAAGAGATGCTGGACACAGCCTGCAGGCTGGTTTTGGATGATGTCACCCTTGCAAGCTCAGCTCCTGGTGGGAAGGTGGAGTTCAAGAGGGCCCTCATCATCAGCTTCCTCTTCAAGTTCTACCTGGAGGTGTCACAGAGTTTGAAGAAGGAGGTAAGTGGAACGGGTTCTGTGAACTGGGATGCCCAAAGCAGAGGCTCCACCCCCTGCTGAGGAACTGTACATTACCGAAGATGAAAAACCAGTATCACATCCTATTGGTGGGTGACCACTGCCTATCCTGCATGTGGCTGTGAGTTTGAGGAAGAATTCCAAGGAGGCTTCAGACCTGAACAGGGTTTTGATTAACACCACTCAGTTATTACCACTTCATAATAAACATGGCATGTCTGGATAATTCTGAGAAAACTTGTTAATGTGTTTAATGCATTTACTTTCATTTGCTTTCTTATGCTTGGTTTTCTTGTCTGGGTTTCCTTCATTCATAAGATGATGGCAGTCACTGGAGCACCCTGAAGAGAGTCTTCATAGGGAAAAGGCTTAGCATAGTCCCTGGTGCTTGGGAGGCGTGCTGAGTAGAAATGGTAGAACTTATTAATACAAGGATGCACGGGTATTTATTTGCCTGCTACCCCTTATCAAAAGACTACATGATTGTTGCCTAGAGAAATACAATGGGGAAAAAGTTCTCTAGAAACTGTTTTCTGGCTCAAAGGAACTATGGTCTTCATGAGCCTCATGCTACCGTCACCTGATATAATTAGAGCCTCTGTGCTCCATTGAAGCTTCCTCTCTTTGAAAACAGTAGCTGTTGTTAGCTTTATTTTCTATTAAAATTGTGTAAGTTATAAAAATAATCACAAAATATAGTTTAATGTCTCATCTAAAGAAGCACGTGGCCCATTTCCTCTGTTCTCAGAAGGCACTCTCCTGTAGGGTGCCAGTAGCTGGGCCACCTCCGCAGACTTGAGAGCCTGTCTGGGTGCCACCATGCAACTTCATGAATATTCGCAATAATGGGTGTTAGTTTTGACTTTTCCTGCTTTAAGTTTGGTCTTCTCTGTCTTATTTGACTTCTCATTTGTTGTAATATGTGTCCCCAAGTCACTTAGAAAAGTAAGTCTGTCTATCTAGACAAGGGTGAGAAAATAATGATTGGAAAATTGGGAAATTGCTAGTTATTGGAAAATAATCTTATGAAACAGAGATGGTGGAGGTCAATGACATTCCAATTTCATGTGGTTTATCACCTCACAAGGAAGATATGTACCTTTCAGGGTTCATGGCCTGGTGTCAGGGGGTTGTTTAAATTTTCAGGGTTCTGAAAAGGTCAATGCTTAATCAATGTCAGATGTTATGGTAGAGATGTCTGCTGAGATTATACCAGGACTCCCTCCCGGAACATTCTGGAAGATTTTAAGTGTCTACGATTTGCCTTTGCAGGACCCAGGTCACTCTCTTAGCCTGCCAGTCAACTATGAGAGTGCTTTAGAAGATCTTCATTCAAAACATCACTGGAGAACATTAACCCACCAGGTTAGTGCATGCGTGCATGCACGCACGCGTGTATTTAAATTCAAAGACGGGGCTTCAGGTCCCTTGCCTGCCGGTGACACATTGCCTTCTTCAGGGTTCACTAAAACTTCAAAACCAGATTGAGAGTGTAGTTTGATGGTGCAGCATAGACAAGTCCCGAGTTTGATCTTTAGTATTTCCAAAAGAGAAAAAGAAATCAAAACCAATTAGAAGCCACAGTTAAAAAGAAACCCGGAAAAAACGTTAAAGAAATATGCCTGTTTTAGTCTTAAAGGCTCTTTTCTTCTTCTTCTTCTTTTACTATCGCTTTAGACCAAGGACATAAACAATCTGGCTGTTGCTATATACTTTTTACCCTGGCTTTGTGGTGTGTGAAGAACCACCAAAGGCAGGTTCTGAGCTGGTCCAAGAGCTGTTTTGCTTCCTTTCAGAGGACCAAAGGCACACCGTGCCCTAGGGGGCATGGAACCTTGGAGGTGCAGAAACCACAGCTGCTGCTAGGTTGTTTCCTTCCAGTGCTGGGAAACTTTCCTTTCCAAGTTCTTCCTACCCGCTTGGTCTTCTTCAAATGACATTTTATTGTGAAATCAAACATGAATGCTAAGAGTTCTTTTCTAGATTCCCTGATGAAGGCTTACAGAGATTAAGGAGCTCCCCAGAGCTTTCTAATGGAGTTTCTGTCATAGCATCATAAAAAAACATAAAATGGAGCCATTTTGTTAGTAAACTGGGTAAGATTTAATGTGTGTTTTCCTGAAGTATTTGTCAAGAAACTGGACCAAGAGTTTTATTGAATCAGGAATGGGAAGAGATTTAACACGGAGGTGCCTCAGATCTGCTGATGGATTTATTCGTAAAAACTTGCATCTTGTCACAGTGAGCACTAGAGCTGCTGTAGGTCCCTTGAGGTTTTGAGTTCAATAGGTTCAAGAAATTTAAATATGCCAAACTGCTTTGGAAGTGAGCATTTTGAAAGTTTAAAAAAAACAGCTGCCTTCTCTCCTGGCATTCTGTAAAACACTGTGGCCACAGCCTATGACTGCTGCAGGCCCTAACATCACCTTGGCAATGGATCACATTCCAGGGAGGAACTAAAGCCAAGAAAGGGACGTTCAGATCATCCAAAGAATACTGAAAGTCTTTGCAGAGGTTGATTTTGAAATGGATCTGTCATGCTAGGTTCCAAGTCAATGTTTGGGGTGCCACGTATCTCCCACAGAGATAAATTTCGTTTTCATTTCACCCGTGGTTACACACACACACACACACACACACACACACACACACACACACAAAGTCATCCCAGTGTCCAGAGCAGCTTCAACCTTTACAACCAACACTTTGCCCAAATCACTTCCCTGCTTTGAAAGTTCGTTTTCACTGTCCTTGCAACCACTGAGGTCATTAGATGACAGAGAGAACGATTGTTTGGTGTCTAGGTACTTGATGAGGTGAATCGTTGCTTAAGATACAGGTAGAATGGTAGCAAGCAAGCTGAGGAATGCAGACTGAACCTCATGCCAGAAAGTAAGAGAAAGACAGGGGCTACACTCCCCTAATGGCTTAAAACTGGTTGCCCTGCCTCCTTCCGGTAGCTGCCTCCTGCCTCCTTGGTAGCGGGCTGTCCCATGCGGCTTCAGAAGATCACCTGATTGAGGAATATCCATCCACCTTTTCTCATTGTGTCTTTAGCCCTGTAACAAGGAGGAGGCAGCTAAGTGCACTTGCCCGCAGTCTATTGCAGCTGGTGGCTACTGATAAATCAGTTTTCACATTTGGCTATCCCGGGCTTGAGAGTTTCCTTGGTCTTTTGGCAGACCTGGCACAGTAAAGTTTTAAAAGATTTTCTCCGCAGTTGTGAAATGTTCCATTATTTACAGTAAAAGGTGTTAGCATTAATAATAGAAAACTCCAGGAGTCTTATAGATCCCTGTTGGCGTGTTCGGCCAGTGTCCAAGCCTGTAAGTTACCTACAAGTTTGCTTTTCAAGAAGGAAACAGAAAAATCTCTGAGAGTATTTTATAAAAACATAAAAGAGATGTGGATCATTGTTTTTTCACTCAAATATTATGTGAACTGAGAGCCTAATATGTACTTTGGGGAGTTTTTCAGAGAAATAATCTCTACCTTCTGCAACACTTGAGAAAACATGCCCGACTGACACCTGTCATTTGTTCTTTCATCACCATCCAGTTCTCTAATGGTGGAGGTGGGGATGGGGTATGTGTGAGAGGGTGTGGGAACTGAAAGGTTCCGGGTGGGGGTAAGGATAAGAGGT
>NW_022196896.1:84370558-84389081 GCF_008632895.1 Mastomys coucha
GGGTAAGAGGGAGGTGGGGATGAGGGTGAGAGGTTGGGGGTGGAGGGTGGGGTGAGGTTGGGGGTAAGAGGGTGGGGATGGGGTGAGGATGAGAGGATGGGGGGGATGAAAGGGTGGGGTGGGGGTTGTAGAGCTCTTTATCAGGGGAGCAGAGCAGTGAGTTGGATCCATGGAGCTAGCAGATGATGGGATTACTTCAGATCCCTGCTCACACCTGAATTCCCATGTGTAAATTTGGTTTCATATTAAAAAAGAAAGATCAAATCCATGTGCTTAGACAAACAAGTCTAAGGGTTTCCACTAGAGATATTTGGCATGTACATTCCAAAAACTAAGAAAAAATGTGTCATATTTATACATTTTAATTTCACTGCCAAATTGTTCTCATAAGCTGTTTGGAGTAATGAAAATAGTGACTATTTTCACACTCAAGAGAATTCTGGCTTAAGGATGAGTTTATATAGCTACCCTCTTGTGGGAGACATATATCCTGTGATTATTCTACCATCTCTGTAGAAATATGAGTTATATGCCGGTTTTCATTAAACAGAATGTAGACCCAACGCAGCTTCCTCAGGACCCAATTGGGCGTCCCATCATGCACCTTTCTGGTATTAAACATGCCACTGGCGAGGCCATCTACTGTGATGACATGCCTGCAGTAGACCGGGAGCTTTTCCTGACTTTTGTAACGAGTCCAAGAGCACACGCTAAGATTGTGTAAGTGTTCTCCCCCCACACGTAGGAAGATTCTTCCTGCTGTCTAACTCTGTCCTGTCAATGAAAAGTAGAGTAAATGGAGGCTCGCTGACACCCACACTAGAAATGGTATTGAAATGTAGGATTCTTCACAGAATCTTGCACAAGTAACTTTATGGTGCCCCGTTGCCTGGCAGACAACTGTCAAAGCAATTAATTCTCTGACAGTCCTTAGTTTCCAACTGCCACATTCTCAGTGTCTTTGGGCTGTGGGACTGCTCTGTGAAGCCATCTGACATGCTTTCCTAGGTCCATTGATCTGTCAGAAGCTCTCAGCCTGCCTGGTGTGGTGGACATCATTACTGCAGATCATCTTCAGGAAGCAAACACCTTCGGCACAGAGACATTTCTGGCCACAGATGAGGTACTGCCTTCTTGCCGTCTGAACAACTTTCCCAGTTACTGGCTCCTCATATTTTCATAGGGTAGTGTCTAATTTGACATACCACAAAGAGCTCAGTATTCTTTGAGCAGTAATCATGAATCACAAATATTCTAATAGATATGAACTCAAGTTTATTCATTTCCCACTTAAGTTGATTGGTGATGTAAGCTGTTTTCAGGGCTGGGGGTGGGACTCAGTTGTTGCAATACTTGTCTCATGTGAACGAAGCCCCGGGACCCATCCCCAGAATTATATACACTGGACATGGTTGTGTATGCCCGTGAATGGAGCACTTGGGAGGTAGAGGGAGAAGGATCAAAACTTCAGGGTCATCCTCAGCTACACAATGTGTCTGAGGCTAGCTTGTGATACATGAGATTTAAGACAGATTGACACTTTGATGTCTTATTCAGTTGTAGCATTATGCTGCCAAGAAATATGAAAGACTACATGGGCAGAGAATTATAAATTTTATATATAAATTTGCGAACCCCCGCCCAAGCATCTCTACTTACCCCAGTCCCAATGTGTCCGAGCTCAAGCTCTGAATTCAGTTAGTTTCTCTAGTGTGAAGTTATTCTCTGTCTCTTGATCTGAAAGTTCCCTCTACCTCTCTGAAGTCTGATTTGTTTATTCACACCGTCTATATCCCGTGGAATTTTGAAATAAACTCAGTGAGGTGGTGTGGGCCCTGCCCTCACAACAGCTTCCTCTCCAGAGAAAACCTAATGGACCCAGCCCTTCATCCTTGTTCTAAATTCATTTACAAGTTGTAAATACTCCTCTACCTATTGCAGTTCCTGCAGTGAGGGATCATGCTTAATTTATGTACATATTTCATGTACTGCTTCCCATTTGGCGGTGAGGCCAAAAGGAGCTGTTCTAACAGAGACTTGCTGAAAGTTTCAAATGATCAATTTGGCTACTGGAGAACAGGCAACTGCAATACAGCAAAGGCAGGATTCAGATGCTCTGCATCTCTCAATCCACCGTCTACCCGAAAGAACTTCATCATTTCAAACAGCCCCTACCTCTGGCTCTCCCTGGCAGAAAACTTGGCTCTCCAAAGTCTGAAGTCAAGGTTGAAGCTCACTGTGGCCGGGCTGTGTACGCTGGCAGAGGCAATGTGAATTATGGCTGTCCTCTGAAGTCTACCCCCACATGAGCAGAGTTTTACCCCTCTCAGAACAGGAGAGAAGACCACAGCAAATGACAGGAGTCTGTCTGTTGTGTGCCCTCCTTTCTGTGCCACAGGTACACTGCGTGGGCCATCTTGTCTGTGCCGTGATTGCGGATTCTGAGACACGGGCAAAGCAAGCGGCGAAGCAAGTGAAGGTGGTCTACCGAGACTTGGAGCCTCTGATCCTCACGATTGAGGTACGAGCTCAAGCGGATGGCAGTTCAGGGAGTGGCATGTCCGTTACAGTGCTTCAGCATAGGAATAGGAATATCTGATGCAGTAGGCTTCCGCACAGAGAGTCCATCGGCTCAGCGTGTATTGGCAGTTTCCATGCAGTTTCCATAGGAACCTGGTTCTTTCTGTCTCTTCTCTCATGCTCACAACCCAGCTTTTTCCCCGTGTAGCTCCAGGGCAGCCAGGAATCCTGGGCTTCTCTGTCCATGTTTGTGATGAGTGGTACACTATTGTCCCAGCGCTCCAAACATGACTGAGATCCAGATTCATTTGGCTACCTCAGTCCCATGTCTCTCTCTGGATTAATGTCTGACCAGATGAACAGAAGATCTGTTGTCACAACTGAGATGGGGGGGCAGGTCTCTGATGGGCTGTCTGGGGTGTAGAGACCTAAGTAAAGATAGTAGCATGGTTTGGAAGGGGAAAGGTAAGAATGCCAGGCAGGCAGCTAGGATAGCACAGCCAGTCCTATAGCTCTGACTTGTAGTCTCTCTTGCTTTGGCAGGTACACAGTGGGTACTGAAAAAATATTCCATGTAGCAAATACCACAGACACTCCTTTAACATTCTTTAATGCCAATCTTAAATAATCATGAGACTTGGATCATATGATGCCTACAGAATTTTGGCAACTAAACAATAACTACAACAAAAACACAAAAACCCTGGAATCTTGCATTTTTATCTCAATTTTTGAACAGAATTTGAGAAGTTACAGAGGTTGTAAGACATGAAACGGTGGTGTCTGCCTATGTGCATCTCCTTGGCCCTTGAGTTATGGCCTTTGCATAAATGTCAATTAAACAAGTAAGGCTTCCAGGATGTACATGGTCTCCATGCTCTGAGGTGAGCCTCCCTCTCAGAATGGGAGAGAGAGCCACCGTAGGTGACAGGAGCGGGTCTGTCAGGTGTCCTTCTTGACAGTGGAGGCCTTTCTGTGCCACTGGTACATTGTATGGGTCATCTTATCTAAAATGAAAAAAACTGTTGGCCAAGATCAGTGTCTTCATGAGAACTTGGCCTTGGGTGTGTTTCCTGTGGTGCTTTATTCCTAGGAATGTAGCCCTTGGTTCCAGAAAGTTCCCTTAGTGTTTTCAAATTAAAATAAAATCATGTCAAGAGGACAACAGTAAGAAGTGTTGCAGTTTCTCTAGCCAGAGTCCAATGCAAACCTCCTTTCTCTTCCGTAGAGGTTCTTTCAGCCCCTAGTTTCACACTGTTCTATCCTTTCCCTGCAATGTCTGCTTTTGAGCCATAATTACTTTTTAAAAGGAATTACGTGAGTAATGAATGATTTATCAAATTTTTATTTGTAATCTTTATCCACTTTCCCCCTCTTGCCTCACAGCCAAATTAAAGTTGCACAAAAGCACTTTCCCCTTGCTCTCTCAGCCTCCACCAACAGACCCTACTTGCTTGCCAGAAAACATCAAATATTGGTATTGCATGAAGGTGTCACCTCTCCTTGTGGTTAGAGGTTAAGCTCTCCATGGTCACTCACCTGCCCATTCTTGCAGGAGCCTCACCCAACTCTAGGCAAGTTGCTCTCCATTAACCACTCTCTCTAGCTAAGAGGATTCAGCAAATTGGCTCCAAGTCACCCAAAGAACAGTCAGCAAGTGAGACTTGAAAAGATGAACTCTTACAAAATGAGTAGAAAAGTCACTTCAAAAACAAAACCCTGCCATATCTGAACTTTTGGTTAATTAAAAAGGGTGCGGCGTATGAGCTGTTGCTTCAATATGAAGAGTGTTTTCAGCAAAAGTGGCTGGAAAGAAATTAATTTGTGTCAGTAACCGAAGGCTCCATCCAGTTTATGTTTCTTAGAACTATGAATGGAGAAACTCTACCCAAATTCTTGGAACAAGTGTGGGGAAAAAAAAAAGTACCCTTCTCAGAACCTCTCTGTAACCATCAGCAGCAATAGATCTGTAATCAATGGTCAATGCAGGAGCAGCACTCTGCATGCGTGCTTGGCTTGGTGTTAAGTTGGGTTCATATTGCCTCACTAAGTGCTCACAGCAATCTTATGAGGTCAGACAACCTTTATCCCCACCAGAAACTAACAGGGCTCCCCAAGGGCATGGAGCGAACATTCCACCAAAGACCATAGCCCTTCAGTAGAGGAAATGGCACAGTCACAGAAGAGTCTCTGTAAGGTGCCTGGAGAGGAGGCATCTACACAGTTTCGGGTGGCCAGAGGGATCCGGAATTGGGAGAATCCCCAATTACCAGCAGCTCCACAGATGGCTGGTAACCTGTGGTAGAGAATGCTGGTAGCCCTGACCATGTTTACTGAAGTACTTCTCAAAATCGACACCAGGGAAGCCAGTGTGTAAATGAACTCGTGGTTACCCAGGCAAGCCGTATGTGAACCATCAATCCAGGGCAGGTGGCCCCTGTCACTCCAGTGCCCCATGCAAATAAAATGCTCCGGGGCTCTGAAGGAGGAGCAGGGGGAGTCTAGCAGGCAGAGCCTGTGTCTCCAGTCATTAGTGGGTTTTAGCTAGCATTTATATGACCTTTACGCCCCAGGGCCCTTTATGTTGTCTCATTTCCCGGTAAGCTGTTTGTGTGCCTGCTGCTTGATGCTCAGAGAGGCTGACAGTCAACTGGAAGTGGGGAAGTGGCCATGGACAGACGACTCTGACTGATCTGAATCAGCTAAGTGGCCTTGGCTCCATACAGTGGATTATTAACCCCAGAGAACTGTCAGCCTGGAAGACAACAGTTCTGTTCTGTAGCCCCTCATAGGAGGTATTTCCTGAGCAGGCTCGGTGTGCTCATACTTAATGGGCACATTCGCATTTGCTCCTTGGAGAATCTCTGAAGCTTGGCTTTCAGCTTAGCTTCCCCTGCGCCACAGGGAGAGAACCTGGACCCCACAGGAGAAATCCGCTACCCAGATTTTCCCACAGGACCTGGGACTCCCTGAGGCAGGCTATCTCTCGAGGCTGTCTCACTCTTCTGTTCTCTTTCCAGGAGGCTATACAACACAAGTCCTTCTTCGAGTCAGAACGGAAACTGGAGTGTGGGAATGTCGACGAAGCATTTAAAACCGTCGATCAAATTCTTGAAGGTAAAACTGTCTCCAACACTAGCAGCAGGCAGCTTTCTGGGCATGCCTAGTCTAGGGCTTCCTTTGCCTTCTAGAAACCATTCAACAGCCTCAACGGATGTTGCTCCCAGAGAGTGGGAACCGTGGACCCACAAGCGGTGAGAAGAGACCACAGCTCTTCTCATCCCTCCCCAGCCTGCCCTGATGCTCATGTTGGAAGATATTGTCACATAATTCTGAGGTGACTACACTAGAAAGTTTTCTTCCGAGTCCTCTGGTCACCATGGTTACTGGGGCGCATGGAGTGCTCTTAGACTTTTTTTTTTTTTTTTTTTTTTTTTTTTTTTTTTAATTTTTAACGCAGGCACTGGCAGCTTTCAGGATAGCATTTAGTTTCATCTTTAGTGTTTTGAAATTCAACAGCGCCAAGAATTTCTTTGGATTCATCCAGTTTAGGGTCATCCAGCTTTTTAAATCTGTAGGTTTATATCTTCTTCCAAGTTTGGGAAGTATTTGGCCATTACTTTTCAAACACTTGATTTCAGTGACACAAATGGCAGATCCCCTCTTCCTGTCACATGGTTTCATTGTTTTCTAGTCTGTTCTTTACCTTTTTTAGATTGGCATGATTGTATCCTCATCATCATCATCATGTTTTTTTTTCCCAAGACAGGGTTTCTCTGTGTAGCCCTGGTTGTCCTGGAACTCACTCTGTAGACCAGGCTAGCCTAGAATTCAGATGCCTCAGCCTCCCAAGTGCTGGGATTAAAGGAGTGTACCACCATGTCTGGATGTTTTTAATTGTTCTTTTTCTTGCTCATTAATCATTTCTGCTCTTGAGTCTGCCAGTTGCAGAAATTCCTTTTGATATGTTTATATTTTTCTTTTGTTAAGATTCCACATTTTGATTATTTCTTATTGAAACATTCTTATGATACCTGCTCACCTATCAGAAGACCCAAACATTTGTGTCATGTTGGTGTTGGTCTTTCTTCACTAAAGTTGAGGTTTTCCTGGTTCTTGGACTGATGGGTGACTTTTTATAGACTCTGGGATATTTTGAATACAGTCTTATGATAGTGTGGCTCTTAGTAACATCTTCTGTACTAGAACTGACCAGGTGCAGGTGGGCAAGAAGGAGCAGGATGGTGCCTTGTTACTGCCACATGAGGGTATAGTCTAGCTCTCTCACTGGGATCACAGACATGGGCAGTGTACTCATGACAGTTGACAGTGCTGGGAATCTGAGCTCCCCACTCACCCTCTGCAGGTCCCTCTGTGGTATCTGGTTGGTGTCAACTACTTCTAAAAGTGTCTTCCTGGGCTTCTCATCTGGTCTTTTGGCTTTCATGAGGCTGTTTCCCTCAGCTTTAAAATCAATTGTGCAACCAGCAGGCATTGCTTGATGTCCCCTTGGCTCTTGGGAAACAAAGGGAAAATGAGAACGGCCTGTCCTCTCAAGCCAATAGTATCTCCTTTACAAGAAGCAGCTAGGAACCAGTATTGGGAAAGAGATGGCAAGGCACTAAACCAGAAAAGTCAAAATTGACATGAGTGGAGGAATTAAGAAAAAGTGCAAGGGTCAGAATCACCCAGGGAATCTTTCCAAAAAAGAGAGAGAAAGGAAGGAAGGAAGGAAGGAGGGAAGGAAGGAGCAAAGGAAGGAAGGAGGGAAGGAAGAAAGAAAGAGAGAGAGAGAGAAAGGAAGGAAGGAAGGAAAGGAGGGAAGAAAGAGAGAGAGAGAGAGGGAGAGAGAGAGAGAGATTAATTTGCCACTGTAGCGAGAGTGAGGCTTTCGCTTTGCTTGTGGGTATTTTGAGATCTTCTGGCTTCTCTAGAACCAAGACTGACACACACAAGGTGCATGATAGCAGTAACTCTGAAAGCCAATCACTAGTGGGGCTCCTTTACTTGTATCCTTATGTCCCTTCTTATTTTGCTTTTTTTCCCCAGCCTTTCAGGGACTTTTGTCTGTTTTTAATGATAGATAGATAGAGAGAGAGAGAGAGAACACAGAGAGAGACACAGAGACAGAGAAAGACAAAGAATAATGAATGTACTTCTTTGGTAATAATATACAAGAAATAGAAGTGCAATATAGGAGATTTGTGTAGAAAAGGGCTACCCTCTTACCTAGAGAACAAAGGAAAAGGTTGGGGTTTATTGGTGAAGAAAACTTTATCCAGTGATGTTGGCAACATTGTTGGCAGAAAACAGGCACATTCTGACTGATGTGTCTCATTATTTGGAAGGTAAGACATATCTGTGAGTTAAACTTAGGCCCTTGTCACTTTGGACTGAGCTTGGAAGACCATTTTTGCAACAGGTGTTTGCCCCTATGGCCTCTTGATGCCATTTTTTGTTGGACATGACAGGAATGACTCCATTTTGTGCAATCATATTTCTTGGATCTTTAAGGTTCAAGTGATTAGACAATCTAATGGGTGAAATGTGGAGGAACACAATATTCCATCCCACCTTGAAATGAGACGTCTCCTTGTCATGGAATTTTGACTCTAGAAACTCAGACATCTTTCCTCAGGGCTCTGACTGCACACATTGACAGGGACAAGAGTTTCTTCTACAACAATGCTTTCAGCTGAGAAATAAACATTGGTGTTTGCCACCCTTCAGTGTGTGGCTTAAAGCTCAGCCAGTGGAGTTTCTGTGCCATGAGATAAAGGGAGAGGGTGGAAAACAACCTGCTCTTTTGGTTGGCATTTGACTTCCATGTGTTCTTTTGTAACAGGTGAAATACACATAGGCGGCCAGGAACATTTTTATATGGAAACCCAAAGCATGCTTGTTGTTCCCAAAGGAGAGGATGGAGAGATTGACATCTATGTGTCTACACAGTTCCCCAGATATATACAGGTAACATGGGATCATTGAGGCTGGGACGTGGCTAAATGGTTTCTGACAGCAAAATGTACAAGAACAATTACAGACAACAATACATTAAGTACTTATACTCATATGCAATTGGCTATTCACAACCCTAGACTTTCCTAACTTAGAAGAGGGTTTTTATTAGAGAGAAGTCTTTGCTTGTGGATCCATAGCTTTAAAATCAATTATGCAACCAGCAGGCATCTCTTGATGTCCTCTTGGCTGTTAAGAAACACAGGGAAAATGGGAAAGGCCCATCCTCTCAAGCTGATAGTACCTCATTTACAAGGAGCAGCTAGGGAACTGTAATAGACAAGAAACAGCAAGGCACTAAAGCAGCGAAGTAAAAAAAAAAAAAAAAAATGATGAGTGAAGTAAAAAAATGAAATGAGTGGCGGAAGAATTAAGAGAAACAAGTCTTCATTTGCCTCTGTAGTACGATGAGGTCAGGTGGTGGAAGAGAGGCTATCCCAGGCAGTTCTACAGCACAAACACCTCTCTTTCATTTACCCACCTGTCTCTCCTAAAAACATCTGTTGCCTATATCCTGTGTCCCAGGCAATTTACATGCAAAGAAAGGAGAGGATGCCTGCCTCAACTGGTTCTAAGCATTGAGGGAAAGGTCGGAAGCAAAGTGAAGGGATCTGGATGTGATGGGTACTAAGGAGACAGAGGAGGAGTGTGAAGATGTGAACAGCAACACTGGGAAGGGTGTCACACCAAGAGGGACCATATAACTGCTGTCCATTCCCTGTGTGATGGTGGGCTCTCCCTCAATAAAAACCAGTTAAGATGAGATGACCAAAACAGGAACACACATCCTGGGAAGACTGGTCAGTGTTCACAGTAACCCAGTAAGGATGTGAGAAGTGGAGAGGCTCAGGGCCATGACATCTTACTGCTTCAGGAAACATCCCTCGAGGGATTATTGTGGGAAGGATACGCTGGCTGTGGTTCTAGCAGGCACAGAATTATCTCACCACTATGGAAAGAACTAGTTCATGTTAATAGTATTTTAGCAGTGTCATTCTAGCCAAGAGAATAGTTGTTGGTAATGGTAAGGGTATTGGGTACTCTTCCACTCTGTCATTTATCATAATCATATGAACAGCATGGCTTGTGTCTCAACATCATGGAAACAGCATGTGTAATAGTTGTGACACTTGGGGGACAGACTTCCTGTTAAGATTGTGGGCGCAGCATTGATGGCCATACGTCTTGCTGAAGATGGGCCAGAGCAATGAAAACCATTATTGTTGACAGGATATAGTTGCTGCAACCTTGAGGCTCTCCGTCAACAAGGTCATGTGTCATGTAAGGCGTGTTGGCGGGGCGTTTGGAGGGAAGGTGGGCAAGACCAGCATCTTTGCAGCCATCACTGCATTCGCTGCCAGCAAGTAAGTGGGAGAAATCAGTTAAACAAACTGACTGTGAAGTGAAGTCTTTTTTTTTTTTTTTCCGAGACAGGGTTTCTCTGTAGAGCCCTGGCTGTCCTGGAACTCACTCTGTAGACCAGGCTGGCCTCAAACTCAGAAATCCACCTGCCTCTGCCTCCAAAGTGCTGGGATTAAAGGTGTGCGCCACCACCGCCCGGCCATGAAGTGAAATCTTAATACTGGAATGTGGAATGAGAAAGAATCTAGACTAAGGCTATTTAAGATCATACAATACAAACCAATACCTGAGCAAGATGCCAGCTTATTAAACTTCTTCATCTTTTATTGCCAAATTCTGTAAGAAGAAAAATAAGCACCAATCACTGAAAATATGATGAAAGACATTGTAAAAATATTATAATACATGGACTAAGCAGTGGTGGTGCATGCCTCTCAGTGCTTGGGAGGCAGAGGCAGGAGGATCTCTGTGAGTTTGAGAGGCCAGTGTGGTCCACAGAGTGAGTTCCAAGGACAGCCAGGGATACACAGAGAAACCCTGGCTCAAAAAAAAATAGATAGACAGACAGACAGACAGACAGATAGATAGATATGGATAGATAGATAGACAAGACAAGCAAGCAAACATAAATAAAATATGCAATACTTTGAAAGTCAACAGAAACAGGTCCCACATGGGTGCGGTCGTTCTTAGCATTGATAGTCTGAGCTACATGTTTATGTGTCAGATATGTAACCCAGTTAATCTCCCAAAATCAATCAGCCTCTCTTTCTCTCCCTGTGCTTCCCCAATCATGTCTGTCTGTCTGTCTGTCTTTCCTCTCTCATGAATTAAATAGATGCTTTTTGGGTTAAGTTGACATATATTTATCTTACTGTCTTTCAATGAGGATTTAAAAACCTTGGCATATAGGAAATTGCCTTTGGAGCCAACACACCTAGAAGGCATAATATGATTGTGGAATAATAGCCAGCTCATTTGTTTGTTTGTTTGATTGATTGATTGGTTTTTATTTTCTGTTTCAGACATGGTCGTGCAGTCCGCTGCGTTCTGGAACGAGGAGAAGACATGCTCATAACTGGAGGCCGCCATCCTTACCTTGGAAAGTATAAAGTGAGCAGAGGAACAAATCAGGGAAGGATTCACGTTGCAACGAGAGCATTCGTTAAGGCAGAGGGCAGTGTTTGGCTACGCTGACAGGGGAAGGACAACAGACACATCGACAGATGCGCCTTAGTTGGGTTTCCTTTGCAGTGATGGAAGGTATAAGGGAGGAAAGGCCTACGTCACCCACAGCTCTACATTTTAGTCCATCATGGAAAACAATTAGGGCAGAAACTCAAACAGGGCAGGAACCTGGAGTCAGGATTGGCTGTCATGGAAGAGGTTAGCTCCACATGGCTTCCTCAGCCTGCTTTTTTATAGCACTCAAGACCACCAGTTCAGGATGGCACCACCCACAAGGAGCTCCCCCATCACTCATTAACTAAGAAAATTCCCTATAGGCTTGCCTATAGCCCAATATTATGCAGTCATTTTTTCAATCGATGTTTCTTTCTCTCAGACAACTCTAGCTTGTGTCAAATTGACATAAAAACCAGCCAAAATAAATGGCGGCCAGACTTTCCACTTCTTGTGCTCCTGTTTATCTACCACCCCGTTCAGTGAGATTTCCTGCTTTGCTCAGCGAAGCCAGTTTGAGAGAAAGTACTAGCTAGAATTGAGCATTATGGAGTGAATGATTGGAAAACATGTGACTGTATGTCCATGAAAGTCGATCTGATAACCATTCTTTCCACACATAAAAGGTAAAAATAGAATAACTCCTGTAACAATGGTGCTAGATGAAATTGCAATTATTTGCAAATGGTTCCTCATTTTTTAATATATCAAGCGTATTGTGAAAAACTATGACCCAGAAATTCCTACAAAAGTTTCTATAGTAGAAAATAATTATTCTTTTGCCTCTTAAGAGATTATTTCACGTTTTAAAGCTGGCTGACAGCTTTAACAAATAACCCAAATCTCTCAGGATCTTAAGCTTTTACTATGCTATTTCTCATTCAGGTAGGAGCCTTGTGGTTTGCATGGACTGGAGGAGGGGAGGGCTTGCTCTGTTCATCCAGGGACTCGTTTTTCTAATAGCACTTTTATCCTCCTAGACTGCTCTCTAATAACCACTGGGTGTGTACAACTATTTAAATTTGCATTAACAAAATAAAATTAAACTAGGAGTATGCTGTACACAATGTTTCAAGTACACAATGCCCACCTGTAATTGTTGACTACCATATTGCAAATGTAGACATGGAATATTGCCATAGTCCCTGAAAGTTCTGTTGGAATCTGTGCAGGTGCCCGAGCCCTCCACAGAGCCTTCTGCAGCAGGCAATAGACAAGGGAATACTGATAAGCTTAATCTATCAATGCCAGGTCTGTAAGTGGTGGACCTTGCTTCTGTCCAGACATCTTGGCACTGACTTTGGCACCTCGCTGTGGGGTAGCTAGGAAATGCAGTCTTGTGTGCCCAAATGCCAGCCTGAGAGAGGCTTAGAGCCCCAGCATGAATTTAAATTTAACTTCACACAAAAGAGTGAGACCAAGTTGTAGATGTAATTCTGGGGCTTTTCTACGATTCCCCCGCAACTTGTTCGCAAGTCACGACAAGGTGTTTCTGTGCCCATGCTAGCCCATTTTAGCTCTTGAATAAATGACACAGAGACCTAATACATTTTTTAACAAGCTGCAGGCACTATGCTGGGCAGATACTTACCTATTCTAAACCTCCATGGCTGCCTACTTCCCAGCCTCGTTGTCCTTTACCTGCATCTGCGACTTGCCCTGACTTGCTCTGATCCATGTGTGTCCTCATGACTGTCCCATAATGATCTGCCCATGGCAAATCCTCCCGATACTGCTCTTCTTCTTTATTCTTTTTGTTTGTTTGTTTGTTTGTTTGGGTTTTTTTTGTTTTTTGTTTTTTTTTTTTCAAGACAGGGTTTCTCTGTATAGCCTTGGCTGTCCTGGAACTCACTCTGTAGACCAGGCTGGTCTCGAACTCAGAAATCCGCCTGCCTCTGCCTCCCAAGTGCTGGGATTAAAGGTGTGCGCCACCACCGCCTGGCTTCTTCTTTATTCTTATGGCTGCTCTCTCATAGCATCCTCTTGACTAATCCTCTTGGACTAATCCTCTTCCTTCCTTCTCTCTCTCCTCTCCTTTCTTTTTTTGTCTGGGGCCTCCTGACTGAGCTGGGAAGTCCTGCCCAATTCTCTTCTGCCCAGATAATTGGCTGATCAGCTCTTTATTGAGCAATCACAGGTGATGGGAAACAACCTTTACAAGTCATTGAGACCAGATATGCTCTAAGTATCATGACAATGCCAACATCCAGACTGCAACCAGATCTCCAGGCACAGCAATCAGCATCTGAATACACAGTACATGGAGTAGATTGTTGGCAAGTCATGCCATAACTGGGTTTGAGCCCGTACAGGAGGGTGCCATGACCTCTCCTCTGGGGATAGGATGGCCTTAGCAGTGTGAGCATGAAGCAGGTGGCCTCCAGGAGGCAGGATGAGTACAGACAGGAAGGAGCTGAGCCTGAGACATGGTTGTGAGTTATGGGGCAGACAAGCTCCAGAGCTTATACTGTATAAAATAAAATAGTATTTGTTGAAAAACGTAGCACAACATGATGAATAAGGCCACAAAACACAGCTTGGAACTTTCTAAAAGAAAAAACAGTCTGGAAGCAGTGAGCATTCGGGAAGGAAAATGATGATCTTGTTTGTGTAAGTGTTGGGGGAGGGGAGAAATGAAAACAGGTCATTGAAACAGAAATATCTTTCATCTAAATGATCCTTCATTCAAAAGACTGGACCATAGTTATGGAGGACATCGCCATTACAGTGATGGTCGCTGGTGGAGAGAAGTATGAGGACAAGAAATGAGAGTAATTATATTATATAGTTATATAGTAATATGTTAATTATATGATAGCATTGATTATTTATGTAAGGAGTACCTGCTGTGATTGCTGAGCTCAGCTTCTGTTCTCCTTTGATGCAGCCTAAGCCAAGGGAATGATGCCACCCACTGTTAAGACTGGTCTTCCAGCTTCAGTTAACCCAATCAAGATAATCCCTCCCTGGGGTTGGTTGCTCATTGGCAATTCTAGATCTGTCAAGCTGATAATTAGCACCGACTATCACACAGAGCCTTCCCAATATCACTAAACCAGCACTGTATCCAAAAAACAGCTGTCAAATCTATCTCTGTGAAGCTTTCCCAAAGTACAAATAAGAGAACCAGTATCAGCAGTCGACTCTCTTCCCCAGGCTGGATTCATGAACGACGGCAGAATCTTGGCCCTGGACGTGGAGCATTACTGCAACGGAGGGTGCTCCCTGGATGAGTCACTATGGGTAAGTGTTTTAGAGAAAGTTCTCACTCTTCAAAGAGTAGTCCATAAAATGATTCAACTCAGGAAATATTCACTCTTTACATAACCTTTAATAAAGGACTCACTGCAGAATAGCACAGAGTTCCTGAAAACCACAGGTGGTCGGAGGGAGCTGAGAGATCTCAGCCAAGCCTCTGTTTGTGTGTCTGCTTCCCATACTTAGATATGAGCACTAGGCTGAGCTTTGAAAGTGATAGCTGAGAATAATTCAAATCCTTTAAAATTGTCTTACAGCAAAATGTATGTAGCGGGGGGTGTGAGGATTTTGCTGAGAAATAAAGAGAGGCACTGCTTCCAGCCTGGCTTCATTCTGAGCTGTCTGCATGGTTAGGAAAGGCGAAGAAGACATGTTGGATCAGTGATCTCACCGGTTCTGGGTTTCTCCAGGTGGTAGAAATGGGCCTTCTGAAGATGGACAATGCTTACAAGTTTCCCAACCTACGCTGCCGGGGCCGGGCCTGCAGAACCAACCTTCCATCCAACACTGCTCTGCGTGGGTTTGGCTTTCCTCAGGCAGGGCTGGTCACCGAAGCCTGTATCACAGAAGTGGCAATCAAGTGTGGCCTGTCCCCTGAGCAGGTAAGCCTACTCTAGTCTCGTGTATAAAAGATGCTGAATATCTGAGCTGGGAAGGCTTTGGGGGACCACTTAGGTTAAAGAGGTAGAGAGGAGATCCAGAGAGTAGATTATTTGCTTGAGTTTACCCAACCAACTAGTTAATAGAGCCAGTAACCAAGTTTAGATGTCCTTCCCTTACCCATACTCCACTAAAAAAAAAAATCTAGGAAACATGAATTGGGGGGACTAGAGAGATCGTCCAGTGGTTATGAGCCCTGATTGCTCTTCCAAAGGACCCAGGGTTCAATTCCAGGCATCCACACGACAGTTTACAACTGTAACTCCAGTTCCAGGGGTATCTGACACTCTCACATAGATGAACATGCAGGCAAAACAAAGTACATTTTCTTTTAAAAATCCAGAGCATGGATTGGATTTACACACACACACACACACACACACACACACACACACACACACACACACATCTTCAGATGTCTAAGGTCATGGTGCTGGCATCTACTCAGTTCTGATAGGGACTGCACAGCAGCTGGCATTATAGGATCCCAAGCTCATTCTTTGCCAGTAACCAGAGTTTCATGCAAACTACTTACTCTCTGGAGAGGACCTCATTTCCCACCTGACCTCCTCTCTGAGAGGTTCACCATCCTAACTCCACTGTACTGATGCTTACCTCAGACATCTCAGTCCTTGGGAGATAAACCATATCCAAATCCTAGGAGCAGCATGCCCACCACCTCAGCCTGCCAATCTCCGTTTCTTATTTCCCTAACATCTCAGGTGGCTGTCGCAGGCTTGTCATTTCAGCTATTAAGTTGTCACCTGACAGTTCTTTAAGTCTCAGCCTCAGCTTCATTCATTAGCAAAGATAATTCCCTCTTCATTGCCTCCCCCACCCCACCCCCAGATTCCAGTGTGGAGTTTCTGTAGGGGAGACATACTGAACTGTCTCTCCCCTTCTCTCCTCCTCCTCCACACTGGGGCGGAAAGGACAGGGGATGAAAAGGAGTACCTGGGAGAACGTATGCCCGCACTCACGCATGCGCACACGCCCTGTCCTCTCTTCGGCACCTTGTGCAGATGCACTTCATGCAGCAGTACCTCTGACAACCACACCCCTTTGCCTCCTGCTCCAGGAGACCTGGAAAGCCCAAGCCTTCAGTTCAACTGCATTTTCCCTTGTAACACTAACTCTAAGACCAGAGGTGGGAGCTATCTTCTTTATGTCTCTTAAACTTGTAGGGGTCCCCCTGCTACTGACCACAGCCTCTGCCATTGTTTGGCAGCAGAAAGGAGAGGGGAATTACACGAAGACATCCCTTCCTGTCCAGAATAGTCTCTTAAAATCTATTTTCCCTTGAATTGGTGTGTTGCATCAAGTTATACGTTCCCTCTTCTAGAGATCTGAACAATTGCTAGGAGAGCGGTTTGGGAAAGGTGTGTGCGTTCAGAATGGCCTCTATCCGCTTGTAGAGGGAGCAGGCCACAACGGTGGGAGTTTTCTCAACTAAGAATACAAGGCAGTCGGGTGTCTTTTTCTCTCTGCTAAGAGGCCTTATTGCCAATTCTGGGAATACCGTAACAGTCTATGTGGGGCGTCGCACATCTGGGGATAGAGTCTTCTCATTTGCAGCTACCTGCATGAAACCTACCCAAGACTGAGCCAGTGACACTCCATTGAGGTTAGAGGAAGGAGCTCGGGAGGCTCCACCCTGCCTCGAGGGACTAATGTTAATGGATGCTGGCAGGATCAAGTCTCTTCAGTGGTGTACCCATTGGACAGTTCCCTGAGCTTCAGAAAGTACCGTCCCACCCATGTCTATGCATTATGTAGAGTAGTTCATACCCCCAAAACACAGGTGAGGAAGCTTCGTGGGAAGAGGGGTTTCCGTGGGGCTAGGTAAGGGGATGAGAGAGAGAGTCAGATACTGAAAACAATGAAAATTCTTAATATGCCTGCATGAAACTCTCAAACAAATTTAAGAGTAATCTCGTCTGCCCTTTCCTTTAGCCAGTGGTTGTATTCAGACAAATGTTCCTATTGATTTGCTTTGGGAGTAAGTAGCTCTAGCTTGTCATAGCATCTACACAACCCAGATTGCTTAGCCTGGGCACCTTCCAACTGATGCTCACAAGAGTCAAGAGTCAGCAGTGTGCCTTGACCATACTGAGAGGCACAGGAATAAAGGAATAAAAGTTTATAAGATTTCATCTTATAAACTGGTATAGGGACAGCACAGAAACAAGTGAGTCCAGCATAGTCAATTGGGCATCCAATTCCAAGTGGAGGATGAAGAGGATGCTATGCCTTTATCAATAACTGGGTAGAACCCAGCTTGACCCTTTTAGGATGGGCAGAGTGGGGGAAGAGGACAGTAGGTGGACAAGACATTGTCTTCTGAGCTCCCCTCACATTTAAATCTCTCCTTTCATAGGTTCGAACCATAAATATGTACAAGGAAGTTGATAATACCCATTACAAGCAAGAGTTCAACGCCAAGACCCTCTCTGAGTGCTGGAGAGAGTGCATGGCCAAGTGTTCCTACTCTGAGAGGAAAACAGCTGTGGGAAAATTCAACGCAGAAAATTCCTGGAAGAAGAGGGGAATGGCTGTGATTCCCCTGAAGTTTCCTGTGGGTATTGGCTCAGTAGCCATGGGACAGGTCAGTTCTTCAAACACATGTGGGAATGTCACCTGGCAGAAGCCTGGGGAAACAGGTGTCGAGAAAACTTCCCTCAGGTTGAATTAACCATATGATAGCCCTGCCCAGGTTGTACATGGCAAAGCCTGTATTATTTTGGGACACAAGAACTCCTTAGGGAGGAGAATTTTAACACTGAGGGAATTTTAACACTTAGATAGAAACACTCTTGGTGGGAAATGTGGGGGGTGTATGTGTGTGTGGGACATGTGATTTATTCCTGGCCCTGGTGCTAAGAAGCCAAGATAACTGCTCTGAGTCCTCAATATTCATGTAAGAGATGGGCAGAAGGCCTTCTAGACAACTCTTCCAGCTCTGTGACTTGGTGTTTCTAAACATGGAATAGAAATGGGAAGTTGTGGGGTACTGGGGTGCCTGACTTCCTGGCTAGGTAGGGTAAACTAAACCTGGAAACGTAAATCATTGAACTTTTTGAACAAAGTCTTTGGAGTTTGTTCTCTTCATAACTGTTAAGAGGGAAGACTGGGCACTGTTGCTATGGTTTCTTTAGCTGACTAAATAAGTCTTTGCTTAGCTACTAAATCCCACTTGCTTTTTGCCTCTGGTTTTGAATGAAACTTGTGTGTAATAACTTGTGATGAGCCACTGTATCCTAGCTTACTGTGGAGTAGCAATGCAGACACCTTATCTAAGCTTTTACATGTATATGTGTTTATTGCACATACACACAGAGGTGCACACACAGAGATGCAAGCACAGAGGTGCATAAACAGAGATACACACAGAGAGATGCACACACAGAGGTGCATAAACAGAGAGGTACATACACAGAGATTACAGAGATGCACACACACAGAGATGCAAGCACAGAGATGCACACACAGAGATGCACACATAGAGACTTACACACAGACATGC
>NW_022196896.1:84389324-84393720 GCF_008632895.1 Mastomys coucha
AGATATGCACACACAGTCATGCACTTACAGGATGCATACACAGAGATGCAAGCACAGAGATGCACACATAGAGACACACACAGAGAGATGCACACACAGAGATGCAGCAGAGCTCTCACATCACTTGACATTTACTCCATGTTTGGATATGTCTCACAGAGGAATAACCAGGAATGAGTGGATCTGTGGGATGGGGACTCTTCGCTGTTCATGCTGTGTGTTGAAGATCATGAGCACTGAGTATGAAGGCCCTTCCTCGCTCCCCAGCTTTATCCCGTCACCCAACCAATCCAGCTGAGTTTGCTATCATCCTTAGAGCCTGCATCCTTTGCAGGCAATCTAAAGCAGGCATGTGAAGGCGCAGAGGACGGTTACACATAGTTGTCTTGTTGGAGCCTCCCCTTCCTTGTCTGTTTGCACAAATGAAATTGAACACAGAGAACACAGAGCCACTTAGCCATCTGCACAAGATTTTCTCAGACGAGGGAGATACTCAAGAGGCATGGTCAAGGACAAAAGCACAATTATTGAAAAGGAAGGGAGGAACAAACTAATACTGGGAAAATGATTTGCAAGCAGTGAATTCTGTGGGATAAATGTATTGCTACTTAGCTGGCAGCCAGTCGAGAGATCAGCCAGGCCATCTGTCTGGGAGTAGACAGGAGCCCAGAGAAGCAGCATGGATCCTGTTGAGTCCTGGGTTGAAGGTCATAGGTCTGAGTAGACTGCCTGTAGGTGAGGGTGACCATGGTATAATGTCTCCTCCACCAGCACTACCTCAGAAGGTAGTTTGAAAACTAATGATCAGTTATCGACTGATTATCAGTTATGAGCTAGAAGTCTGTCTAGATTTCCTCTCAGGGAAGTCTGAGAGCTGGCTGAGTAGTGAGGAGCCTTTGTTGCTCTTGCAGAGGAAGGGGTTAAATTCCCAGAAGCTGTGCTGTTCAGCATCTCACAGCTGCCTGTAACTCAGTTGCAAGGGATCTGGCAACCTTTTCTGTCCCCTGCAGGTGCGTATGTGTGCGTGCATGCGTGTGTGTGTGTGTGTGTGTGTGTGTGTGTGTGTGTGTGTGTGTGTGCGTGTACGTCTGTGTGTGCACGAGTTTGTATGTGAGTATGTTTGTGCTAGCGTGCATGTGTGCATGAGTGTGTGTATGGTATATGGTGTTGAGCATATCTCTATCTCTCTCTCACACACACAAGAATAAAAATTAAAACAACTCTTTAGATTTTTATCTCATTTCACCCTTAGGAAAACCTATAAAATTTGTGTTTTCATTTTCACAGTGAGAACACTAAAGTTCAGGGATTTTCAGACACTCTCCCCACTGCTCCACAGCTGGTAGAATTTAGGCCGAGGCTGACACACTCAGGTCCAGGCAGCTCAGCTCAGGAGACCATTCTCCCCAAAGCACTAGAAGTGACTGGAAGCAAGGTGGAAGTCAGCTGACCTGAGGAGAGAGGAGGAAAGGGTTAGCCCAGCAGCTTCATCCGTAGAGCCATTAAGAAGTCTGCATGTGCTCAAAAGCTTCACAGAGGGCTGAGTGGAAGGGTTGGGATCTGTCACACACAGAATGCTTGCTGGAAGGCACATGGAGAAAGGCTTGTTCTGCAGCAAACCAGGGGAGGGAATCAGGAATGAGCCCTGGAAAGCTGGCCCTGGTAGTGGGTTTGTCTGCCTGCTGGCCTTGATCTCATCCAATTGCTTTCTGGAAAGAGACAGCAGGGGGACCATAGGGATTTGTTTCTTAAGGAGCTGTTTCCTAATCAGGGGCATTTAAGGGCATGAATATCTCCCTCCCCCGTCCCTGGGGAGATCATCTTTTCAGGTTTATGTGCAGAGACACTTTGTTTAAATGCAGATGTGTGCACACCTATGTTGAAGAGGGAGGAATAGGTGCCTACACACACAGTTACAAGTCATCTGGCTAGCAGTGGCCGAACAAAGATTTGGCCTCAGCACTCCAAACCCCAGATCCATGTCTTCCTTGTCTCATGCTGCTGTCCTGAGCAGAAGCAGTTCTCACTCCGCTGCTCAAGCGTTCAGAGGCACCTCACCTGTAGATTCTTCCATTTCTAGACTGTGAAGCCTGAAGGACGCAGATGGTATCTAGTTAACCCCTGCATGCCCAGGGTTTTTATCACAGTGGCATAGAGTAGGGCCCAGATGTGGCAAGGCCGAGAGGCATTTGGGGACTCTTAACAATTATAGCTAACTTCTCGCCAAGCCAATAAAGTCCTCTAATCGAGAATCAGTTGGCTCAGTCTGTTGTGCCAGTTTTACAGCTAGAGCTTTGTAGAATTATCTTTTGTGGTGCTAAGAATGAACCATGCGGTGGTGCCACTTAACAGAACCAAATTTGACATTTTTAATGGCTAGAGGAGTTTGCAACACTGCACGGAACAAATTACTCAGCAACAAAAAAAAAAACGCTGTCCTGGACCAGCAGGCAGAATGCCTCACCAGCAGGCTTACAATGGAGAACACATGAAATCCAGTGTAATGGTAGCTTAGTCACACATAATAAGCCCACCTATGTATTCCACCCACATTCACCAGAGCCAAGGAGGCAAAATACAGAACCTGTAAACTTATGGGATAGATGGCATCACTACTCTAGCAAGTTCATGTATCAAGCATATCAAGTGCCTAGTACATCCGAGACTTGTGTCCAATTCAAAACGAGGCTTTGGGCGTGTCCCTACCAGACACCGTGACGAGTAATAGAACAAAGCCCAGAAGTGACTGCCACATCTGGCACCACAGTGCAGGACACAGCCAGCTCTGGGCTCTCTGAAGAGGACACTGCTTCTATTTTGGAAGAAATGCCAGGAACATGACACGGTGTCTCCAGGAATCATGTAAGCTCAGTGTGTCACATCTTGGCAGGGCTCTTAGGGATACCATTATGGTTTGATATTCTAAGACTGTCTGTCCGGGCACTGGACGCATGAGCATTTGCCCTCAGAGGTAGGCTCTCTTTATTTTGTTAACCAGGAAAATGGAGATTGCATTCACTGTCAAAAGTGTCTTCCTTGGGATGGTGGTGATTTCAGCTTATTCACTGGGGTGAGGCACACCTTTGGATGCTGGAAAAAGAGGCAGTCCTCCCGGTGTGGTCCACAGGTTACAAGTGGATATGAAAGTCCTTCTGGTGGGCAAAGAATTGATCTAGGAAAATAGTCCTTTGTGTGGGGTCGTAGGACCGATTTGCAGTTCCTGGACTCTGACTAGGGCTGCTTACAAATCTGGGTAGTAGAGTCTTGGTAGAATTTTAGGTTTAAGGAATGGAAGTTACCTTGTTAGCAGAATTGTCCTACAGATCTTTCTTATCTTTACAAAGCCCTGATTAAGCCAGGCACAGTGGAGGGAAGGAAGGATAGACAGGAACTCGAGGCAGACGGCCACACTGCATCCACATTCAGGAAGCAGGTAGCAGTGAGCGGTGTCAATCAGCTCACTTCACGCTTTTCATGTTGTCAAGACCCCAGGCTTTGAAATGGTGCCATGCACATTAGGGTGAATTTTCCGGCTTCAAACAACCCAAATTCCTGACTCCTTCATTAGAATGTCCAGGTATTTCTCTCCTAAGTGATTCTAGCTTCCTGCAAGTTGGCAATTGCAGGTGACACAGTGAGCAAGACACCATGGTGGACTACTCTAGCCCAGGGAGAAAGCCAGTGATAAAAATCTGTTCATTTAGTCTGGCTTTTTCTGAGCAGAGGAGCCTTTAATTCTATGAGCAGCTTGGTTGCTTTCATGGCCATATGAGGAACGACACAGTCAGATGTTTGCGCCAGAAGTCTCCAGTACTGTGCCAAGACAGTTTGTGGTGCTTTTCAACCTGTGGGTCGTGACTCCTCTTGGGGATCAAAAAACCCTTTCACATGGGTGGCCTATCAGATCTCCAGCATATCATATATTTACATTGCAGTTCATACAAATTTATAAATTCAACACATTTACAAAAATTTACAAATTCATACAAACTTACAGTTATGAAATAGCAAATAATTTTATGGTTGGGGATCACCACAACGTGAGGAACTATATTAAAGGGTTGCAGCGCTAGGAAGGCTGAGAACCACTGCTCCAGGATAATCTGAGGCCATTTTGCAGCTAAACATTGACTGTGTCTCAGTGCACCTTATTTGGATTTGCATTTTGGGGTCTGTGCAATGTACATACAGCTATGGGAATATGTGTGTACACAGCTGTTCTGTCTCCCCCTCGACCTATGCACTCAAATATTTGCGTTTTAAGGTCGGGGAAAACCCCTCTCTAAAATAAAATGTTGGTTAATAAGTAACCTAAAACATTGTTCCTCCAACAAAAGACCCAGGATAGCCAAAACTATTCTCAACAATAAAGGAACCTCTGGTAGAATCACAATCC
>NW_022196896.1:84395148-84431139 GCF_008632895.1 Mastomys coucha
TAAAGAAAAAAAAACAAAAACAAAAAAACATTGTTCCTCCCTAGGGGAGACAATCCCTAGAGATACCCCTGTCCTTAAATGACCTAATTAGGATTACTGTCCTACAAAAGACACAAAGCTGCCAGAGACCAAGGGTGATCACTATGCAGCACTTGCCTGCCCTGGCTGTGACTGAGATATATATACACATTTGGCAGGGCCTGGGGGGAGGGGTAGAAGGGGTTTAGGTGCTCAGAGCACCTCTCCGAGTCATCTCTTCTTCCTCTCCTCAGGCAGCTGCCCTGGTTCATATCTACCTGGATGGCTCTGCACTGGTCTCTCACGGTGGAATTGAGATGGGGCAGGGTGTCCACACTAAGATGATTCAGGTAAGAACGCAAACACTGGGTTCTGTTGGGTATGTCCTCACAGAGGTGTTCACGAGAGAAGACTGTGCACATAGTTCTCTGTCTTGAAATAAATGGGTAGGAGGCTGTCGGTTTGACAGCTCAAACATCACGCTATTAGCAGAAGCTGGGTAAACAAGTCAGTTTTATTCCTGAATGCCAGAAAAGCATGTGCCAAAAGATGGGCTTGCTTTATTGCTAAAGAAGGTTCCTGTTTGTTTTCCATTTGCTTCCATCTGGATACATTGACAGCTGAGGTGTCCTTTCCTGAGTGTTTGCTGGGTTGTGAAAAGATGTGTAAATTCTGATGGATTGCGACGTTTCTTGCCCTTTTTTATATTAAGGGCTCTGAACAATCAATAACATAAATCAGACTTGATATCTCTAGCCAGTGTTTATTAGCAATTCTACTTTAAGATCCTTCTATTTTGTCTGATTCTCTTCCAATAAAAATTGCTAAGATGTTGCTGGTGTAAGTCCCTTCCTTGTCATGTTTTTTTTTCCCTACTAGCTTTTCAAAGAATAACCACTGCTTCCTGACGTTGCAAATTCCTAACATTTGCTGGGCATGGTGGGCCTGCCTGAAATCCCAGCACTTTAAAGGCTAAGGCAGGAGCATCAGACTCAGGCCAGACTTGACCACATGGTGACATCCTGTCTCAAAAATAAAGTAGACAAGCAAAAGGACATTCTTAACACACGACTTTTAATGGCTGCTTGAGAAGTGCATTTGTAATTAACTCTGCCCCAGTGATTGAACAAGTCCATGAATATCCCTCAAAATAAACATATGTTACTCCCAGTGATTGTTTTCTGAAAATGACCCACCAGGTGAGGAGTTGCTGGATCATGTAGAATGATTATTTGGAATTACTTGACACATATAGCCAAGAAGAGATGAGTTTTGAATCAACTAAAATGTTTCCAGCACCAACACTATAGACTAAAGCAACCTCTGAGTCCCATGCTGGCCCTCAGCCCAGGACCATTCTGTCCTCCAGGGATGCTTGTGTTCCTGAGGGCCATGTCCTTCCTGAGATGTGCTCTGGTCCCACAGTGTGTCCAGAACTGTGCACAGAAACCATGCAGCCCCTGTTGGAGTGGTGTCCACTTTGCTAGAATTTTGCAAAGCTCAACGGAGTTGATTTCATTAGTACAGAGACTTGAATGTTTTCCCCTGCACTAACCTGGAGACTTACTCCCTTTTCCTGATGTTATTTCACATGAGCATAATCAAAGGAAAAGGAAATGTGTTTAAAACTTGGAGTCCAGACTAGTCCAGGATTTTAAAAGAGAGGGAATTTTGTACCTTCAGGAATCCATGGTTCTGCTCCTTTATCCCTGTCTTGCGTATAAAGGCTGCACACACCTGCTATGCCAGCCAGGCACGTGCGGCAACTACCAAAGTGTTTGAAATGAAACTACATTTAAAATTCTAGGTGGTTAGCCGGGAATTAAGGATGCCGATGTCCAGTGTCCACCTGCGTGAGACAAGCACAGAAACCGTCCCCAACACAAATGCCTCTGGAGGCTCTGTGGTGGCAGATCTCAATGGATTGGCAGTAAAGGTAGAACTCACTGCAATTCATTAACCCTTCCAGGTCAAATCCACAGCTGGAGATCAGAAGAGAAGAGTCATTTATCTCTTAGCATCTCTTTCATCCAGGGCAGGACAGGGGCACAGACCCAGCAGATAACATAGCACTTAGCAGGTGTACACCAGGTCCTTGTAATTTCACCCCCTACATCCCAATACCCTACCCCTTCTGTGTTCAGTCAGCCTCCTACCTCTTGCCAGGGCCTTGGGATAATGTTCTCTCTCCATTGCTTTTCACTCTGGCTTCTTGAAACCTTGAATGTGTCCAGAAAATTAATGCTTTACAACTAGTGGCTGGCAGTTTGCAATGGTCCTCCTGTTAAGTCTTGATCTTTACCTAGGGTAGTGTGTAAGGCAATTGTCTTTCAGATCAGTACATGTCTGGCAGGCTCTCACACGCAGACACCCCTGTATTCAGCCTTTCATGTCATCCTCTCCTGCCTCGATACCCTATGTCTCTTTGTTCCTATGTACTTTCAAGATAACTCTGTGGGATGCTAT
Organism: Mastomys coucha; assembly: GCF_008632895.1. Classification (NCBI taxonomy): domain Eukaryota; kingdom Metazoa; phylum Chordata; class Mammalia; order Rodentia; family Muridae; genus Mastomys; species Mastomys coucha. Next base: position 84,397,633 of record NW_022196896.1, read on the forward strand.
TCAGTGTTGTTCTGACACTAATGTTTTCATGAAATTATTAGAACTTTAACTTAAAAATCATTTACAGGATGCTTGCCAGACTCTTCTAAAACGCCTTGAACCCATCATCAGCAAGAATCCTCAGGGAACTTGGAAGGATTGGGTGAGACTCATCGGCTCTCTATGTCTTATCATCGATAACAAGATACAGAAGGGCAGATGTGTGTGTATGTGTGTGTGTGTGTGTGTGTGTGTGTGTGTGTGAACTATGTTTGTGGAAAGGGCAATTCAAAGACACCATTGCATAATGATAAATAAGAGGCCCTACTGCCCATGGCATGTGGCGGTTCACATGCAGTTGGGGAGTAGTGTACCCAGGAGTGTTTGTTTTACAAACAAAGATGATGTGCGTGCTACAACTCCTGCCATAAGCTACAATTGATGAATGCTCCATCCTGTGGAACCTAGGTGCTTTCTGGATAACAGCTGTTTGTTCTTTTCTTTTGGATTCATTGTTCATAAAATAGAAAAAAAAAAAAAAACAGTGCTGGGATCATTTTGTAATACGCACGTAGACATTCATTTAGAGATGGAAAATGAGAGGCTAGAGACATGGCTTAGAGGTTAAGAGCACTATGTCACTCTTCCAAACGACCTGAGTTCAATTCCCACCACCCACATGGCAGCTCAGAACTGTCTCTAACTCCAGTCCCAAGGCATCTGATGCCTTTTCCATCCTCTGCAGGTACTGTGCGAGCATACATGGTACACAGACATACCTGCAGGTGGCACCACCCATACACATAAAGATTGTTTTAAGCAAATCTTATCAAAATCTAATAGGAAACCAAACCATGGGTTATGATATATACAAATCATAGATTCCAGTGGACCAGAAGCATCCACCTGCTTCTTCTGATACACTGGCAGTCTAGTTAGAGGAAAAGACACACATTCTAACGTCAATTAGCTAACTTTTCAAAGTGTCGGATTATGAAGTGTTAGATGATATGGAACGTATCATACAACCCTGGTGCAGCTGTCATGCTGACTGCTCTAGATTATTAGTTGGGCAATATCAAAGCATAGGTTTGGCAATGTGTTGTGTAGAGTTCTGCTTGGAAAGAATCCAGGGCTGAGGCTCCTCAGTGTAAGCATGCATGCTTAGAATTCTGGTGGCTCACCTCAGTCACCTGCATCTCACCCAAGAGCTCCTACTAGTTCATAAAGGCTCATGATGTTAAATACTTAGCAGAATATGAAACTTTACAATCTGTTCTTGGCATCTTTGTCTTTCCCCTGCCTAGTGTTCTCTGAGCCCAGAAAGGTTGACAATGGCTGTGTTGAAAAATTAGCATATATAGCACGAGCATATATATATTAGCAGATATAGATATAGATATAGATATAGATATAGATATAATTCAGGAGTGCCTCTGTCATCATCCTTTGCACAACACTGGCCTTGCATCCATTGCATGACAGACAGCCACTCCACTGGAATGCTGCACCTCTCACCATGCTCATAGACTTGAGAATTTGGACCTGACCTTTGTTTTTCTGTTTAGTAGTCGGCCATATGTACTTGCAGAAACAGGAGACCATTTGGTGTAATTGGTAAAATTTAGCAAAATCACTGCTCTCAACTGAAACTGTTATGGATACATGGTATAAAATTAAACACCCAGCCATTGTTTCCAAAAATTAGCCATGTTAATAGCCTAAGTCCTTCCAGATAACTGAATGGATCTCTTCATAAGCAGGACGTGGTGGCTGTTATGGTTCAGTTTATGAGCATAACATTTCATGGCCGACATTCATTACATCACATTCATATGCATCAAGTAAAAGCTGCTACTCCACACAGCAAGCCATGGATGCTTATGTAGGCAGAGCATGAAGATAGATGATGATCTCTCGGGAGTCTTTATCATACCGTGTTCTGTTGGTCCCTCACAGGCCCAGACTGCTTTTGACCAAAGCATCAGTCTCTCAGCTATTGGATATTTCAGGTATGAATGCCCCTTCAATCATATGCTGGAAAATGGCAAGCATGAGTTTAAAGAAAATTTCAATTCTATTTGTGATTTTCTCTCCCAAAATGGCTTATGACCCTCAGTTAGCCTGGTTTTTAAATGAACTTTTATCTGTTAATTAATCTAGGTATCCAAAAAGGCCTTTTTTTGGGGGGGGGAATAATTCACATGGGAAAGGTGATTTGAATCATATTGTGGCCATGTTGTGGCTTTCAGGGAGTTTATGCTTGGAATCCGTAGCAGAGGCCTTTTATTAACAATGTCATTTATCCCTAAAGTTAGGAAACAACAGCAGTAGGGGTTGAATGGTTGAAATTAAGCCAAAAATAAGATAGGTACCTCCTGGATTACATACAGAAAGAGGGAGGGAGGAAGGGAAGGAGAGACAGAGACACAGACAGAGACTGTGGAGCCCTGAGAACCCCAATCTCTAGGAAAGCATTTGTTAAATGTTTTCACGGAAAGTGCTTACTGAGCCAGAGACAGAGAAAGCAGGCAGAAAAACCCCATTTGAAACAGTGTTTGGCATATGATGTAGGTTGAATCCCTCAATATGATAACCATAGAATGACATAATCCAATATCTGCTCACAGCAACAGGATAATCATAGAAGTCCGAAGCTAACTCATGAGTAAGTTTCACCACTCAAGGACAAGTAGGTGTTTTTAACAGTGCAGTCCAAAGTGGACAAGCTGTGTTTATCGGACACATTTCTGAGCATGTATTATATGCTGTTATGTATATACGTGCGTATCCCTGTATATATATATATATTTATACACACATATATACATATATCCTTCATATACACAGACACACACATATTCTTCAGATGGGCACAGCGCCCTTCTGACTGGTCTTGTCATCATTGTGACTGTGGGACTTGATCAGCTTACTGAACAGTGCTCCTCAACCCTTCTGCTGTTTCTTTCAGGGGTTATGAGTCGGATATAAACTGGGAGAAAGGGGAAGGCCATCCCTTCGAATACTTTGTGTTTGGAGCTGCCTGCTCAGAGGTTGAAATAGACTGCCTGACTGGGGACCATAAGGTCAGTCCCACCCGGGAGTGTCTTCCGACTGTACTTGTGAGATGCTGAGATTCCACACGTGCTGCCTACAGGGAGGAGGGAAGGCAGTTGGGTGTGTGGCAACAGCACTGTGCATTTGCCCGAAGGGTGATTTCGCATCAGTCGCCTTAGTGGTATAATCTCTTCCATGGGAAACTAATCCTTCTTCTTGTGTGTTTTCCTTACCCCACTTTTAGCTGAAAATAGGAAAGAGATCACTTCAAAACACCTGAGAGGTTTCTGTGTAGGCTGTCATCGACTAGCAATCCTGACTTCTTATGAGAAGTGTCTTAGTGTGACATCCTTGAAGGACACCATCAGTATACAGAGCTTGCTGACAAGCACCAAGGGCCACCTCAGGACAGACAGTGGCCAGCCAGGGCCCTGTCCTTAAATAGCTGAAGTGTCATCTTATACTTTTAAGGGGGGGCTATAGAATCACACTTGTGAACACACATGCATGCCAGCTTCGGCTCAGCTTCTTTTCTGTACCTGGCCTTCAGTGGTAAAGAAGATACTCACTGGTCACTATACAGTAAATATTCGCAGATACATCAAATAGGATTGCAGTAGCTTTTACAAATGTCAGGTGACCAAGTTACTAATTTAGTGCCCATCTGCTCCAAAACCTACCTGGAACCAAGCTCCAGCTTTTGATAGTTCCAAATTCTTTTTGTGTCTATATTCTTAGATAATTATCATATATAATTTTTCACTTAATATGTTCTCAGCATTTTAAAAATATAGTTAGCCTTATCTTTGAAATTATATATACCTTTATTAGCCCTTCCTATTAGAATATCTAGTTTGTCTGGATTCTAACTCAGATTGTATCTCTTGGAGGAACTTGGAACTGAGGCCAAGGACTAACCACACCAAGCAGGATTTGAGTTGGAATAGTTGTCCCAGTCTATGCTGAGAGTTCTATCATGCTAACTAATTCCTGAATCCCTTTTCCCTCAAACAAAAAGTTAGTGAAACCACACTTGTTTAGATTTTCTTATGCTTTGTTAAGAGTTAAGAACAGTAATAACTAACCCATATTGGTTCAAACTTTTGTTGTTGTTTGTTTGTTTGTTTAAGTATAATTGGATCTTTCTTGGCCAATAAATGCTTTTTGATGCAGGGACCTAAGTTGTTAGACACCCATAGTCACCAAAGGTAGACCTGGGACAGTGGCTCTGCGTCTCACACTAGTAAAAATTAAAGACATGGACTCTCCTGGGAATATGCAAAGTAGAAGCAAGAATTACAAAAAGAATTACAGAACAGTGAAAAACTAAGGAAAAGTGAGAGGCTCTTCAGAGCGGAGGAGTTTCCAAATGGGAAAAAACCCACCAAACTTCTTTGGCTGGGAGTTTCTATAAGGCTGGAGGTAAGGACTGGAGGAGGTCTGGGTAACTGCTATGAGATTGGATAGTTCTCTGTAAGTATCATAGGCTAAGCCAATGGAAGGTACCCAATGAATGTTCCTCTAGCCCAACCATGGAGATGTTTATGTGCTGCCTACCCAGTTAAGGTGGTGGAGGCCCCGCCCACCTTGTCCATCTCTAATACATGCTTTTTAGCTGCTGGCCTCTACTTTCTGCTCTTATCCATGAGTGGCATCGCCATGATCAACTTTATAGGCGTCTTACTGGGGGTTAATTAGACTATGTTTTTTCCAAATGGGAAAAAAAAAACACTAAACTTCTTTGGCTAGGGGTTTCTACAAGGCCATGTGTCTTAGTTAGGGTTTTACTCCTGTGAACAGACACCATGACCAAGGCAACTCCTATAAGGACAACAATTAATTGGGGCTGGCTTACAGGTTCAGAGGTCCAGTCCATTATTATCAAGATAGGAACATGGCAGAATCCAGGCAGGCATGGTGTAGGAGGAGCTGAGATTCTACATCTTCATCTGAAGGCTGCTAGCAGAATACTGACTTCCAAGCAGCTAGGACTAGGGTATTAAAACCAACACCCACAGTGACACACCTTCTCTAACAAGACCACACCTCCTAAGAGTGCTCCTGGCCCAAGCATATACAAACCATCACTCCATGGTAGGGACTGAAGGAGGTCTGGGTAATGACCATGTAAATATAAGAATGAATTAGAGTTCGTTCTTACATTTATGTGACCAGCTTGTAGCTTTACCACAACAGAAAGTTAACTCTCTGCCACCAAGATGTAGCTGCAGTCTTTCTTGATTACCTCATAATTAGCTCCCTGTCTATAGAATAGCCTGTCGTAGGGGGAGGTTTCTTGTGAGAAGCCATTCTTACTTTCAGTTTAGTCTGTTGCAATCAGCTGCACTAGGCTTAAGGACATAGAAGAGGGCAGAAGTGCCCTTACCTCTATGTTCCTCAAGGGTGAGGGGTGGGGGGATGGCGAGTAGGCATGGAGACTGACATCACCATCCCAGTGTCCTGTCCCTCCGCTGTCTAGTTAGCTTGCTTATCTCATCCCCAAATACAAGCCCTCTACTCAGCATAGCCGGTGGTCCCGACATTGGTGTTTTGAATCCTCCATCTTCCTTTTCATCACAGCTTCTGTATCATAGCACCAACATGGGTACTTTCTCTTACTGCCTATGGATATAGCTCTTGTATCCAGATCAACTTTCAAAATATGTCTTGCAGTGTATTCAGTCTACCTTAAGAGATGTGCAATGCTGGTAACCCAGGGTAGGCATTGCTGATACACAAAAGGCCAGCATGTGGCAGTCTACCTAATGTTCTCCCTGGAGGCCTGTTTTTCAGCCATTCTCATATTGGTAAAGCTGCCTTCCTGAAACTTTCCCCAGATTTTGAACCTATATCTGTCCTTTAGATGTACCTATACATCTATCTATTGCTATGTAATAAATTGCCCTTGAAGGAAACCCCCAAACAAAAGGGTTTCCTCTCAGACCCCAGATTAGGCACAAACCACATCCAAACACATGCTTTAGCAGAGAGATCCTTTATTAAGCAAGGAAGAAAAGTTAAAGTGGCTGCTTTCTGACTCAGACAGAAAAATGGCAGCCAGTAGCCTTGCAGGTGTAACTTTCAAGAAGAGAAAAAGGGGAGGTCTGTGTTAGAATGGGCTAGGATGTGGCGGTGTATTTTGATTTAGTATGATAATTAGGTGAACCAAAGGGGGCTTTTTCTTGCTGGACTTTATTTAATACTTTGATAACTGGACCTTGATAGTCAGCCTAAGGAAGAGGAGGTGGCCAAATAGGGGAATATACCTTGGTGGCTAGCTTCAGGAATGGAATCTCACAGTTTTTAGCAAAACTGGGGGAATGGGAGAAAAGTGCAAGGCCTGTCAGAGCCATATTTGCCACAGTGGAGCTGTCCAGAGTCCCTTCAGCCCCCCAGTTAGCATCTGAAAATAAATGTTTATTGGCTCACACCACCTCTGAGGACCAAGCATCTTGGCCAACATGGTTTATCTAGGTAACACTAGCTGGGGATTTCTCATGAAGCTATGGCTAGGCATGTGGTGGGGGCTACTGTCATCTCAAGGTGAGGGCTGGAGAATCTCTTCTAAGCTGCATCCCATCCATCACTGTTAATGGGAGCTGTGATTTCTCCATGGTTGTTAGTGAATTGCCTCTTTTCCTTGATGACCTATTTGTTCACTTTGTGTCCTGAGGAGAGAGCATCTGATTTCCCCAAGGGAAGGTAAAAATATAAATGTGTGAGAGGAGGCCTAAGACAGAAGCCACAGTCTTTCCTGACTTTACTCCAGAGTGCCATCGCCTGCGTCGTATCCTCGTGGCCTTGACAGAGATTGGTGGGAGGTGCGTGCCCAGGCTGTGACTACCAAATGGAGGAATTCATAAAGTATCCTCTTAGAAGAAGGCTACCACACAACCCAGACCCACTCTCCAGTCCTATCAGAAGACAGAGACAGAGAGCCATAAGCTCTCTTTGAAAGTAGGAACTTCGCTAACGTTAGACTTTAGAGACCACCATTCACATCAAAGAATCCAGAGATTCATTGGAGGATGAAGATGTTACCAACATCCAGCAGGGCCTTCTCTTCTCTACATTTTTAGGCGATCAGAAAGCAAGTCATAAAGGCAGACTTATTCTCTCCCCACTCCCAAAATGAAAGCTCTACTGCACTGGACAGCAGTTTAGACACTTGTTTTGCTGACACTTCCTGAACTCTGTGTTTCAGTAACTGTCACTGGGCTGGGTGGATTCTATGGATTAGCTTGGAAAGTAGCCATAGGGTTTTGCAACAAGGGTTTTGAAGGCCAAACTAGTTTTTGCTGTTTCACTGTTGTGATAGACTAAATTTAATCTCTTGCATCACCCAGCTTGAAGCTGATCAAAAGCAAATGAATACTTTATTCTATTCTTTCCAAGGAAAACAAAGTGCTTAATCCAGTTAAGAATATTTGTGTGGGGGCCGGAGATGTGGCTTGGTGGTTAAGGGCACTTGTTGCTCTTGCAGATGTTCCAAGTTCAGTTCCTAGTACACACAGGGTGGCCTAAAGTGACTCTGGTTTCAATCAATATGACACTTTTCTGGCCTCTGTGCGCACCAAACATGCACAGAGAGCCCCATAAAATAAAAATGAATAACTTTTTAAAAAGAAATTCAGAATAGAGACTGGGAATGGAGCTCAATTAATGACTGTTTGCCTAGGATGCTTGGGGCCCTGAGTTCAATTCCCAATACTGTATAAGCCAGGCATGGTGGACTGTGTCTTTAATCAGCAGAGGAGTGGAGGCAGGAGGATCAGAAGCAAATGGTTATTCTTAGCTACATATCAAATTCAGAGCCAACATGGGCTACACGAGACCCTATCTCAAAAAAATTTTTCTTAGGTAATAAACTTTGTCACATAATAAAATCTTTGTTACTTCTTTATCATCAAATAACATGGTCCAAAGAAAGACTTTATCCCAAACCCAGGGGCAAGATATGTTTCTCAGCTTCTCTGTGAGTTATCTGCATTAAGATGGATTTTTTTTTTTTTTTACTAGAATATCAGAACAGACATCGTGATGGATGTTGGCCACAGCATAAACCCAGCCCTTGACATAGGCCAGGTATGGGTAACTGTTTTGCCTTGTTTCCTGTTTGTGGGGCAGAGGCTGTTGTAAGGCCTGAAAAGGAAACATCCCCTTGCTGGCCACCTGACTCTTCTGCCCCTTTAGACCAGCTGCAGAGCTCGGACTTCTTAATATTTACAAAAAGAGAAGAGACGGTGCTTTGGGTAGTTTTGAAAGATGTATATAATCTGACTGGAGAGCTTAAGAAAAGCAAGGCCAAACCTAGAAGTGGTCAGTGAGCCTGAAGCCTGAGGGATACAGAGTCGATAGCACTAAAAACTGAGCCTCAAACAAACAAACAGTGGGGACCCTACCTTAAAGCTTGGTTTGCTGGCAGACATGGGACACTCAAGGAGTCTTCACATGCTTGTGTACTTGTGGGTAATTCAGCCCTCTACCATCCAGTTACAGCGTCCTGTAACATCTCTCCAGTTCTGGCATATCATTGGGAATGGGGGAAAATGTATAGAGTAGAGACACAGAAGGCAGATTCAGGGGCTAGAGAGATGACTCAGTGGATAGTGTTAGCTGGACATCTGAGGTCAGCTTCTCAACACTCAGTAAAAACCAAGTAGAGCAGCACACTTCTATAATCTCATCACCAGGGCAGGACGGAGACAAATTCATTCCTGGAACTTGCTAGAACTCATCTTGTGGAATCAGTGAGCTCTGGCTTCAGTGAAAGACCTTGTCTCAAGTAAATAAATAAAGTAATAAAGTAGAGGACAATACATGAAGACACTGGACATTGATCTTTGGCCTCCACATGCATATACACAAATGTGTACATATATACACAATGCACATGCATACTTGTATCTACACACACACACACACACACACACACACACAGGATTGGGAGAATTTAATATGGACCGGGTTGGTCGACTAGAATTAACAAAGACGCTCATTTAGAAGAAGAGTAGAGAGAATCAACCTAAATAAAGATTTGTGACCCAGCCATGGGCTGGGAGAAGAGAAGGGAAGAGGCTCTGGTTGATAGAGGTTTGACAAAAACAAGGTCTTAGCTTCGTGGTCAGAGGTGACATAACCTGGAAGATTGTGTGGCATACAAGCATGATTTATCAAACATCATGACTCATCCCTACTACTTTTGGTTCCTGTGTCTAGGAACTTAAACATTTCAAAGCTGTAGAAAAGGCTTAGAGAACACATAGCTGAAACCCTTCATGTTATAGGGTGTAAATGAGCCTAGAGATGAAAGCCAGACAGCTTAGGAACTTTTGTGTACGGTAAGATGGTGGGGCTCCCCAGCCCTGAGAACCTTTCCTTACTATGCTGGGTCTCTTCAAAGTCAGCCAGGGAAGGGTTTCATCTGCTTCACTGGTTGAAAAAAAATAAAGGTATGTGGACAGGTCCTGTGAGAAGTCATCTGGAGTTATCATGTAAATAGCTGAGCCAAAACTAAAACCCATGTCCTTTAAATTGGAATTTAGCAATGAATGGAATTAGGTGGACTTCTGGGGGTACTCTCAAAGACACCCTGGAAGACCCCTCGAACTGTATTTCAAAGGTCAGACAAGCAGCATGCTGATGAATGCTCCTGGCTGTTTTGCCTCCTCTTCTCTCAGGTTGAAGGTGCATTTATTCAAGGAATGGGGCTTTACACAATAGAGGAGCTGAGCTACTCTCCTCGGGGCATTCTATACAGTCGTGGTCCAAACCAATACAAGATTCCTGCCATCTGTGACATCCCCACGGAGATGCACATTTCTTTTTTGCCCCCATCTGAGCACTCAAACACCCTGTATTCATCTAAGGTAAGCTCTGCTCGGTGACTAAGGCCATATTCATTTCATATCTGTAGGGCGGAGAGATGGGTCTACTTGGGGTTTGGTGTTTTTATGGTGATTACAGAAGACTCCTTATTAAACATTCGAATTATAAAATGACAACATGGTAAAATACTTCAGATATTCCCAGTCTTGGAGCCTAATGAACTATCAGACTTCATTTGACTTTTTAAATACAAATAATCACTGCCATGCTTAGATGTGATCACTCCATCTGGAATCATTTTCTTGATCCTAAGTATGAGAATATCAAGATCAGTGGTTAAATTATCTTTTCAATAATAATTTATTATAGTAGTATGTAGGTTATGGATGTGTATAATTAATATTACTGTGTGTACATATACATATATATTCAGACAGAGAGGGGCAGTTTGTATCATAAACTACACTGCTCATTTCTCTCCAGGGTCTGGGAGAGTCTGGGGTGTTCCTGGGATGCTCGGTACTTTTTGCCATCCATGACGCAGTGAGGGCAGCACGGCAGGAGAGAGGCATCTCCGGACCATGGAAGCTCAATAGTCCTCTGACTCCAGAGAAAATCAGAATGGCTTGCGAAGATAAGTTCACAAAAATGGTATGCTATATCCAAGAGGAAAAAAAAAAACAACAAAAATTCTTCATTTCTGTCCCCTTGGCTTTATGGCCAAGTTTGGTTTTTTTTTAACCCACTATTGCAATTTTTTCCATGGAAGAAAAAATGACAGAAACTCCATAGGGCTCATGAGTAGGACAGAGTGGCTCTTGAACTTGGCTGTCCTTTCATCAGCCTGGTCTTGCTTGATCATCTGTATGCTCAACTCCTTATCTTGAGGGGAACCGAAGGATCGGTCTCTCTCGGTCTTATGTTTCCCCTTGTTTCGAGGCTTTTCAAGGGTATCTGAATCAGACTAGGAAGTCAGAGTTGTGACCTGAACCTGGGACACCAAACTGAGAATAAAGATCATTCTGTTACATCCCATATCCTCTGTCACCTGACAGGCACTGGGAAAGTGTGATGGAAAGGTCTCTCCCACAGTAGGGTCCCTGCTGAACATGACTTTCTTTATAACCCAAAATTATCACATCATGCTGATGGATAAAATCACAGAAATCTGGAGTGTGTGCTCAGCTGGGACCCTATTGTGGCTACAAGATAAGTTTCCTTCTCTCCTGTGTCCCCCTCCCCACCCCTTTCTTACAGGCTGTGCATGGCACCCTCCACCTCACACTGGAGAAACAGCCACTGACTCCACAGTCCCACAGTCTCTCCAGGTGGAGTTGAGACTCTCCATGCCCCTCCTAGATGCACTCTAGGATGGCTGTGTACATCACATGATGTTATTTGCTGATCTTTCATTGGACCAGTTGCCTGTGGTTCTTTCACCTGTGTTATCTTCTGTTATTTTTTTTTTTAACCTAAGTCACAAACATTTTTCTAAATTTGTTCTTTCCTTCCAGATCCCAAGAGATGAGCCTGGATCCTATGTTCCCTGGAACATACCTGTGTGAGTCAAACATGAACCTCTAGAGGGATTGACTCAACAACTACAGAACGCACCTCCTGCTTTCTCTGCTCTAAGATGCTAAATATGAAAGCCAGAGTTTCACAGCCCAGAATCATCCACAGCACTGCTTTTACACGAAGCCAATTCCAAGGTTTCTCTTGAGGATACTCCAGATTACACCTGAGCCATTATAAATCATATATTAAATTGCACAAATATTAAATCATTTGCTCTAAGGTGGTTTTGTTCATTATTCTGTCCCTTGGATCCATCAAGCTAACTGGACTATATAACAACTTGTCTGCGGTTCACTTTTAGTTTGTGTACACCAGCAGAAGTTATACTGTCTTAACAAATGAAGGTTTTTATAGACAATTTCTTTCCTGTTGTAAACTGTAAATTCAGTGTTTTCATTTGTCTCTAAGAGTCATCACCCATCCTACTTTCCTTGTAAGAACAGATCCAGGCCCCGTATCTAAAGAGTCTCTGGGACCACAGGGATCCGGAGACAGACAGATGAACTCCATCAAGACTGCAAAGGTGGCAACAGTGATTTTACCTCTCAGGAGGGTGACACAGGAAGGTCTAGAGTCCAAGGCCAGCCTGGGCTATGGTGTAAGACCCTGTCCCAACAAAATAAGGTTTAAGGATATAGGTGGTGGTAGAATTCTTGTCTGATGTATGAAAGGCTCTTGGTTCACTTCCAGCACAGGAAAAAATAGAGAAAGAAGGAAGGAGGGAGAAAGGGAGGAAGGGAGGGAGGGAGGGAAAGAGAGAGAGAGGGAGGGGCTACAACACAGGAAATATTTGCAAATATATGGCAAAAGTTTTGTGTTAAGAACATTTACAACTTATTAGTTAAAGAACAAACGACTGTTCATTTTTTTTTTTAATGGACTATGAAGTGAGTATTCAGAGACATTTAAATGGCCAATCAGCACCTGAGAAGATGCTCGGCCTTGTTTGTCCTTGAGAAATACAGGTCAGAGTTGTGATGAGACACCATTCACTTACACTGTGACAGCTGGCTGGCATTGAAACGACGGACAATGGATGGTGTTTGAAGGAGATGGAGAAACTAGTGTTCCTATCCATTGCTGGAGGGGTGTGCATGGTGCAGGCCCTGGGGAACAGTTGGGCAGGTAAAATGTTAAGCAGAATTTGCACATGATTATTAAACATTTTCACAGAAAAATCTACATGCAAATTCTCAGAGCATTGTTCACAATGGCAGAAAGATAGGAGAATGCTCTACCCACAGCTAACATTTAATAAATAACATGCAGCACATTCACAAAAGTGAATCCGTTCAGTCCTTTAAGGGCTTGAAGTGTGGATATACACTACAGCACATGTGATTGTTGAGAACATTATATGGGTGAAAGAAAAATACCCAAAGAGGACATATATATTCCATCTATACAAAAGGTCCCAAATTGACAATGTCTCAAAGATGAAGTGGGTAGGCAGTTGCTTAAGGGTTGAGGGGACAGATGGCCTGACTTCTCATAGCATAGGGTTTCCTTTGGTGGTGATTTATATACAACAACCACCCGAGCCATGTAGTTCATTCTGGTTTGCCATCTGTTACTATGATAAACACCATGAAGAAAAGCAACCTGCAGAGGAGAGGTCCTGGTCACAGTTGCTCTTTAAGGGCGGTGAGGAGCAAGAACTCAAGCTGAACCAGAGGCAGAAACCATGGAGGGGTGCTGCTTGCTGGCTTGCTCTCCATGGCTTGCTGGGCCTACTTTCTCATGAAACCCAGGACCAGCAGGCCAGGGATGGCACTGTCCCAGTGCTCTGCGCCTTACTACATGAATCAACAATCAAGAAAATGTCCTACAGTCTCTCCTAGAAGTCAGTTTGACTGAGGCAATTCCTCAGCTGAGGTCCCCTCTTCCCAGATGATGGTATGTCAAATTGAGAAAAACTAAGCAGCACATAGTCTAAAAGGATAAATTTATAATAAGTTTGTGGGGTTTATCCTAGACATTTCTCAAAGTATCTGTGGAGAGAAACAGAAAACTCAAGGAAGATGTGCCTGGCGGTCTGTAGAGCTAGGGACAAGGGCTTGACCTTGTAGTCTGATGAATATGGGGCCTAGAAGTAGCATGAACTGTGCTCCAATTTAAGGGGTCTCCGAAGCCTGTCTTGTCACACTGCGGAAGGACAAAAAGAGTGCCCTGCTTTCTCCCCACCTCCTTAGCCGCTGCCTCCCTGTGTGTCCTGGCTTCCCCTGCAGCCAATCCCTACAAGTGTAAACTCTGCTGGCGCCTTAAGTATCAGGGAACATTCAGACAGGGTTTTCTAGTGCTGGCTGGCCTGGAACCTGTTCCATAGACCAGACCTCAAACCCACAGCGATTTTTGTGCATTTGTCCACTAGGTGCTGGGACCCAGACACATGTCACCACTTGCTCCAAGTCTTGCTTTGGATTGTGACTTGGATGCCTCAGACCCTCCAGACTGCCTCTGTCTCTAACAGATCTCCCAAGAAGTATAGCTGTCTTTGGGTTGCTTGGCCAGAAATAAAAAAAGAAAAAGAAAAAAAAAAAAAAAAAAGAAAATGATCTCAGAACTGTTCAGTTTGTGAACTCAGCTACGCAGGCATGACAGCCTGTCAGTCCCACTTCAGAAACATTTCTTAAATGGCCTCTCACTGTTTTGTCAGCTGTTGTTACTGCAAGCCACGGTCCTTTACCCCTGATTATTGCAATAATTCCCTCTTCTTACATTCAGATTTGCTTCCCTTTCAAACTGTTCTCCATGTCGAAGCCAAAGTTTTGTATGGACTTATGGATATACTTCTCCATATGTACTGCACACCATACATAGGCATGTATGCCTATGTATGCTCTAGTCTAACAGCCTTCCATGGCATCCCATTCACCCAATCAGGATCTTATCCTGAATCCCTACAGTGTATATGTACACTGTGTGAGTCCAGCCTTCTCCTGGGATCCTCTCTTCTGTCATGGATCCCCCCCAACTCTGCCCCTTACTTTGAAGGCTCTGTCTCTGTCCCCTGCCTGGAAAACATTCTTGCTTCTATCCCTTCATGTGTCTGTCTGCAGTGCTTCTCACTAAGATACAAGCCATGAACATGCGCAATGAAGTAGGATGGAAGTAGGGCATCCAGAGTAAACAACAAGCAGGCATGAAAGAGGAAGCAGGAGTTGGGGGTCAGGTACACAGGCTCCAGCTACACAGCATCCGGTGTCAGTGCTTCTCCTGCAGCTCATACCAGAGTGGAGTGGAACAACCCTGGGGAGAGTCTGGGTTTCATTCACAGGCTGGTCGGCACCAGATGTAGATACAGATGGGACAGCATTATATGCATTACACTCTCTTTAGCAGGTGGTAGGGAAAACGGAACACATTTTTCCCGATGGACAGAGTTTTGGATCGTGCACCTGCTTTTCCCCTTCTTCTGAAAAATGCAAGTGTCCAGAGGATAGAATAATCATGGAGTAACAGATGGTTTGGTCAGGTGTTCAGAGCATAAGAAGAGACTGATGGGGGAGTGAAGACAAGAGGCATAAAATGGGGAGAGTAAGCCTGATTGTGAGAATTTTTATATCATAGATGCCTTAGTTACTTTTCTATTGCCATGATAAAACATCAAGACCAAGGCACCTTATTAAAGAATGCATTTAATTTGGGGTTCGTGGTTCCAGAGGACAGTAGAGACTATGACCATCATGGCAGAGAACATGGCAGCAGACAGGCAGGCATAGCCTTGGAGCAGTAGCTGAGAGCTTACATGTGGAGACAACAGCCATGAGGAGGGGAGAAAAAGCTAACCGGGAATGGTGTGGTCTTTTGAAACCTCAAAGCCCAACCCTTCTCCACACCTTCTCCAACAAGGCCACACCTTCTAATCCTTCCCAAACAGTTCTGCCAACTGGAGATGGAGCATTGAAGTATCTGAGTCGATGGGGGCCATTCTCATCCAGACATCACCACAGGTTGACAACCAGGAGCCTCCATGATGAAAAAGTTACCAAACAAGCCACTAGACAAGATGACATGGCCGCTCTCTTCCTTGGCTACCCCAGGGCTGGTACAGGATGTGATAGGGTCCCAGCACTCACACCTACAGTCACCATCTTAAGGTCCCATGAAACACTATGTCTACATAAGAATCTACAGTGAAGTGTGAGTGCGGAGCCCACCCACATTGCTCATGCTCTGTGCTGCCTGGTACCACTTGGGTCTGACAGTCCCGGAATGCTTAAATACCTGGAGTGTCAGTCAGGTTGGAAGTCCCCCCGCCCCTCAGGATGCAGATGTGAGATGTGAAAGACCATGTAGTCTTCTGCCTCCCTGACAATAGGATGGCAGAAATGGGTTGAGCATTTATAGATTGTGCAACTGGCCATTATATGGTTTAAAATTCTCCAGCTAAGAACATAAAAATGCTGGTAGAAATGAAAGGACACAAAAAGAAATAGAAATGTGCTCTAAATATATAGCAAGTAGATAAGATAAGAGAAATGCCGGCTAACTGGGGACTGTTCTCAGATACTGGAGAAAGGGAGGGTGAGGGTAACAGTATGGTGGAGGTGAGAAGTCACACCCTGTCATACACGACGTGTATGGAGCACACGGCTCAGGAAAGAGTTAGTGGCTTCCAGCAAGATGCTTCTAAGCCAGGAATTCTAGTCCTGAGAGTTTGCTCAGCAGGAACCCTTGCTCAGTACCCTTCTTCCCCACCCCACCGCCAGTCCCCTTCCCGATTTCACCAGACTTACTCAGGACCTACCCCATACACCTTCCTCGAAACCTCTTTTTTCTCCTGTTCCTTTTCTGGTTTCATGACCCACACACTCTCACCTAACTGTACGTGTATGAGAGAGAGAGAGACAGACAGAGAGACAGAGAGAGACAGAGAGAGACAGAGAGAGACAGAGACAGGGAGAGACAGAAAGAGAGAGAGACAGAGAGATACAGAGACAGAGAAAGAGAGAGAGAGGGAGGGAGAGAGACAGAGAGAGACAGAGAGATACAGAGACAGGGAGAGACAGAAAGAGAGAGAGAGGGAGGGAGGGAGAAAGACAGAGATAGAGAGGGAGGGAGAGAGAGACAGAGATAGAGAGGGAGGGAGAGAGAGACAGAGATAGAGAGGGAGGGAGAGAGAGACAGAGATAGAGAGAGACAGAGAAAGAGAGAGAGGGAGGGAGAGAGAGACAGAGATAGAGACCTATTATGCAAATAAGGGGTAGGGCTCAACCAAAACAAAATAGGCATGAAATGCAATAAGGAAACCTCTTACTCTGTATTCTAATTTTAAAATAAAAATTAACAGAATAAAAGCCAGAAACAAACAAACAAAAAAACCTGCTCAAAATAAAATTAAGGAGAGAGGGGGAATAAGAGAGGTGGGTAGGTGGACAGGCTGATTGTAAATATGCAAAAATAGAGCTCAATTTCCACGGCATCATATTTTTAACTCTCTCTCTCTCTCTCTCTCTCTCTCTCTCTCTCTCTCTCTCTGTGTGTGTGTGTGTGTGTGCGCGCGCGTGCCCAGAGAGAGCAGAAATGTCCATACCCCTGGAGTTGGACTTAAAGAAGGTGTATGTTGCCCAACAAAACAGCCAGTGCTCTTATCTACTGAGCCCTCTCCTGCCCTGTAGAATATTTATAACTAGAAATCTGATAACAATTCACAATGTAAATGGACAGATGACTGTCACACATGTTTGACAATAACATTTACCAGGCCTCTACTGTGCAGCTGCTGCTTAAAGCACTTTACCTGCAAGGGCTCCTTTAATCCCCACAACAAACCTGAGGAAGATTTTGTTTTGTTTTGTTTTGTTTTGTTTTGTTGTTGTTGTTGTTTTTTTTTTTTCGAGACAGTGTTTCTCTGTGTAGCCTTGGCTGTCCTGGAACTCACTCTGTAGAACAGGCTGGCCTCGAACTCAGAAATCCACCTGCCTCTGCCTCCCAAGTGCTGGGATTAAAGGCATGTGCACCACCACCGCCCAGCCACTATAGCTGTCTTTAGACACCCCAGAAGAAGGCGTCAGATCTCATTACAGATGGTTGTGAGCCACCATGTGGCTGCTGGGATTTGAACTCAGAACCTTCGGAAGAGCAGTCAGTGCTCTTACCCACTGAGCCATCTCACCAGCCCGAAGATGTTTTGTTTTGTTTTGTTTTGTTTTTTGCCCAACTCCTAGGTAAATCCACTGAGGTACAGACAGCCAAAGTAAGTTGGGAGAAAGAAAAACAGAAAACAATTTTGAAATCATGTGAATGGTTTAATTTCACCTTTTAGAAATGAACAAAAAGTATTGATAAGAAAACAACAAAAATGCATATAGGCATTTATATGTGTTCATAAATGCCTTCTAACCCTGCAGCAGCATGCATGAATCTGGTTGCTGAATGTTGGCACAGAGAAATTTTACTTTGTTGCTTCTCATACTTGTATCATTTCTTAAAGCATTCTTTTTATAGTTTAACGGCAAAAATAACGAACAAATACACTTAGTGCCAAGACATGGATCTGAGAGCAGTGAAGAGCAGCCTGCAGGCATCCCTTCCATCACCGAGGCACCTTCTTGTTGGAAAACGCCCTCTAGTGGCTTGCGCCTGGGGCGGGGAGAAGTGAGTCCTGAGCTTGTGCTGGGCCAGGTTTTAAGGAAAGAGAAAATTGGAAGCAGGAGGAAGGTTGGGAGCAATATGGGGTGGGGCTGGGTGGGAGGAGTCCTCTGACAAAGCCACAGAGCAGATTTAAATCCTGTAGGGAGCTCTTCGTTCTTGGAAACAGAAGCTTAAGGCACAAGTGCACAGAGTGTGGGCGACTATCCTCAAGCCATGTCTCGTTCTAAGGAGTCAGATGAGCTTATTTTCTTTGTGAATGGAAAAAAAGTAAGTTCTCTACTCTGTAATTAATAAATGTACATTAGGAACTCTGGTAGAAGTGATCTGTCATTAGCTTTGCCAACATGAAGGGCTGTGTGCGGGCTGGGGGTGTTGTTGCTCAATAGATCTAGTGACCTACCACGCTTCTTGGTTAACAAGGGAGGGAGGAAGAGAGAGAATCTGTAATGTGTTGGGACTAGTTGGGAGGACGCGTACAGTTATGTGTCTCCAAACCAAGCCTCATCACGTTTGAATGCACCTAAACATTGGGCGCCGGCTTCCCTGCAAGAGAATCCTCTAACTCTTCTTCTACATCTCTTCCAGCTCTGACTCTAACTTCTGTGTCACCTAACTTCTGCTTTCACATGTATGCGTGAGTCCAAGGTCCTTAGATCCTTTGTAAATGCTTTTAAAACCTTTGGTCAGGAAGAATGGAAGAGAAAACATATGGGAAGGCCAGAGTGAGCTTTTTTTTTTTTTTTTTTTTTTTTTTTTTTTTTTTTTTTTTTTTTTTTTTTTTTTTTTTTTTTTGGTTTTTTTTAGAGACAGAGTTTCTCTGTGTAGCCCTGGCTGTCCTGGAACTCACTCTGCAGACCAGGCTGGCCTTGAACTCAGAAATCCACCTGCCTCTGCCTCCCAAGTGCTGGGATTAAAGGCGTGCGCCACCTCTGCCCAGCCAGAGTGAACTGTTAATTTACATGTTAACATTTTACTCCTTTAAGATTGGATTCTTAAGATGCTCTAATGCCAGAATGGGAGGGGGCTTGAGGCCAATTGAGTCTCAAAGCGAGTTTCAGGACATCAAGGGTTATGTGATGAGACTCTCATCTCATAAGTGAATAAATAAGCAAGCAAATAAACAAAGGAAGGGTCTCGGCTCACTTAAGACGCTGAGCTCCTGAGACCTAGACAAGACCTAAGATGACTGCAGTACAGTCTGCATATCTGCTGGATGGTCTTGACAGTTGTGTACGTGTCAACACCCTGTTCTCAGCACTGTTGGCACAGGGAAAAGGTCAGTCAGAGTTTAGGCTGAGCTTGTGGTATCGTGCAGGGTGTGCGTGTGGTATGTGTTCTGTGTGCTGGGCTATGAGGGTTCAGGGTAACCGTGCAACATGGCCAAAGTCCCTTGGCTGACAAATCCTGGGGAGACCTTGGCTTTCATCTCAGGGCTCCTGTCCTTGCTCTGTGATCACTTCCTGGGGGAGAGGACCACCTGTCTAGGGAGGGGTGGAGGTTTTCGTGAATGTTTTCCTAGGGCTGCTCAAGGAATGCTGTTTGTCTGCAGCTGTCAAAGCTCTTGCTTGCTTAACTTTTCAAAGCTGGATGGAGAACACAGACCAAAGGCAAAACGAAACAACAACAACAAAAAATTTTGGTGGTGGTGATAAGAATTAAAATTCTTAAAAAAAAAAAGAATTAAAACTCTTAGTTTAATTCTCTGTCTTCCTCTGTCTTCTTTTATAAGGTAGGAATGCACGAATTGTTTTAAGTGTATGCCCCTTGTACCTATATTGTGCTAGAATTCAAAGGTTTGTTAAATCTCTGTTGCTCCTCTAAAACAAAGCCAGACATTTTCCTGTCAAAGTATAACCAATACTTTGGCAAAGTATACCAAAGTATAACCAGGACAATATAGCATTATATAATTTCCTAATTGCAAAGAGGGATGGGTGTTTATTCAAGTCGGGCAATCAAGGTCAACAAATATGTTCTTAATCATTCTTGCTATTCAGGAACCAAAATAGCAACTGCCTCAGCTTACACAGTTCCTTCCTCTGTCCAGGTCACTGAGAGGAATGCGGATCCTGAGGTTAATTTATTGTTCTATTTGAGAAAAGTCAGTATCCTTTTGCTTGTTTGAGAACATTAAAACCAGCTTTTCGGCTCTGGGAAGTGAGGAGCCTCACTCGCATTCACAGAGCTATTTCCACCGAATTTCATGGAGAATTGGGCGTGCTTTACTTTTGTGTAGGAATGGTGTGACACGAGGTCACTTGCCTTGCAAATGGGACTGGACATGAGAGTGCTTCCAAATTCATGCTGGTTCAAGGATCACCCTGGATATTGATCAGAATCTGAGGTTCAGAAATAGGGAGACGTGGGAAAGGACATATGCAAGTATGAGAATCAGAGCTTGGATCCCCAGAAATTTTATAGGGCCTGGAAGAGCAGTGCACATCTGCTAATCCAATACTCTTCCAGCGAGATGGGAGATAAAGGGAGTAGAGTCTCTGAAAGTCCACGGGATAGCCTGGGGTTAGCAGCACAGCAGTGAACAGGAGACTCTGTTTTAAGACAAGGTAAGGGGCTAACACCTGATGTAATCCTCTGACCTCAATATACATACCAAAGCACTTGAGTGCACACACACACACACACACACACACACACACACACACACACACTAGAGAAAAATGTAAGAATATGGATTTCTCTAGCCCTGCTTCCAAGAACCCAAAGTTATTCTGGGAAAAAAAAAAAAGAGATTTGGCTAGTCTGTCTTCTAGAGGTGAATTTGACTGGTTCCCAAATTTCAATCTGTAGGTGATGATGGGCACCCCTCTTCCTGACCCCAGGCAGTAAATAAGAGCGCACCAAAGTGGAAATATTCTGACACACGTTAGTGATGTTTGCTGTGAGTTTGTGTGCTTTAATATCCAAGAGATTGTGCAAAGTGTCCATAGAAATCAAACAGGCAGTGCCATGCAGGCATGCATACACATGTCTGTGTGCATGTGTGTGTGTGTGTGTGTGTGTGTGTGTGTGTATGTGTCTATGGATGTGCATGCGTGTGTGTGTGCATGCTCATGTGTATGTGTGTTCACGTATGTGCAACACGTTCTTTCCATTTTGGTCATTCACGGTCACATTGCTAGCTAGATGTGCTGTTGTGACCAGGATCTGACCTTCCCTTAACTACCCAGTCCTGTGATTCAGACCAAGAGCATGGTGTAGAAAACAGGCAAATAAATACATTATAAACTAACGGGCACCCTCACGGGTGACAGTGGTCAGTGCCCGAAGAAATCGTTGCAGAGAAAAGCCCTCACAAAGGTGGACAATGGCCGAAAGGACCACCGTGCCAACCTGAGTGTTTAAGTGGTATGTTCTACTCCTCAGGTTTCTGGAGCAGAGAGTCTTCTGAGGAGCATTTCCAGGTCCAAGCGACTGTCAGGCCCATCGGATTAACTACTGAGGGAGATACACTTGGTTCATTATCAGAAAGCTACATAGTAATCTTATAGGCTTCCTGGTAGTTTATAAAAATCATGTCTCCTCATGGACCAGAGCTACAACACAGATTGATTGATTTTTGCCAAAAATCATATAACATCACAGGTTAAACATAACTAAAGAGATAGTGAAAAAAAATCTATAAAATGGCCTGGCTTAGACTGGGGATGTAGCTCAGTTGGTACCATGTATACCTACCATGACCAAAGCCTTAGGTTTAGTCACTAGTACCATATATAAACAAGGTGCGGTACTACATGCCAATAACCCCAGCAATTCATGAAGGGGAGACAGAAAGATCAAAAGTTCAGTGTTACTTGAGACTCTTTCTAAACCTCCACCGACCTGATCTTTGTCTGATCTCTAGTTCTCCTTCCACGTGGGCCATGCGATGTTCTCTCCATCTTCTCACTGGCTACATCAAATTCTGAGGTTGGGCAATTGGGATACTTCCCTTCCTGAGAAACTGCTGAGCTTGCAGGGCTGTAGTAGTAAACGAGTCCAAACTGGTTGTGAGAGATCAATCCTTCCATGACAACCCTGCAGCTTATGTCTTTTGTTATCACTCTTATTGGCCTATATGCATTACATGTAGTAATGGGTTTATTCCAATAGTTTCATATATCCATATACATACACACACACACACACACACACACACACACACACACACACACATATATATATATATATATGTATATAGTATGTGTGTGTGTTTTGAGTTATCCCACTACTCTCTCATGCCTCTCCCACTCTTGATGACCTCTTTCCTCTTCCCAACTGTCCCCCTTCCACTTTTGTACCTACATTTCCTTTTTATGACCCAGTGAGTTTCCTAGGGTTGCTCACAGGATCATGGGCGCAGGTTAATTACCAGAACATGGACACTTTACCAGTGGCTATGCCCCTGAAAAAAAACATCACTTCCTCTCCTATCATTAACTGTCTATAAATACTCAGAGGTGTGGTGCCTCATAAGACATCCCACCTCCAGTTACACAATATTGATGTGATGGTCCCACTCTTGGCAGGTAGTCACAGTTGCTCTGAGTTCAAGCATTCAATGGCTATATTATGCCCATAAGACAGCCTCTCCCATAATGTTCTCTGAGTCTTGGAGAGGATGGTATAGATGTCCAACTTATGGCTGAACAGTTAATTATTTTCATCACTATGACCAATTATGAGTCTCTCCAGTTGCTGCTGCCCACTGGGGGTGGGGGAGGTAGCATTTTGGACCAAATCAGAGAGCAGCGTTCACCTATGGGCAAGAGCAAATTATTTAGAAGGCAATTTGACAAGTACATCAAGCCCATGTAGAAAAACAACAGTAACTTCCCTATTACATCCTGTGACCTCCCCACAAAGCAAACTCAAGCAAAACATCAGCAAATTCAAGTAAAACGTCGTTGGTGGCTCCTATAACAGACTGACCACTACTGCACTAACCAGTGGACACATCTTGCCTGGTCAGTCAGTAGTGTTGTACAAAGAGTTCATAGCTGAGCCAGAATATTGATGACAGTTCTCCCTACATAGCCTGCATGGCATCTCCCAGGACTATGAAAACTTGCTGATTTCTAACTAGCTATCTAACACTGTGACCACAGTGAGGCCTAACTCTCTGCCCTTCCCACTGTCAATGCAAGAATGAACTGAAAGCTTAAAGTACTTTGTGTCTGGCAACTCCAAATTTCTTTGCCTTCTTCCTTTCTTTCTTTCTTTCTTTCTTTCTTTCTTCCTTCCTTCCTTCCTTCCTTCCTTCCTTTCTTCCTTCCTTCCTTCCTTCCTTCCTTTCTTCCTTCCTTCCTTCCTTCCTTCCTCTTTTTTTGGTCAAGCACACCAGCTTTTATTATGTTTTTTTAGATTTTGTTTTCCCTCCTTTCTGTTTCCTTGATCAATAAAAGTTGTATTGTAGTGTCTCTAATTACACTGGAAATGCTCCATTTTCAATGATTGGAATGCTTTTTAGTTGCCTTCCCTTCTGGACTTTGTGAATAAAAGGATAACACTAATGTGAAAGCAAGGTTGGACTATTTCTAAGCAGGAATAATCAGGACTTCAAAGTGCTGGGGCCATGGGGGAAGACAGGGCTCTCCCCTTGCTGATCTGGTGGGTCTGTGAGTCTAACTACTTGGTCCTTGGCAGTGACGGCTGTCTCATGTGATGCTGCATTCTGACTTACACTAAACACCAATCATTTGTCAGGTGAGTGAGGTACCTCCAGAAGGCCTACACTGTGGTGTTTAGTTTTCAACTTGACAGACTTGAGAATCACCTGAAGATGCTCTCTGGGCATGCCTATGGAAGGTTCTCTTATGAGTCAATATGGCAAGACACCTCTTAATTGTGGGTAGGACCTTCCATGGGCAGGCGTGTCTGTGTGTGTGGGGGGGAGGTTAATCCTGGACTATACAAAATGGAGAAAGCAAATGGAGATCTGACATCCACATTCAGTTCTCTGCTTCTTGACTGGGCATGTCATGTGAGTGTTTTCTTCAAGTCTCTACCAAGTTCCCTACCATGGCGGACTGTACCCTGAACTGTGAGCCAGAATAAACCTTTTCTTGCCTGAGTACTTTTATCACAGAAACAGGAAAAGGAAGGATGTATACCCATTCTGATGCCATTCTTGTGATTTGCAAAGATTTTATGACAAGAACTGAAAGTTCGAGCTCCTCTTTCTTCCTTAACCGTAACCCCTCCAGTCCGACTCACAGGGACCAAGTATGGCTGTGGAGGAGGTGACTGCGGTGCCTGTACAGTGATGATCTCAAGATATGACCCCATCTCCAAAAAGATCAGGTACTTACCCTCTACCGGCAGGCTGTGGCTGACTCCAACCCCGACTCCCCATAGGATTTACTCCTGGCAGGCTGGAGCTGCAATTCATTCTACAAAGGAATCTAAAATAAACAGCCTGTAAGTTACCATCTGGAGAATGTGGCACAGAGTTGCACCGAGTGCTAGCGATGTTGGCACTGAATTTTACAAATGATGGAAGCTTGGGTTCTATGGGAATCTGTGTGTTCACCATAACCAGAGGACTGGTGAGCTCCACTACATTACTGAGCCCAAGTCTAATTCTTTGTAGAAGTGCCACTCCCAGAGAGCTGTGAATGGTACTTTCTAATACCTACTCAACTATTCTTTCCCTAAACACAGAGGACCAGGTAAAGCTGGTTGCATCTGTGGAACTTAGACCCTGGTGTAACTACTAAATGACTGGCCTTACAGGACACCTCACTTAACTTCTTCTAGAACTACATACAACCCACATTGCTCAGAGGACAAGCAGCTCCTTATCAACTAGCTTCCATAGCTGACAGGATGAAATGGATGTACCAGCCAAGACCATTTCAACTCCTGGTTTTGATGAGATAATTCGGGGAGACAGTGACTTTCTCAGTTAACAATATTTATTTTTAGGCAGACACATACATTCAAAATAATTTATTTGATGATTTAATTTTAACATGCACTCACTTATCTTCGTGTCAAAGTACTTATTATCCTGTAAGTGCATTTTGTCTTTCCGAATTACAATATTACTGTTGTTTCTATGAATTCTTTTTACTTCACCACATGGACTTTGAAGTCATTTCTCTGTCGCTGCCTGCCTGGTCCCCATCTGCTCGCTCCATGGGGCTGCTGTCACTACCGTAGAAGGCATAGGAAGCACCAAAACCAGGATACACCCTGTCCAGGTAAGAGTGTGTTTTAACAAGTTGTCCTGGTTATCTGTAACCACAACTTGACACAACTAGAGTTATCTATCTGGGTAGAGAACCTCAGTTAAGGAGTTGTCTAGATCTAGGTAGCCTGTGAGTGTGACTAAGGGAATTGTCCTGATTGTTAACTGATGTAGGAAGGCTTCACCCTCAGTGGGCAGCACCATTCCCTAAGCTGGTGATGAACTGTATGAGAAAGCTAGCTAAGCATAAGCCTCTCTGACAGCCAGCAAGCACATCCTCCACAGTTCTTACCACACTTCTTTGATTTTTGACTTGAGTTCACCACTCAGAGGTAATGACTGTTATGCGGAATAGCAAGAAGACCTACCTTCAAGCTTCTATCTTGAGTTTCTATTTTACTTCCCTCACTGAGAAATTGTGAGCTAGAATTGTTATCCAAATAAAACCCTTCTCCCCCTAAAGTTGGTTTTGGTCAGATATTTGTCATAGCAAAAGAAATGAAACTGGAATGTAGGTTGATGAGGCCTCTTTAGTTGTCCAGCCCTTGGATTGTGGATTCAGAGGACAGAAATGTAAGTGAAGGGCTCTGCCCCTCTTATTGCCACTCCATGCAAATGTGTGGAGGAGCCTGAAGAAGGTGGCTGGCAGATCAGGTGGCTTCCTTCATCTCACAGCCTCAGAGACCCCACCCCCACTTTCTGGGAATACTCAGGGTTCTATCACTAAGACTACAAAGAAGACAACTCACCTTTATCTTGGATGAGACAAGAAAATGAGGAAACTGGGATGTATATTCTGTGTGAATAGCCAGATATGCTGCTAATTCCACCCAGAAAAAAAAAATGTTTGTGCCCTACACATTGGCATTTAACATTTGTCTAAAGTAGTCTTTTATCAAGATTGTGCATAAGTAGTCCCAGGATTGATTTATAAAATCTTTGAGGGCAAGGATTTTGTCTTAACCTAAAGAATACCTTTCCACACCATAAGAAGTTGTAATCCATAAAGACTATCAGTGGGGCTGGAGAGATAGTTCAGCCAATAAGGAGCTTGAGGGACTGTGTTCTCGTCCCTGCACTCATGTAAAATACTGGGTACAGTGGCACTTGCCTATAATCCTAACACTAAGAGAAGGCAGAGAGTGAGAAACTCAAGCAATAAGGTGGTGGACAATTGAAGATGACACGATGTTAAACCCTTTCTTCTACATACATATGCACAGATGTATGAACTCGTACCCACACTGCCACAATAACCACCACCACACACACACACACTGCAGACTTCCCATGCTTTTCATTTTTAGGAAAGGATTGCCAAAGGCCATGGTACCCAGTGCGGGTTCTGCACTCCTGGGATGGTAATGAGCATCTATACTCTCCTGAGGAACCACCCAGAGCCCTCCACAGAACAGATAATGGAAACCTTGGGCGGTAAGTTGATGACTTCTTAAAATGTAGGCTAATGAGGCAACTGCGATGCAAGAGCATTTCCATGCACAGAAAGCCAAAGTCCTTGACACAGGTATTCTGAGCCTTATGATCTCCTTTTCTTAATCAGTCCTGAAAAATCTCCATCTCAGTTGAGCAGGAGGGCAGACCAAGGCAATCAGGAGAAAGTCAAGGACAGTCTCCATGTAACTAGAATGTTCTTGGTGACATATCTTGCGACTTTAACGCACTATACATCAGCGTGCCTGTGTGGGCATCACAGATGTGATATCAATGTTACAGAGATGGTGTTTGGAAATATTAAGGCTTTGAGATCTGTTAATTATGCAGTTGGAGCTAGCCTAAGGAAGCAGCAGCCCTGTGGCTTTTTTTGTGTTTTGCTGAGCCTGCCTTGCTGGCACATTTATTATTCGGCTATGACTGATGCTCATGAAACCGTGGACTTTTAGGAACTGAGAGGAAAATGCGGTGACTCATAGATGTGCTTGCCTTTGTCCTTCCGGGACTTTATTCTTCCCAGGTCTTTTGTGCCCATCACCTCCTGTCAAGACTCTTCTTATGTTATCTTTGCAAATCTGATGTGCACTGCCTTCGGTCCTTATGCAAGTGGTGGACTGAACTACTGACTAGAACAAGTCAAGCAGAGCTTTATGAGGAAATTAATCAACTTCATTAACCCTGAACTGTTGTTTAATTGTGCCTTCTCCATTAATGTTTTCTGTCCTTGCTACAGAGGAGCCAAAAACTTGACAAATGTCCTGTGAAATATTCATGCACTGGGTCTGAGGCATTCAGCAGATCAGATCCACCCTAGAATTCTTATACCAGAAGAAAAGGCTAGCTTTCTTACATCCCCGGTCCCTTCTTAGGGACCACTGTTCTTAGGCTCTGTCATCACATAGAACCCTTTCAGAACAGATCCAGAGAGCTGGCCAAGAGTTGACTCCAACCTCAGCTAATATCCATCTTTAAAAAAAAAAAAAAGAAAGGTCAAGGGTCGCCTGTCTCCAGTGTTCTAGAACCACTTGGTCTATTGTTACATCTCACAAAGATTGCCTCTCATGGATTCACAAGCTCATCTTACCATAAGACACCATTCACTTGATCCATCTGACACTAGAACATTCAAAGGGGCTAAGAGTCCTTTTAAGTCTTCGTGCCTTTTTGGGCGTCAAGGCTTTTGGAACAAGGTTGAGCTGATGCTGAGTTACCAGGTATTCCTGTTGTGAGAAACATGGGGTGATTTATAAGAACAAGGCACTTACGCCTTACCCCTGAAGTCTCTTCACGGCACTCTGTCTTCACTGAGCTCTGTGTTTGTCCCCCTTTTGATGTGTTCTTGATGATGACATTTTCTCCGAAACCTCTCTCGGTCTCATGTTTATTCAACCTGACACGGCTTGCTCTGTGGCACACTTTTTCATTTTCTGCTTTGCCTTATGACTTTCAACATCTCTTATATCCTTTCTGGTTTTGCTGATCAGAAAGCAATCTGATCAGAACCCTCCTCCTCCCCATCTTGTCACACCCTCTAAATCCCACATCAGAATGCTTCCTCTGCTCTTGTGTTATGCATCAGAACCATAGGTGGTTTCTGACCAGTGAGGGGAGGCTCTGACCTTGTGCTGTACCTTTTGAAATTGCCACTGCCCTGAAGAGCATCAAGCATTCTTCATCTTCAGGGATCCGGCCCCAACACCTGCCATTGTCATATGACAGATAGCCTTTATAGTTAGCTTGACAGCTTGATATAACACTGGTTCCTCTGACTCTTATGACCTTCAAAGAGTCTCTATCCCCATTCTGCTTTGTAGCAGAGGTAGAACCTCCCAAATGTGGGTCACTAAAGGATGCTTTCTCAATTGTGGCTTCCTCTGTTCCAGCTTCTTCAAAAAGTATCCTGTGCATGGGGCCAGGTGACCCATGTTGTCTGCCTCCCTCTAGCTGTCAGATGTTGGCCTAACTGGTAGGAAGGTGTTGGTGTGAAGGGTTTCCACATGAGGGCTTCAGGAGATGCTGAAAGGAAATATTCAGGTGGAGCCTTGAGTAGAAGGGAAAGAGGGGCTCACGAAGGAGGGAGTCTCTGCTTTTTGCTGAAAACCAAGGGACTACAAGCAGATTTCAAAAGACACAGGTGGCTAACAATCAGAGAGTCAGGTTAAAATAGAAGTTAGTAAAGGGGGCAGTGAATCAGGATGCTTGCCTTCAGGAAGCAGCCTGGCCTGTAGTTTAGAGCAGAGCTAACAGCCAGAGTCTCTCATAAGTTCTCTCCAGAATGGTCTCAATACCCCTCCATTCTGTGACATTCTTGGATTTCCACTCAGCTATGTACTTAACAACTAGGGCCCCTGCCTCCTATGTTAGTTTTTATTTTGTCACATTGCCACATGTTTGACTGAGTCTCATCTGTACAGGTTTTAGAGGTTCCTGATAAACCTCAAAAAGCTCTTTACACCGAAACTAAACGTTGTCCTCTGCATGCCTACAGTCTTCTAGAGCCTGCCACAACAGCTAACTTCTTGAATATGTTCCTTACGCTCTACACGATTCCACAATGAGTTCTACATGCCAATTATGCAAAGGGAGGGAACTTGAGGTACCAAGTGATGAAGTTAATACCCAAGACCTTAAACCTAGTGAGGGAGAAGTCAGGATCTGAACCTTGGTGATTGATGTGAAACCCATGCTTTTAGTACCTTGTTTACAGGACTGATTTTTTTTTCATACTATTTTCTCTAGAGAATTACCGAGACTCCATTTATTGTTGCTCTCCCTGGGCTTACTGGTACCTTCCTTGGCTTTACCCATTTGAGTAAAATGCATGCATGCTTTGAGTCATCTCTCTTCTGATTTAGTCCCTTGCCCTTCTGGACTTGTTAACAACTGCCTGCTGTGTGGCATGCAGTGTGTTGTACCTGTAGGGCCTTAGCCTTAGAGAGAATCAGCTCACATGGACTTTCAATGCAGATTTGGTCTGTTGAAAGGGTCTGTGAATATTCTGTGTAAAACACAGAACAGAACAGAAATGCCGACATAGTCTGAGTCCATTTAACTCATCTGGTAACAGGGAGAGCCAATAGTATAAAAAGACTAGAAATTAATGACAGTAGAGGGATATCATGATAAGACAAGGGTGCCGTGCCCTCAGACACACCTTTCCCCATCTTTGTGTGAGGTGATCCCTCTGTGCCAGTCCCTCTAACAGTGTGAGATATGTTGATCTTGATGCCATCTGCTGATCCCCAAGCACTTGCCAAGGGCTTTGATTTCACCCTGCTCACTAGCTAACAAGGTATCCCACCACTCTCTGTTGGAAGCTGATGGAGACGTGAGATTCTCAACGGGGTCACAGAACAGACATGGCTGAGGCAGATGCATCCCAAGGTAGCCTCTGGGTCCCAGATCCCACAAGGCAATTTGGAGAGAGCCAGTGACACCTGCATGTGTGATAGGCTACGTTACAAGGAAGAACTGGATTTGGAGAACTCAAGTCTTATCTAACAGGTGGCACATCTTTGTTATACTAGCAGGCCTCTTTTATGCAATGAGTCCCTGTTTTTACATTGCCTGTTTTTACATTGCCTATACAAGTGTGCTGAAACACAGTGTGGATCCCAGCAGTGCATGTTCACAAGCGATGCGCATCTCTGGCGTGTGACTTGTAGCCCTTACAGAGGTTCTCTCTGGTTTTGTCGTTTCTTTTCACAATGTTTCTGTTCTGTACCTCTCTTAAGATTGCACCCCACAAGTAGGTCCTGAGTAGCCGCCGATAACACGTGAGAAATCTAGAAATACTCTCAGGATATGTAAATGATTGGCAGGGGAGGTGTTGTGGGTGAAGAGAGAGGTACAGCAAGTTCAGAGAAATGGCCTTGGAGTTGAAACTGTGTATTCCACTCACCCAGGGAATCTATGCCGCTGCACTGGATACAGACCCATTGTGGAGAGTGTGAAAAGTTTCAGCCCAGTGAGTATAAAATGACGGATGGCTGCTGAGCCACCATCATGCCCACCCTGCACTGCCTCTTCCTAACCACACGCACACCAGATGGGCTTCAAGAGAAGTACAATACCATGTTTTAAAGAAAAATGATTTTCTGTTTTTGCTCATCTTAGTAAGCATAACTGGGCACTTTTTTTCAGAAATAGAGACAGGTAGCACCATGATAGCTCTTTTTTGAAGGTGAAGTTTAGAAATGGCATATTCTTAGTGAAAATGGATTAGGCCATTCTAACATCTTGCTCTGTGATAAAGAGAAACTGATAAAAGTCTATTTCTCAGACTGTCTCTTCCACAGCACTTTGGGTTGAGACATGGCCAGAGCGGAACATTTCCATCAAGTGAATGTCCCTCTTTGCTCTGAATGTGATTCCATCTGAGATTAATACTGATGGGAGATGGGGAAGAGCCGAGAAGCTGGGTCCCATCATTCACATTAGGTGAAATCAATTGAAAGCGGGACCTGCAGCATCCACAAAGCATCCATTTCAAAATCCCTCCACACTCACCATCTGCACGCCCTTCTGAGGCAGACACCAAGTGCCTCCTCACTCCCCCACGGAACAATCCTGATCTGGGCAGCCTTTTCCATACGAAGCAACCTTCCAACTCTCCAGACAGTCACAGGATGCTCTGGGCTTTAATCTAGTTAGTTCTGACACTAACTGCCCAGAGTTAGGGTCACCATCCACAAGTTAAGGGATCACAAGACTGACTTCATCTTACCAAGTACCAGTGGGCCTTTGGTATTTCTGACCCACTAACTAAAGATCAGTAATTCCATGCCCTCACCCCCTCAGCCTTCAGTATTTTGCCAGGATAGTCAGCATAACTCAAGAAGCATGGCTCATGTTTCTGTTATAAAGGAAACAGATAAATACTAGATGGATTGGTACATTGCACACCATCCAGAAAGGGCTCCTGTCAGCAGGCTTTAGGTATATCATGCTCCTCACACAAGGGTGCTTCACCAACCCCAAGGCTCATAAATTATCTGGTTCAAAGGGTTTTTTTTTTTAATGTTTTAAACTTGTATAGTATGTGAGTACATGTGTATGGCGTGTGCATGTAGGGACACACCTGTGTGAAGGTCAGAGAACAACTTGTTAAGTTGGTTCTATCTTTCCACCTTTACCTGAGTTCCAGGGATTGATCTCAGGTTGTCTGGATTTCCCAGAAACCATTTTATCCACTGAGCTGTCTCACCAGCTCCCAGAAGTTCTTATAACTGTGTAGTTACACACACGTGCAAACCCAGCACTCAAGAAATGGGCTAAAGGAGATTAATTGCAAGTACAAGACCAGCCTGACCACCCCAGCCCCCAGAAGTTCTTATAACTGCATGGTTGCACACATGTGCAAACCCAGCACTCCTGAAGTGGGCTAAGGCAGATTAACCATAAGTTCAAGACCAACCTGGCTACATGCTGATATCAAGGATGGTGTAAGCTACAAAGTAAGACCTTGTCCCATCTGAAGAAATAAACAAAAAGTTTTTTAAAGCACTCCATTTCCAGTCCATCACCCCCAGGCTAGTCCATCCATTGAGCTAGGTTGGTGGGCTGCAAGTTTAAACCCAGTGATCACAAGATCTTTCTGCCACTTGTCCCATTCTAAGGCTACTCAGGAGTGGCCGCAGGTTCAGCAATAGGAAGGATGTGTCAGTGGAATCCAGTCCCTGCATCTTGGTGACAACCCAGAGGGCACTGTCCTGATTTCAGAAGCTCTGGGTCCCCTAGGTCTCCCACTCCTCCCTTGGAAAACCTGCATCTTACTTGTCTTTTCTACTGAGGGTCTTTGAAGATTAAAAGTTTTATGACACATGGGAAGCAATGAGGACAAAACCTAGACTGGGAAAGAAAATCAGGAAACTGCAGTTACTATTAACAATTAGAGAGAATATAAAGTTATGCTGAGTAAGCATGAACTAGCTCCATATCAGAATGCCTAGCCTCAAATTCTGATTCCAGAATTCTCTCACTGCATCATTTGATAAATCACATAACTTTTCGACACCCCTGCTTCCTTCTCTGGGAAATGGAGTCATGACTAAAAGGATGAAAACATAGCATGTCTACAAAACATGGAACATCGTGCTGAGCACACACTCTTTGCTCAACCAAACCTAGACCACAGCTAATATAGTTTACCACTTCCACTACTACTGTACCCTAGTCCAGTCTATGCTACCGTGACAGAGTACCACATGGCAGATGGGTTCTAATGAGCAGACTTTTGGGTCTAATGGGTCTATTGGGTCACAGATCAAGGTGTTCCTAAGGGATCTCTTGCTGTGTTCTAGCTTGGTAAAAGGCACAGCAATGGTGGAAGAGATTTGGGGGTAAAGGTGAAGCCCAAGGGGTCCTAATTTGTCCTTTAAATATGAATCTTCCCCAGCTGCACTTGCGTTCGGCCATTCTGTGGTGAGAACTCCCTCTATGACAATCACCATCAGAATGAGTTCCAGAGGATGAGCCCTGAGAGCATCACGCATGATCATTATAGCTGAGCTCTCCTCTGGATTCTTACAACTCTGAGCCTCTCTGATTTCACCATTAACGTTTTCCACAGAGTTCAGTGTGCTGCCAGATGAATGGGAAAGGGAAGTGTTGCTTGGATGAAGAAAAAAACGAGCCTGGGAGAGAAAACAGTGTAAGTTTCCCTTTTCTTCCCTCATTTCCCTCCATCTTCTTACATTTGGCCTCAGTGCATCTTCCCCCCCCCCTGCAACCCACCACATCCCTCCTGTGCCCCCCCACACCCCTGAATCACACTCACATCCAATCCACATCCCACCTGCATCTCACTGCATCCCCACATCCCA
>NW_022196896.1:84431149-84498320 GCF_008632895.1 Mastomys coucha
CACATCACCCCAGCATCTCCACATCCCCCAACACCCACCATTCCCCCTACACCTCCCATTCCCTCATATCCCACCCATATCCCACCCACATCCCACCACATCCGACCTGCATCCCACCACATCCCACCACATCCCACCCGCATCTCACTCACATCATCCCAGCACTTCCATATCCCCCAACACCCACTATCCCTCTACACCTCCCATTCCCCCACATTCCACCCGCATTCCACCAGCATGAGTCAGAAGGTTTTTGCATGTTAGGAAAAAGCAGAGGCTCTAAAACCAACTGTCTTTCTCCTGGCCTTTCCCCCTCTTTCTTTCCATTGACCTTTGGTCACTGCCAACACAGGTCCACCAGGGAGGAAAAGGAGTCCTTGGAACTGGGCTACAATGAATAATAAAGGTGGCACAAATGTGTGTGTGGGGGGGTGCTGTCTTTAGAAAGACAGGGCCTGTTGGCCCAGCTTTGTGACTTCCTCACTCTAGATTAACATCCTCTTGAATTTGATTGGGTGATCACTGCAAGCAATTTGGAGTAAGGGCTCATGAAGCCCCAAGTCCAAAGACAAATGCACAGCAGTTGTTTATTAAATGTCTGATTTCCCTAATGACTGAGATTCAGAATTACCCTTTTAGCCAATTGTGATAGGCAACAGAATCTGTGTGTTAGATTTCTGTTTTCATACTTTCTGACTGAGCAATTTTACTTCTAGAAATTCACTCCAGGAAAATAATTAGAAGTAGGTCAAATATTTATTATGGAAAAAGATATGCACCACAGCATATGTTTATGTTTATATTTATATTTAACATACATATAACAAATATATTGTTATATTTATAACAAGGATCAGTGTTAACATGAATGTCTAGAAAGAGGGGATCACTTAAGACTATCCTGACATAACCACATCATTGGAATTTACACTAACTTGGAATCTTTTTCTATAACCTTTGAAGAATTTTAAAGTAAAAATAATCTCTTTAACGTGAAGTAATTTAAAAACCGAGAATTTGATACCATTAAATATGCATATGTAATATAAGTACATATGTAAAATGAAATTATAATTAGAAAAATATGCATAACAATAGTAGGTACTTCTGCACTAAATGCTATTATGAAGTTCTTTTGTTTCTATAGACTTTTCAGTGGTTCAACATGATTTTATTATAATTACATACACACACACACAAGTGTTTAAACAAAAGGAAATTCCCATGAGTATTATAGTAGTTACATTAAAATTACAATTTCCTCTAAAAGTCAAGTTCACTTAATTTCTGGTCTAGAGAAAAGGGAAAGGGAAAAATTTGAAAGAACAACGTGGGCTCTTTACCCTTCAGCCAGCAAATATCCCTGCGGGTAGTGATTGCTGTCTGCAGGTCCAGAGCAGGAACATGAGGCAAAGAGCTCAGTTCTCATCTCTCTATGGCCAGTTCTATCCCACACCAGTGGCGTCACAGACTGTACACCCCACCCCAGAATTATACCCATTCCCAATCCACTTTCTCTTAGCCACTACTCAGGCATTCCTGCTCTTGATGAGAAAGGAATGGAGCAGAGACCTACATGGGTCCTGAGAGTGGATTGGGGGCTTCTGGGTTGGGGAATCTTGAGGTCCTGGTGCCAAAAGCCTGTGGCTCGCAGACAGTGGGCTGCTGGCTGTGAGTGGAATGTTCCCACTCTGGGATCTCCTTGCCTCTTGAGGACGGACTTGGTGGGAAAGGGCCAGTGAACAATAGTCAGAGAGTAGGTGGGAATGGGCTTCTTGAAGCCACATTGAGTGCTTCCTATACCTTAGAAATAAGGGCACACTGCATGGTGTCAGCTCTGTTGGCTGCAACTTACAAAGTCCAAGTTTCTTTTGGTCATGTGACTCCCAGCAAGAGCAGTGTTATTCCAACCTCAACTACTCACTTTAACTCTCAATCACACACTCCATACTGTAAGATGTGTATGTTATAGAATGGCTACAAAGGGGTTAATTAAAGAGGCTACAAACTTGGGAGGGTGGGTTTATTGAAGGCAGCATCTAATTCAGATGCAGAGAGCCATTGCAGGTGGTTGGGTAAGTTATTACGAGCCCAATTAGAGAGCAGCTGGAGGTAGAGCCAAGCCAGGTTCAAAGCAAGTAGGGTCCAGGCAGGGGACTGACAGCAAATCCGGCAGTCCAAGGAGAGGACCAGCCAAGCAGTGGGGACTATGCTGAACTGGAGCTCTGGGGACAATCGAGTTCTCTGCCTGTCAGTTTCTTGAAGCACACACACTAGATGGCCAAATAACAGATTAGTGTGGCCCTCAATGGCAGCATCAGAGCCCTCGTTTTCAGTGACCCAGGTTAGTTCTTGGCTGGTCTAGTGTATTTGATGAGTCCTCAAACTTGATTTTTCTGATATGGTTTTAATACGTCATGTGCTCCCAATCTTCACCATCAGGCTTTTTGTTTTGCCTGAATAAGTTATCAGGCTGTGCCTCCTGGTTTGCTGTTAGGCAAGTGGGTGGTGTCTGCATGCACAAACAGGATGTAGTGGAGTCACTCAGGACAGGGCACAGTCTGAATGGACCCCCCACACACACACACACACACTACAGAGTAGTTTACATGGGATGATCTGATCTCTACAACTCCTTGTAAATGCAAATCACAACTCCTACCCAGGGGGAATAAGAAAGAGCTTATTCTGAGCCTAATATAAGTGTTCATGGTCTGAGAATACAGATTTGTCTTGTTCTGACAAATAAGTGACAGTAATAAGACATTAATAAGTCTGACAGTGATAAGAATTCTGTAGTCACATAAGAAAGAAAAAAGGAAGCAAGGAAAGAAGAAAGGAAGGAAGGAAGGAAGGAAGGAAGCAAGGAAGGAAGGAAGCAAGGAAGGAAGGAAGGAAGAAGAAAAAAGAGAAAGGAAATTATAGCCAGATGTGGTGTCATTTGCCTTTAACCTAGCACTTGAGAGGCAGAAGCAGGTGGCTCTCTGAGTTTAAGGCCTGGTCTACAGTGAGTTCAGGGACAGCCAGGATTCTGCAGAAAGACCCTGTCCTGGGAGAGGGAGGCAGGAAGAGAGAGAGAGGGAGGCAGGAAGAGAAAGAGAGAGAGAGAGAGAGAGAGAGAGAGAGAGAGAGAGAGAGAGATTAATTGGTTGCATTCACAAACTATATTGTGAGGGGCTTAGTAAAGAAACCACGAAAATGGCCACTCCATGATTGAGATGGGGGTTATTCTGAGCAAGTGAGAAAAATTATCCAGAGGCACCTGGGAGAGTCAAGAGCAGAGAGAAAAAGTGACAGGTTGGCCACAGCCAGGGCTAGGGAAGGGAGAACGCAGGGGCAAAGAAAAGTTATAGAGTGGAGATCCGAGGTGAGCAGGGTCAGGCTGATGCTTTGAATAGGGACTTGTGAATAGGGACTGCAGGAGCCCAGGGGTCAGTGGGCTTTGCCATGCAAGGACAGATATGTCAATGAAAAGCTATATGTCTCTTCTGCCAGAGACAAGGGAAATGACCCCTTTCACTGATTCCAGAGAAATGCTGGTTTTTATCTCTTCTCCAGAAATCTTTCTTCGGTCTGGCTTGAGCCAGGCCAAGACTGCCATTTCTGGACATATGCACTTCCTAACCATAGGGATACTGGCTTAGTTAGCAGGGACATTCTGCTATGGATCTTGGGGGCAGTGGAAGCTAGTGTACTTCTTAATACATTATAAAGTTTAACCTAGTAGTCAACAGGATGTCGGGTCAGACACAAAGGTGAGCAACAAACGACTATTATTAAGAAGACAAAAAGCCTAACATAATTTTGGCTCTGGCTCTGCAAAATTCCGACTGTCAACAAAGTTCTAAGCTATCACCCTGAGTCCAGGGCTGGACACACAGCAGCCTCGTAAGAGCTTTCCGCTCCCTTCTGCTACCCTACCCAGACCTCTCCTGCCTTCCCTAGCTGTCTCTTGCCTCTCCTCCCCTCTGCAGCCCTCTCTTGTCCTCTTCTTTCTCTACCCTTCTCTGCCCTCTTCAGCCCTCCCCTGCCCTCTCTTGCCATTGTCCTATATCCCAGTTCCCAGTCCAGGCTTTTCAAACAGGAAGTAGACATTCAATACTTGGCTAAGAACCATAATGCTTTACCAACCTTTGCCACAAAGACTAAAACATTTTTTTAATCTTCTTTAGGTTTGCACCAAGTTGTATGAGAAAGAAGAATTTCAGCCCTTGGATCCAACTCAGGAGCTTATATTTCCACCTGAACTGATGGTTTGTTCTCCTTCTGGTTCATTGGGTTTTATGATGCTTGTGAGAGAAGGGACACACCCACCAGCTCATCCTCAGTTGTGCCTTTGTCTATGCCTCTGGGTCACTTTGTATTATGCAGCCCTCCAGAGCATTCATTTATTTCGCACTTTGCCCATGGAAGGGCTCATCTTGTCCCTGATCTTTCTCAAAGTCTAAATTCAGGGCACATAGGTCTGGAACTCAACACCTGTGAGGATTCATAGAAAATTCAGGGGAAGACTAGGAGCAGACAAGAGCAGGTCTGAGCTGGCTGTTTCAGGAACCAACTACTCTGATACAAGGCACTTAGATGCTCCATTTACAGTTTCAAACCATTCCTCTAGGCATCCTTTGGACTCCTTTGCATTTGTTTCAAAAGCTTCTGAGAGCACAGCCTCAATGATCAATCCCCAAGCTAGAAACCCAGGACACAGAAAATACAAACCGCTCGTTCCCGAGGGCAGCTTCCAGCTTTGACAATGTCCCCCACGGGATGGTCTCCTATAGTGTGCTGCCTCAGCTGTAAGCCTAGACACCGTCACTCTGCACAGGTCTTCATGGCTTTTTTATTTTTCTTTATTTTTGTTTTTGTTTGATTGGGTTGGTTTCAGAGCCACTCACATCTTTAAAAATTGCTGACAACTTAAAGAGTTTTTGGTTATGTGGGTCATAGCTATTGATGCTCGTTCTGTGTGAAATTAAAGTGAAAAGTATTTTAATTATCCATTCATTTTTAAATATGTAACCAAAGAAAACTTTTAAAATAAAGATTTCTTTATTTTTATGTGAATGGATGTTTTGCCTAAATGTATGTCTGTACATCACATGTGTGCAGTACCCACAGAGGCCAGAAGAGGGCGTCTGGTCTTCTAGAACTGGAATTACAGATGATTATTAGCTGTCCTGGGGATGTGGGTGCTAGGAACCAAACCTAGGTCCTCCACAAAAGCGATAAGTGATCTTAACCACTGAACCATTCTTCTAGCACCAAGAGTAAGCCTTTTAGGATAAATAAAACATTACTCTTGAAAAACATTCTTTTTTCCACAAAGGAAAATCAGTAACAGTGGAGTAATATTGTTCTGGAATTTTGTATAACTTTTTAACCCTGGCTTAAGAGAAAGAAATTAGGTTTGCAGACAACTTCAAGCTGCAGACAGGTGTGAGACCACACACCATGGAGTATTTTAACATTCCACCATATACTCAAGAGATAATGTGTAAGAAGAAGGTAAGTCATCACCATTGTACTTCATTATAAAATAGTTTTGACTTTGGAACCCTGGAACCCTTAAAATGTGTTCTGGACGGACTTCCCAAAGGGCTTGCTTCACCCAATGAGAGCATATGAAACATTTAGCAATCAGAGTTTCCCTACATTCCCAAGACCTGTCCATCATTCTTCTGCCCACTCAACACATAGACACACAACTTAATGCAACATTTACAGTGATAAAGGAGATTTCATTTAACCAACCCGCCTTCAGTGACAGCTTGTTTCCAGCCTTTTGCCAGGATTTCTGGGTGACAGAATTATTCAGTGAGATGACCTATGAAAACACAGAAATTATTCCAAAAGATCTGCCCTGCGGATGCTCCCACAAAGAACAAGAGTGTTTCCATAAAATATCTTCGCAAGGATATCATCAAAGCTCACTTGAGACCAATGGAGTAGTTTGATTCCTGCAAAACCATTCCTGAGATACGGTTGCCTTGTTTAATATTAACTGGGAGAAAACTGTTGAAACCGGGCTTCTTCCAAATGCCACAACCTTAGTTTCAGAGGACCCCAGGCAGGGAACCTGGTGCCCTGGGGTCCATGTCTTCCTCCCATTAACCACCTGTGTCACTTTGACCAGGCCATATCTCTGATTTGGCCCTCATTCCACTCTTTTCTTTGGTAAAACTAAATGAGTAATTACGGTGTTTGCTCATTCCTTCCTGCACACTGTAAAATAATGCCAAATGTGATTTGACTTACTAGGATAGGATCAACTTTAGACAGAAAATACAAGCATGTTAAATGACTCCTGTATCCAATTGAAACAGCGGGCACAGAAAGTCCACTAGAGACAAGGGAAGGAAAGTAAAATTAAAAGTCTGCTTGACTGAGCATGAAATTATCCTCATGAATATTTATTTCCCACTCACTCATGTTAATGTGTTGCTACCTATCACAGCCATTTGTTTTAGAGAAATTGATGGAAGGAAAAACTAAAGAAAGTCTGAGAAAATCCCACCAGTAACTTCAAAGCTCAGTTTGCTAGGGAAACATAAACATCCGTGTAAGGTTGCTGGCTTTAACCAACTTGACTTGACATTCTTTGTTTTGACTGGGTTGATGGCAGGGGAATTTTTCTTTTTCTTTTTGCTATTCACTAAGACAGCCACTTTACCCCATATTTTAGTGACCACTGAGAGCCAAATGACATTCATATATCACCCTTAATTTTCACACACATCAAGCCAGGCATAGAGAGGGTCCAAAGTTTTCCTAAATTGATCTGGATACTTATTAGCCAAGCTGGGGTTAGAACGTGCGTCTCCCATCTCGTGGTGTATTCCTCATGCTTCTCTGTATAGTAACATCACGTAGCCCTCAGCCCACACGGGCTTAATTCTCTGTTGATATTCTATCATCATTGGTAGTTCAAGTCTACGGTCACGTCTTTGGTTGGGAATAAGGGTTGACATGAGACATCTCAGCCCTCGTCCTTGCATGTCAGAGTCTTGTTTGTTTATAAAGTTAAGACTTCGCTGAAATCTATTCCATTTTTAAGCTATGAGAGGAGAAACATATTCAAAGGAATTAATTTAATTAGGAAGACTTAACATTCTTTCTTTGTTCTGTTATCGACTGCTTCTGCCTGTCCGGTAGTAAGCTGTGAAGTCTATGCATGTTTTCTCACTGGCGTCACCACTGTCTGAATTTAAATATTGCAGAGGATGGCAGAGGATTCCCAAAATACAGTTCTGACCTTTCGTGGGGAAAGGACCACCTGGATTGCCCCAGGAACCCTAACTGACCTTCTGGAACTGAAAATGGAATACCCCAGCGCTCCACTCGTGATTGGCAACACCTGTCTCGGTGGGTAATGAGACCTGCTTCTTTCTCGCATTGGTGCCCAGATTACTGAAAGAAAGAGAAGCTGTAGCATTGGCTCACGGGGTTCATGAGAAGGCAGGTTCGCTGGTTACAGGGTGTCTTCCTTTGGCCTGGCTGATAGCCAGCTTGTCGCATGGCTGCCTTCCCTGGTCC
Organism: Mastomys coucha; assembly: GCF_008632895.1. Lineage (NCBI taxonomy): Eukaryota > Metazoa > Chordata > Mammalia > Rodentia > Muridae > Mastomys > Mastomys coucha. The sequence goes on from NW_022196896.1 coordinate 84,438,680, forward strand.
ACACTGTACTTTGGCCTTTCATCCCAACTATAGCATGTGATTAGATTTGGAGTGTAGGGGGTAAGGTTTTCATTTTCTTCCTGGCACCAATAAATAGTAAAACAGACCGTTTTCTTAATGAGAAAGTCCCAGCCTGAGTAAGGACCATGGAGAGAGGAGAGAGGCTTCCCTCCCCATGATTTCATTTCAGTGAGTTCTAGGTCCTAGTCTTACTTGCAAAATGAAATCTAGCAGGTGTATTCCTCCTCCTCCTCCTTTCCCTCCTCCTCCTTCTCCCCCTCCCCCTTCCCCTTCCCTCCTTCCTTCTCCTCCTCTTATTCCTCTTCCTCCTGCTCTTCCTCTTTCTCTTCCTTCTCCTCTTCCCCTTCCCCTCCCCTTCCTTGCCCTTCCTCTCTCCCTCCCCTCCCCTCCCCCTGCTCTTCCTTCTCCTCTTCCCCTTCTCTCCTCCTGCTCTTCCTTCTCTTCCCCTCCCCTCCCCTCCTCCTCCTTCTCCTCCCTCTCCTCCTCCCTCTCCCCCTCTTCCTTCTTCTCCTCTTCTTCTTCCTCCTCCTCTTCCTTCTCCCCTTTCCCCTTCCCCTCCCCGCCTCTATCCCTGATGGAACCTGAGCTATAAATCACCCGTGATAGGCAAGCGCTCTGCTAACTGAGCTATATCCTCAGCCCCCTTCACCTTTTAAAGTTTTGATATAGCGGCTTGGTGAGCAGCCTTCCTCCTGCACCACTGGGATGATAGGTGTGTGCCACCAGGACCAGCATACCTGTATTGTGATGATTCTTCTCTCTTTTAGGGCTTGATATGAAGTTCAAAGACGTTTCTTATCCAATTATCATCTCTCCTGCAAGGATCTTAGAATTATTTGTGGTGACTAATACAAAGGAAGGTATGTTCTCATTTATTCTAAGAAGGTCCATATGCTGCAAATGGCTGGAAAAAAAGCAAAGGTTGCTTGACACTAAGGAAATCACGATCGGCACTCCAATGCTGAACTGTGATTGATCCTTTGTAAAGAATTGGTCCTAAATTTGTCCTAAATTTAGAAAATCCTGAAAAAATTTGCACATCCTGTCTTGAGATTCAACTTTTTTTCTGCAGAGAACCGGGCCTCGAATAACGTTTATTGATTTGCTCAAACACTCACCCTGCTATGTCTAAGTTCCCCGCTCCTTGACCTTCCCTGTTGTCTTCATTCTGGCAGCTGAGAAAATGGCTACCCCAGACTCTATCGGGTAATTGCCCTCAGTTCTTTCTCCATGGCCACAGAACCAATTTCAGGGAATGCCTACAGTTCTCCAACAAGAAGCTCCATGTTCCTCCTGCACAATATAGTACTCAATTCTTTAGGTAAACGCTAGTCCATGAAAAGTACAAGTAGAATAAAACCATTTCCAAACATTTCATTTTTCAATTCATTTTCAAGTTATCACGTTTCTCCCATGAGCCAGGCACAGAGCTGTGAGCTAGCCAATAAGGTCTCCCAAGAAAGACATGGTTTCTTCCCTCAGTGTTAATAGCACAAGCAGCAGATGTGAGAGGAAGTCATCAGATGATGTAATGCTGTGTGTGCCATTAGTCAGTTATATTTTATCTTCGGCAGAATCTTCTTCCACAGCTATGAGATGCCTTCAAAATGGTGCTATTTTAGGATTATGACACTTTCAGTGCTTTTAAAACTTGAATTTAAAGTAATCTTGGAGTTCCTTTAAGGAAGGAATAATACAAAGGTAAATAAGAATTTGTTTGTGTAAAGCCAGATACAAAATTACAAGCGTCAGATTGAGAGTTGTATGTGTCCGTGTTCTTCTCAACACCTTGTGTATTTTCTATTAACAAATACATTTAATAAAGGGAAGGATTTATTTTTTTTAATGTTGGTTTTTTAGCCAGACTTGGTAGCTCATATCTGCCATCTCAGCATCTAAGAGACTGGGATTGGAGGGTTTCTATGAATTTGAGGCCAGCCTAGGCTATTCTATAGTGAGTTCCAGGACATCCTGAGGTGTAGAATGTCTCTGTCTCTCTGTCTCTGTTCTCTGTCTCTCTCTCTCTGTCTCTCTCTCTCTGTCTCTCTCTCTCTCACACACACACACACACACACACACTTGCTTGTCATCTTGTAGGAGCAGAAGAGCATGTGCTGTGCTGGAGGGGGGGACCCCTACCTGACTGACAGGTCCCGGCAAGCATCATCTTGGGGTAACTGGGAACCTGGGGACAATACACAGGCACACACACACTAGGTCTGTCATGGTTGCCATCCTCACCCTGGTTCCAGTACTGCTGAGTCACATCCCAGCCCTGTCTCTGACCACTCAATTCAGTCAGTCTTCATCTTGCCAACGAATGGATCCTCATGTAGTAAGCCTTCTTTCAACATCCAGCCTTCTTTCATCCACTGGATTGTAAATAGATCATTGATCTATAATTTCCAGTGGCCTGGATCTCTATTTGTTCAATGATAAAGCACAGCCAGAGGAAGGCAGGTCAAATAAGCTGATAGCCTGAGTTTACAGTGTGGGGTGAAAAGCCATGTGGGGTAGAGAGGCAGACAAGTAAACAGATCTCATCTCTCTGGGTGAATCTTTGGACTTGTGAGGTGGACTGTGTATTCTAAGTTAACTGACTGGACAAACAAATCAAAACCTTACTGAAAGGAATTCTGCCCAGAGATTCTGCCACACCCATTAACAAACACCAACTGTAGCAACCCTTCCTTTTTCAAGGGAGGCAAGCAAGCCATGTTAGGCAAGAGCCTGCTTACCTCAGATTCTCCTCTCCACAGCCCTTTTGCTTAACATGCCAAAAACTAGATCACGAGCTCCCCCTGCTGAATGAACATTGATAAATCAGAATCTAAAACATCTGTGTTCTTCCAAATGTAAGCAGTTAGAAATTCTAATTTTCTCTCTAGGAAGTCCATGACGGGGTGTAATGTACAAACCAGAGGTGTATTAGCTGAACATTTCTGGTCCTGACAAGATTTACTAAGCATGGCTGCTGGTAGGGCAGTACTTCACAAGGCCCAGAAGCATCACCAGGAGGTGCTTGCAAATCCCTCTGCCACATCTTCCTAGCACTTAGAGTAGCTGAAATCACACCGTTTATTATTTGTCTAATTTTCTCTTTCTCTACCGAATGCTTATTTAAGAGGAGACCTGGCCCTAGGATGATGAGCACAGTAGATGCACAGAAATAGTTATGTAGTGGATGAAGGAGGTCGAAATTTATTCATAGCGTCTTTTAGGGTAATGATCCAACTAGAGAATGATAGAATAGTAATCACGCAAAGACCCATGCAGGTTTACTAGTAAAGAATAAATGAGAACAGCAAGGCTGGGGAGATGGCTCAGTGGTTGAAACCCTTGTGGTCCACACAAGCCTGAGGACCAGAGTTTGGATTCCCAGAAACATGAGTAGGTGTATGAATGGCCTGCCTTTAATTCTAACTTTGGAAGGCAGCAAGAGAAGATCCCCAGAGCAAACTGGTTATCAGGACTATCCATATCAGCAAGCTCTGGGTTTGGTTGAGAGACTCTGCCTCAATAAATAAGGAGGAAAACTGATAGAAGACATTCCTAAAATCGTATATGTGCGCACATATGCTGGCACAGATGCAAACACACACACACACACACACACATACACATGCATACACATACACATATACTCACACACACATGAAAATGGGAGAAAAAAATAAATGTGAAGGCACATGTGGACAAGGGAATGGAATCCAAGTTCAACTTTTAAATGGAAAGGGTTTGAAATGAACCAAGGAAACAAGTGTTGTGCAAGTCATCAGAGATACAGTGGTCTGAAGCAGGTCTTCACACTGCCTCGCTGACCCTTAACATCAGCTGCTGAGGGGATACATCACACAAATGACATGGCAGATCACAGCTATGACCAGGGCACATGATGTTAGGGGGCAGGTAACAGGGCAGTCTGATGAAGCTAACAACTTGGGAAGGCAGACGTGAGAGCAGGTAGGTGGGAGGCAACGGATGGCAAAGGTGGGGGTTGCATATATAGAACACCAGGGAGGCAGAAAACAGCGCCTGATGCTGCGTCAGAGACCAGGAAGAAGGCAGCAGACAGCCCTCAGCCCTCAGTGAGGGAGTGAGCACTGGCTGTCCTGGTGTGTTTGGTTGCCTTTCAGGGATCAGGTATTATTTTTGCTCTCTCTTCTCCTTCACATGTATAAGGTGGTCTAATGAGCACGTGGAATCTTTCTCAGTGGGAAAGGCAGCGTCATAATCAACTCGATGTCTTTCCTCCCTTTCCCTCTCATTCCCCAGCTTACAGAATATTGACAAAGCTCTCCTCTCTCTCTCTCTCTCTCTCTCTCTCTCTCTCTCTCTCTCTCTCTCTCTCTCTCTCTCTCTCTCTCTCTCAGGGCTGACACTGGGCGCTGGCCTCAGCCTGACGCAGGTGAAGAACGTCTTGTCTGATGTGGTCTCCAGGCTCCCCATGGAGAAGACGCAGATGTACTGCGCTCTCCTGAAGCACTTGAGGACCCTGGCTGGACAGCAGATCAGGAATGTGGCTGTAGGTCCTTTGCGCCTTCCTCTGGGTAGGGACTCTTTAAGGAGGGAAGATAGCACTGATCACTACTTCTGTTTCTGGCTGTATCCATTTGTGTTTTCGACGTGGCTGAATGAGAGGTTCCCCACTTCTAGGTCCCTGTGGAGTAAGCCACTTAGATGACCAGGTTGGTGGGCAAGGATGATGTCTTCCTAATTCGTCAAGATGACTTGGATACTCCAAAGAGCCTCAGCAACTTCATCACCCCAAACACCTCTTGTCTGCTTCTCTGGCCCCACACTCATAGCCCCACCTCCCACCAATACTTGTACGCAATTTGTGTGGCTTCATTTAACCCTTATTTTTTTGTCTGCTGTCATGCAAGCTTCACATGCATAACTGTGGAATAATGTCCCCATCCATAAATCACAACTTGAGCTCTTTCCTAATAGAGATGGTTTTCACTGTGTTCCTACTTTTGTTTTGGAGAGGGTTTGTTGTTGTTGTTTTGCAAATAATTTAAAGGATAAGTAATTGCTGTGTTTCAGATCTTGAAACATTTCAGATTTTGCAAGAAAACTGGAGCCATGATGGCATGTTTTATTCTAATTGCTGAGTTATCCTGAAAAGAAACACTAGGTTCACCAGGCAGTGGTGGCACATGCCTTTAATCCCAGCACTTGGGAGGCAGAGGCAGGCAGATTTCTGAGTTTGAGGCCAGCCTGGTCTACAGAGTGAGTTCCAGGACAGCCAAGGCTACACAGAGAAACCCTGTCTCTAAAAGACAAAAAAAAAAAAAAAAAAAAAAAAAAAAAAAAAGGAAAGAAACACTAGGCTCAGTGTACTTAAGCACTCACAACAAAAGCCCCAAGATGCTTACTAATCTTTCCTTTAGTCCTTAGGTGGTCATATTATCAGTAGACTGCCGACCTCTGACCTCAACCCTATTTTGGGTGTAGGCAATTGCATCCTCAATGTTGCTTCAAAAGGTGAGTTACTGAGTTCCTTTCTAAGTTCAGGTGACAGTTTCCCAGACACGAAGCATAGAGACGTGGGGTGATGGGATCTGACTGTTTATACCATTAACCCAGTGCTGATGTATCATTTTGTTGCAGAAAGACCTAGAAGCATATGCATCAGGGAGACAGTAAGCAAATAGCATACTTACAAGAAAGTGAGAATTGTCAATAGATCCATCGCTACTTGATTTATTTTTCTTTTATCTGGTTGTGTTATGTATTTACACTAACTGCCACCTGATAGGATCTATAATCAGTAAGAGACAACTCTTTAGGAAGATCTGTAAGGGATTATCTAGAGTAGATCTGTAGCCGGGCGTGCCTTTGAGTGACTGCCTTGGTCAGGTTAATTGGAATGGAATGACCCACCCTGGTAGAGGGCCACACCATTCCTTGGGCTTGGGTTCTGTACTGCAGAAGGAGGAAAACTAGCCGAGCAGGTAAGCATTGCTCTCTATTGACTGTCTACAGATGCAAAGAGAGCAATAGTTCTAGCCGCCTGCTATCTTGTTTTCCCATTATGATGAACTGGACCTTTGAGCTGGGAGCCAAAATAACCCCTTTCCCCGCTAAGATGTTTCGTGTAGACGCTTTGTCACAGAGGCAGAGAATGTCGCCAAGACGCAGATCATCATCAAAAGCACTGCAGCTGACTCACGTTGCCAAGGCGGAAATGGTACACTGCAGCGTTTGTTCTCAGGGTGGCTCTGCCTGTTCTCTAACTGGTGCTGACTCACTTCATCTGTGCTTATATATTTAGGTTCTAAAGCAACCATTTACTTCCTTTAAAGCTAAACTCTAGTACTTTAAAGAAAAGAAAAAAGCAAACTTTTTTTTTTCTTAACTCTCACGTACCACAGGCACAGAACACTTTAGATTCCAGACATGCGCAGAGATCACATAGCAAGCAGTGCCCCCAGCAGACTCTAACTTAGGTTGGCTTGATTCTGACTCTGTACCGTACGTAGAGCATCATATGCCACATGCTGAGGAGTCAGATCACAAGTGTTGCCATTTCAGACCCCAGCCACGACTTGGGTCTCTGGAACGTCTGACCGAGGTCAGGGCCATGGACCTACCCTTTGTATTATTTTGCTACATTGGCTCCCTAAAACCCAGGCAAACCCTTGGCTGTGTTTGCCCATTTGCTATAGGGGATGTTGCAAAGGTTACTGATGAGCAGCAAGTGAAGCACACACAGGACAAAGCTTGTGGGAAAAGATTTAGTGCTTCTAGGTCCTCTCCAAGCTTGCCACCCTCTGGTCACCTCCATGTTGTCTGCCATCGGGACCCAACCTTTAGAGCCTCATGGTAGATGTGGTTGAGGATGCCACTGATGTTTGCTAAAGTATCAATCCTCTGATCACGTGTTTGGTTACCTTGGCAACCAGCTCCCATCCTGAGGCCATTCAAGTACCCACTAAGAGTCACTTCATTAATGAAAATGCTGCTTCTTTCATACAGGAAACCGCAGGGAATTTAGAAGCTGTGTCAAATACTCTTACCTCTCAGGAAATAACACAGGTCTAAGAGTTCCAAATCAGCAAACAGAATTGAAAACTAAACTCAAAAGCAAGACAGACTCCTTGTAGCTCTCCTGTTCACAAGGGCTCTAGAGATTAATGTCAGAGACTAGGGCAGAAGCCAAATATGTATTTCTTACTAGTTCATAATATTGCAGGTACTATGTGTATATGTGTGTGTGTGTGCATATTGTGTGCATGCGTGTGTGTGTGTGTGTATGTGTGTGTGTGTGTGTGTGTGTGTGTGTGTGTGTGTGTTGGATCAAACTCAGGGCTTTGAGTGTGTTAGGCAAACACTCTAAGATTGAGTTGGATCACCAAACCCCTCATGGATCCTGTTATGGAAAATTCTATAGCAGAAACCACAGGAGGGGATGATGTCAAGGGCTATTAAACAAATGATCATTTATGCTGACCTTGTCAAATAAACTTATTTTAAAAGGAAGTTCCAGCAGGACAGGACAGGGAAGTGGTCCCTGTGTGATAAGAGAAAGGACAATGAACATTCTTCCTAGTTTACAGCTTACACAAGAAAAATCAGTCTATTTTCACTCGACTATTGGTCAAAAAGTATAGTCGTTACTTTGACCCCATCCTTTCCATCAGTCTCACTCCTGAATGGCTATTACCTCTGAGCGCCTTCAGAGGACAAAGATTCACCCTCGCCTAGGCTCAGCAAGAAGACCTCCCCAAAGAGTTCTCAAAATGTCACAAGGAAACAGTTACTTTACCTTCCCTAGGTGCCTTTCTCTAGGAGCGCAATATTTATTTCTGGGTCTGTGTTTTTAGGACTTGGGTTTGAAATAGTGGCATGAATTTATGGCTGCTTTGTGTGTTGATGGTCCTGGCTGCTATCATCCAACATCCTCACAAGCAACATCCTATTGCTCTTCAGACCCGTGAGGTCCTTGTCTTCTCTCATTCATGTTTCCCACCCCCCCACACCCCCACACACATCGTCTGGCGCAGTGATCACTCACACACACTGATTCAGGTTGTTCTGCCTGCCCCATAAGTCATACACTGTAAGCAAGGCAGAGAGTTTCCCACACACTGGATGACCCTGCTGCTACAGGGAGAAGGCCGGCTTTGCCAGATGAGAGCCAGGTCACAGGGTGGTCAGGACATCACAGTAAATGGGCTATTTGCCCGTTTACTTTCCATTCAGGAACTTATTTTTAGAAGAAGAAGACTGCTGGATTCAGTAAGAGAGTAGCAATGGTCTAAGCCTTTGATAATGTGCTTTTCCCTTCACAGAAGGAACGCAGCAAATCCCTCTGAATGATCGTTTTCTCGCTGGAGTTCCAGATGCAGGCCTGAAGCCAGAGCAAGTGCTCATCTCTGTTTTCTTGCCACTCTCCAGTAAGGTATGAGGTCACTTGGTCTATAGTAGTCACTGGCATCTTTCTCTTTTTTTAATCCTGAATTAGCTTTGGCATAGAGAAGCATAGTATTTGTCACAAATAACTTTATGCATGCAGAGGTGCAAATACTATCAAGTGAGATGTAGCCAGCTCCTTCAACAGTGTCTTGTGGCATCAGGACAGTGTACTATTTCCTCGCACTTCTTCAGCAGCGTTAAGGCTCAGGGCACTTGGGTCCACGAGCAGCTCAGGGAAAAGGACCCAGTCCCCTCGTGAGGAGATTGCACTCCAAGGAGGTTTTATCACTTCAGCCAAGATTCATGGTGAAAGGTTGGGGGATCAAGACCCCAAGCTACCAGTCAACTTCAGAAGAGCTAAGTAAAATAAAGAAACATTAGTTTAAACATCGTTTTGGCCTTACTGTGCCATGTTAATGTTTTCTTTAAAGTAATGGTAATTGCAGAGACATGCATGAGGCACCAGTGACCTTTGGTTATATAAAGATGCTCTTAGCATACTAGGCTTTCCTGTGGCCATTGATGGAGAAGTACAACTTTGGCTCACTTTTTTGTTCAATGACAATATCTGTTTTCCATTCAGAGACTTGGGCAAATGTTACTATTGTAGCTCAGGTTTTGTTTCTGAGATCGGTTCAGCCAAAAAAAATGAGACCCAGTCGTCACTACCACCAGACTCATTGTTGACGCTTGTCCTCAGCACCAGTCATTCAGTCAACACATATTGAGAGGCTTCTGAGCAGGTGGCATGCCAACGACGTCATAGTCACTTTCATCCCCCAAAACATGAATAGATGTCTTCCTCTGCCAGAGCTTACAGATTACAGTTTTAGCTCAAGTTCAGCCATGTGGCAGAATACATTAAACAATAAAATTGGAGGTCTGCTGTTTTTGATTGGTCAGAACCTTGTAGGCTAACGTCAAAGATGTAACAACTTCAAAACAAGTTTTGCCAAATTGAGAAGAGAAATGATGTGCCAAGCATGGAGGCTGTTCTGGACTTCACGTGTTTTAGTGAGGGTATATGTAGCAATTAGGGTAGCTCTGAAGTTAAAAAGCACATCCTGTACTACATTACCCATGTTATGTGCCTGTCACCCCACAAAGGTCAACCTAAATCAGTTCATAAAGATAGAATCAGATAAACCTAAGTTAGAAGACAGTCCACAAACCGTCTCTGATTCCCCAAATCAGTGTTACGAAAGAACAAAGCAGAAAACTCTTGTAGAACAAAGAAAGTAAAAAAAGCTGTGAAGATATCACCTCCATGGGTAGGAGCACACGTGGGGTTGGGGGTGTGTGGGGGAGTTCTACTTGCATGCATGCAGAAACATGAATATGGACTGTATGTTAGATATTAGCACTGTGTCGTATCACTAGGCCTGCTATTAATAATGCTGTTGGCCTAGAGCTATGGAGAAAACCCTTACGTTGTAGGAGTTGCACATAGAAATATTTAGAGACGAAGCATCATGATGCCAATGACTCATTTCAACTTGGCCTGAGTGGAGGAGTGTGTCTGAAGCTTATGGGTGGGAATACGTGATTCATCCCTGGTGAAGCCACGAATCTTAAGTGAAGGATATATGTATTTATTTATGGTTCTGTTCTTACTGTTATAGATTTGAAACATCTCCAAGTAAGTAGTCGTTCTTCTCATTTTCCAGTGGGAGTTCGTATCAGCTTTCAGACAGGCCCCTCGTCAGCAAAACGCGTTTGCAATACTGAATGCTGGCATGAAAGTCGTTTTCAGAGAGGACACGAGCACCATCACAGACTTGAGCATCTTATATGGAGGGATTGCCACCACTGTAGTCAGCGCAAAGAAGTCCTGCCAGCAGCTGATCGGAAGGTGACTTACAAACTTTCACTCTGACTATCTAAGTCATTGGAGTAGCGGCAACTGACCTGACTGGCTAAGGGGAGGGGTTGTTCCTTCTCTTTATGGAGTATAGCACTTGAGTAAGCCCAAGAAAAAAACCGGCATCTACAAGGACGATATTCCTGTGTGAGAAAATAAACTTGAGCAACCTTTATTGACAGTTTAGATTCATTTTGGTTAAGTATAGGATGCTCGTTGGGCCCCGCCCACACTGGGCCTCGCCCACACTGAGCTGGCTGCATTCCCTCCTGTGCTTAGGCGTTGGGATGAAGGGATGCTGGACGATGCGGGCAAGATGATTCTGGACGAAGTCTCCCTCCTGACAGCGGCCACTGGAGGAATGGTGGAATACCGAAAGACTCTTGCCGTCGGCTTCCTCTTCAAGTTTTACTTAGACGTGTTGAAGCAGTTAAAGATGAGGGTAAACTTGCGTTTGCCTGGAGGCTGCCCTGGGGAAGGGGGTTTGTTCTAGATGCCTCTCCAGCTTCTGGGAAGGTTAAGGGAGCCCCGTGTGCTGACATCACCGTAGTTCTGTTTGCAAGCTCCATTTCTAAGGCCCATACTCAGTGAAACCCTAAGCTCTCGAGTTCACTCAAACTTTCCCAAAGCAATAGAAACAAGTCAGTAGAGATGCTGTAGCAACATGTAAAATCCTTTGTCAACTCAGTCTTCACAAGGAGTACTTTCCATTAAACAAACTACATGTCTTCACTCCAGAACCCCCGTAGATACCCTGACATCCCGCAGAAACTTCTCCACATTCTGGAAGACTTCCCTTTGACCATGCCTCATGGGATGCAGTCATTTAAGGTGAGTCCATTTTCTGAATGAATACAACAGTTAAAAGAGGCGGCATCTGTCTTTTGACCTGGCTTTACTTTGAATTTCAAGCTGCCACTGTGGTTTTTTTTTTTTTTTTAACTTTTTATTGGCTCTTTGTGAATTTCCCATCATGCACCCCAATCCCATTCATCTCCCCGCCTCCTGTACCTGTTCCCCTGCCCTTGCAACTGCCCTGTTTTGGAAGCCCCTTTTGTTCACACTTCTTTGCTTGCAGTGAGTCATTGGTCTGTTTTGAGGCCTCTGGGTACTGCTACTCTATCAATACTGGAACTTCACTGGGACTCCTTGCATATCCTGTTGTTGCCCTGTGTCATGGAGATCCAGTAGCTTTGCATCTGTAGGACTGGTTCTTTCATGCACTTCAGTCAGTGGGATAGGTGTTGGGATGGGCCAATTCAAAGCCCTGGATCTAGGCCTGAGATCTGAGATGGACAGCCCGCTGGCTCTTCCGCTCTCACATCATTGGGTCTGACTCACCAGTAACCACCAAAACCAGGGCCAGCTATACCCTGCTGCCCGGGTGAGGTGCAGGAGCCCGCTCTCCAAACTGTTGCCTCTGGTGAGGGACAGGACCAGTTCTCCCTCTCTCAAGACCCCTGGGCCAGCTTCCTGCCTGCTGCAGATGGTGAGGAGTGAGGGAGAAGAAGATATCTCTTCCTCATCCATACCACCGCACTGGAGATGAGTGGCAGGGCCAGATCTCCCATGCTTGTATCCTTGAGGCTGGCTCACTCACAACTCTCAAAATGTGCGCTCTCCTAGGGGTGGGGTCAGCTCTCCTGCTCTCAAGCGCCCAACCCCCTTCTATCCCATGGTGCCCACATAAGGAATGGGGCCAGTTCTACACAGCCCTCAGAAATTAACATGTTCCTGCTTAAAAGCCCATACATACCAGGGACAGCCACCTAGGCCTGGCCTTTGGTGGTAACAGGCCCCTGCTGCTAGAGGGCTATGTATGGCCAGATGTGGCCCCCAGTGGCAGCACAGGCCAGGACCCCACCATGGTCCCAGCTACTCACATCAGGCTGTTCCTCACTACCCTCGAGTGTCCAGTTCTGCCTCTCTTCATTGTGCCTGCATCCTTCTGTTTCTCTTTCTCTTTCATTTCTCCACCACTTACTTGCTTATCTTAGAGACTCCTGGGGTCTCTGAGTGTCTGGGGTCCTCTCAGAAGTGTTATGCCTGCTTGTGCATTACAGCACAGGGCAGGAGTCATCTCTGGCATGGTCTGCCCGCCCCTTGGGCCCACACAAGGAGTCTGATGCTCCTCTAAGGTTAACTCTTTGTCAGGGGCCCCTGGAGCCAAACTTGTGATCCTTTCAGGCTCACTTTTCTCAGGGAACATTAGGCCCCTAACCATCCAGAAGTCCACAGGTCAGAACGCTGAGCAGACAGAAGCTCTCTCCTCTCTGCCACCTACAGATGCATATGTGACACAGCATGGGCTCAGCTTTTAAGAAAGGTTCAGCCATGGAATGCTTTTCATAAGCAATCGTCAGTTAGAAAACGCAGTAGAATGGTAGGTCCTACTAACGAAAGCAAATGAAAAACTAAATTCCTGGAAATGAAACCAGGAAAACCAGTGCGTATGTAAAATAAACTTTTAAATTATGGATAATCATTCAAAAGAAGGCCTATTTAAATAAAAAGAAACGTAGCGCACAACTAGGAAGACATAGTATATAAAGATAACAATTTCTCCTAAATAATGCATATATCAAATATATTCCCAATCAACATGAGTTTTGGAAATTTTGATTTTAAGGTTTATCTAGAAATATGAAAGTAGGCATTTATTTTTTTTTAAAAAAAAAAAGTAGTGAGGATTGCGCCCAACCCTATTCAGCACAGAGATGGAGTGTGTCACTCTAATGGTTAACTATATAGGCATTATGTGATTAAACATGATTATTATAGGACTCAAGAATAAATTAAAAAGAACAAGAAGGCAGCACCAAATCCAGAAACATCAGAAAGTGTGTCCTCACAAAAAGTAAAAAGCGTATTTCAAATAAACAACAAAAAGGAGAATGTAGGTAGAGATTTCTGTGCAAGTCACTTTAAAAGCAAAAAACAAAAAACAACAACAACAAAAAGCCATGTTTCACACTTTACAGTGACTGTAAATTCCAGATCTATTCATTTTCAAACATTAAAACAGCACCATGAAATCACTAGGTTAAAAAACGTACAGATTCTTTCTGAGTCTGAGCCCTCCAAACACGACCTGAAACCCTGACAGAGGAAAGCCCGACAGATCCAGCTACATAAAAGAGAATGCGTGAATGATAAGAAATAGTGCCAGCAAAGCCTTACAGATTAATAGACCCAAAGACTTGGCAGATCACTGGGGGAGAAAATGAACTTACGACATTAAAATGTACAGAGTCTCGCTCAGAAATTTTTAAAACGCATTTTAAAGCAACAGCGAGATAAAGTTTCAGTCTATCGGATAGGAGTAATTTACATTTTGATAGTGCCCAGGTCTCATTGGACTTGAAGTATTCTTCTGCAAACACAGTATCTGTTTAATAAAGTTACTGAAACAGAACAACCTATTTGTAAAGATAGTTGGGGGAGGTGTCCATGAGCCCAGCAGCAGGGGGCAGCAGAGATCTCCTGCATTGTGTCTCTTCATTTCCCGTCCTGGTTTTAGGAAAGTGCCTCTGTGTGTGTGTGTGTGTGTGTGTGTGTGTGTGTGTGTGTGTGTGTGTGTGTGGTTTCTGAGGCAACAGTTAAGCTGGGTTATCACTTCTTGTCGTCTTCTCAGCTGTGGTGAGTGTTCAGGCGGCTGCTAGCTGGATCTTACCTGGAGATCCTTCTTACCTGGTTCCATGTTACTCTGCTGAGGAGACATGAACTAACATCTATCCACCGCTCCTTGGGCACCACTGACAGGACAAAAGAATGAGCCCATCCAAGTCCCGCTTGATTAAACCATGAATGCATTGGATTTACTTACAAGGGCATAGATGAAGGATTACTCACAGGACTTTGGGTAGCCCCCAGCAACTGTCTGACCAAGAGGTCCCACCCCAACGTAGAGAACATCCTCCTGACTTCTCTAATCACTCAAATAGAACTTAGACTCCTGTTTCCATCAACCAAGGCCTGCTTACCGAGGCCTCCGCCCTCTGCTCCCATTAAAGAAGTCTGCCCTGGGCCCAGCTCAGCTGGCTTTCACGGTGGATGGATGTCTCTGTACTTAACTAATGCAGGTTAGCTTGCAGGGAATGTGGTAGCTGTTTAACCCTTGATAGGATAAAGTACCTGAGATAAATGAACTTAACAAGAGGACAGGTTTGTTTGGCTCATGGTTTCAGGAATTTACACTAAGATGGTTGGCTCCAGTTTGGGGGTGACGGTGGGGAGGCAGACATCCTGGAGGCCAGTGTGTTGTAGAGCCAGGATGCTCACTTTATGGCAACCAGGAAGGAAATATGAAGAGGGAAAAGAGCCATGGTCCTGATGTTTTCTTCAAGGGTGTGGCTCCTAGTCACCCAAGTCCTTTTTGCTGGGCTCTGACCACTTCTCAGTATCATCCCAGGCCTTTATCACATGAGCCTTTGGGGGAATAATTCAGACCCAGATTAAAGAAGGAAACATAATAAAACTTTTTACCTGTGTCTGTCCTAGCAACTACAAAGCTGCCTTTAGAAGTCTTGATGCACTCTTCTCTGGGCAGACACCAAATCTATCTTTGTTCGAGTCAAGTCTCAACTTGTATCATCTTTAGCACACCTGAGTACCTTTTCTGTTTCATCTAGATGAGCAACAGGAAAGAAGACAAACCCAATAATTTAAGTCGAAAGAGGCTACTTTAGAAAGCGTGCCTCAAGAGAGTGGGAAAGATAACCACTGACCCAGGATCCTCCTAACCCGTGAACGGCCTTGCTTAATCATTTTTGCTCTGTCCTCTTCTCTTTTAACGCAGGATGTAGACTCCCAGCAGCCTCTGCAAGACCCAGTCGGGCGTCCCATCATGCATCAGTCTGGCATTAAACACGCCACAGGGGAGGCAGTGTTTTGTGACGATATGTCTCTTTTGGCGGGGGAACTCTTCTTGGCAGTGGTAACCAGCAGCAAGCCACATGCTAAAATCATGTAAGCTATGATGGCAAAATTGGGTGCCTTGGAATATCTAGCAGGTACCTAGGGACATGGTTGCCACTTAGCAATTAATTCTACCCAACATACTGAAAAACACAATCTGAGTATGTTTCTTGAAAGTACAAGATGATAGGAAAACTGTGGGCTTGGGAGTGTAAACGAGGGACTGGAGGGGGCTTAGTGGTTAAGAGCACTGACTGCGAGGTCCTGAGTTCGATTCCCAGCAACCACATGGTGGCTGGCAGCCATCTGTAATGAATGCCCTCTTCTGGTGTGTCTGAAGACACCTACACTGTACTCATAGGGAGTGTAGATGAGGATGTTGAACGAGCAGCTTCCGTCTGAAGAACTGGCCACTAGTATCTAAGAATTTAATGGGGCAAGAACAACTTTCCTACCTCATGCAATCCCCAAAGCTGTGATTCTCTAACTTTTATGAATCTACTTTCAGAGGAGCCCAAGCTTCTCAAAATGCCAGCAGCTCCTGAGTGCTGGCCCTAGAAGCATAGACTCACCCTGAAAGGGGAGGGTAGTCTGTGCCCAGGGGAACCAGTGTCCTCCACCTCCTGCAGTGTGTGCCTCAGTTAATGCCCCCACTATTGATGTCCTCGCACGGACAAGGTCCCTGCCACTGGGTGACACACTGTGCTTCTGGTTCTTTCCTAGATCCCTTGATGCCTCCGAGGCTTTGGCGTCACCTGGTGTGGTTGATGTAATAACAGCTCAAGATGTACCTGGTGACAATGGCAGAGAAGAAGAAAGCCTATATGCACAGGATGAGGTAGTGTGACAATGGTGTCTAAGGCGCTCCTAGTACAATCACTGTAATGGCAGTGTAATAGACATATACATTTATGCATGTATATATACATACCTGTGTGCGTACACATACACATATACTCCTTCTAATGACCAGAGACTACTCACCTGTACTAAGCCTTGTTTTGTAACTGACTTGAGACAGCGAGAGCTGCCTAAGCTGGCTCACGTCTCTTTCTTTTAAGATGAAAACATTGAGACTCACGGGCTTTGGTGATTTATCCGAGGCACATTGCTGGTGGGGGCTGAGGCACGGGTTGAGCCCGTGCTCTTTGTTACAAGTCCTTCCCCCACTATCCCAAGCCCTTCTGCTTGCCTGGTGGACAAGGACCTGGTGACTCCAACGTTCCTTTCCTCTGTGTGTCCTTGGCTTCTTCTTAGGTGATCTGTGTGGGTCAGATTGTTTGTGCCATAGCTGCTGATTCTTATGCTCACGCCAAACAGGCCACAAAAAAAGTGAAGATTGTCTATCAAGACCTGGAGCCCATGATTGTGACAGTCCAGGTAAGTTCTGATTTTGGGGGACAATTGGCAGTGAGTTACCAAGCATTGTTAGGTGTCTCGAGATGCAGTACTTGTGAAATTTCTTAGCCCCATGGCAGTTGTCACACACACTGGTGATAACATAGACAAAAATATGGGGTTTTGTTTTTTTTTTCTGGAAGTTTCCGTCTGCCTTCCTCTTCCTATCAGACACTTAGAGTGGGTACTCTAATCCCACTACAGACCCCTCCTGTGGCCACTGGCTCTAAGGACACCTGAAACAAAATTGTCCGGTTTTGAATCTTAGAAAGTTCACATTTTTCCTCTTAGGTGGATTTGAAAATTTGGAAATTTGGAGTAATTTCCTCTTACCATCTGCCCTGGGTTCCTGCTGCCCAGGGAACCATCTGCGCCATCTTTTAAGTTTTCTGTTGCCGTCCATGGGACTGGCCCACTCCCCCTGAGTGTGGAGAGGATCCTTTTTTGCCTAGGCTTTTCTTTGCCTTTTTTTTCTTAAAGTCCGAGGCACCATGCAGCAATTCCTTCTTGTGTTTTGAGGCAGGCCCCCTAGAGAAGGAAGCAGGTCCACTCCCCAGCAGAGGGACGGTGACAAGGATCAGCCTCGCTGTTTGGCAGACCGGACAGCACACTGAACACTGTTTCTTTACTAAGAGCCGAAGAAGATTTGGCCATGGATTTATGCAGTGGGATCAAATGTAGTAAATGTTTTATCTCAGATTGGAGGTTTCTACCCTGCCTTTGATGGTTCAGTTCCCAGATAAAAGACATAAAGCATTAATGTTTATAATAAGCCTTTAAGCACTAGAGCTAGATAGATATCTACCCTCTAAGCTATTTTGCCTTCTTCCCTATAAATAACCCTGAGATATAATTTGTCATATTTTGCCTGGGCCATTCTTACTCCAATTGACCAGCATTCGTGGCCATGTTTTCATGACTCACCTGCCCCATGGCATCTTCTCTTTCCACCTTCTCTCTCTCTCCCTCCTCTCATGATCCTGCTTCAAACCCCAAGCCTAGGAACTGAAACCCTACCTACTTCTCTCCTGCCCAGTTATAGGCTATAGGTGTCTTTGTTCAACCAATAGTTTTAAATTAAGGAGGAAGTTCACATAGTATCACTTGGTATATGTGTGGATTCTCTTTACAACTGCTTGTCCTGGAGGATTGTATGGTATACCTATAATATATTTTATACCATAATATGTTAAAAATCATTTCATTGTATTAGAGACATATGCCAGAAGATTGTCTTATTTGTCAGTCTTAATAGGAATTCCCATAATGGCCATAACTTCTAATGCATACACATGTATTACATGATTACAGAATCAGCATTTTCAAAAGTTAAAATAGTTGCCCAATGAAATCCTGAATATGTATCTATAGTTTGCTACACACATTCCAGTTTATCAAAGTCTGTAAAAAGAAATGCATCCACTTTCCAAGTTTCATTTCCTTGGGTACTTTAGAGTTAATCCCTGTAGAGTTTGGTTGTACAAAGAACAAGTAGGATATGTCTTTACAATCTTTTTGGATTGTTGCTAAATGATAGAAAATTCTTTTTTTATATCTTTGCTGTAATCATGCTTTTTAAATGAAATTCTGGAGCCTCCAGCATATTTCCTATCAATAGCTGATCAATGTCATCATTACCTTGTTCCAGAGGGCCTGGTAGACCCATATGAGATTGGATATGTGTTATATACAATGGATGATTTCTATTTCTGATCACTTGTTGTAGTTGAATAAACAGTGAAGTCAATTTAGAATCGTCCTGAGTAAGTTCGGCAGTTTCTATATGCAAAACAACTCTTTCTGCATATTGAAAGTCAGTTACTATCTTGAGAGTCTTGGAAATCTAATAACACCATAAGAATAACATATAACTCTGATTTTAAAACTGAATTATAAGGACTCTCAACCACTTTATGTTTTCTGACTTACTTCCTGCCTGTCCTGATTTATTTGCATAGTCGAATACACTTGAGGTCAAGTGCTAAGGAAAAATAAGGGTGAACAGATTAACCTTACCACATGGTTCATTTCATCAGAATAGTCCAAGATAAGGGAGATTAAGTAATAGCAAAGAGGTCAAGAGTAAAATCCAAGCAGCAGGAGAAGAAAGCACAGGTGGACGCCTTCATAATCTTCCTGTCTATGACTCAACTTCTAACTTCTGTAAGAGAAAAGATCGATTGATTAGTGATGTGAAATATGTATACCTCAACACGAAGAAAAACGTGCGAGGAACAGAAGACAGTCAGCAGCTGGAAAAACTCTGCGAGCTGCCACATCGGAAACAAACATATTCCCTAACTATATAAAGATTTCCTAGAAATAAATAAAAAGAACAACTAAGGAAAACTGAACAAAGGATACAAGTATACTGACGGAAAGAAGAAATTGCAAGTGCCAATGTATGAACCTATTAACCACAGGGGCAATTTAAAAGGTAGAATGAACTGCCATTTTCAACAAAAATATCTTGCCCGGGTCTTGTCTGTATAATGGAACTGGAGCTTGATTCATGGTGCAGTGGTAGAGTGCTTGCCTAGCATGCAGGGGGCCTTGAGTTCAACCTTGCTGAACACACACACACACACACACACACACACACACACACACACACACACATGCTGGAAATCTGTGGAGCTGTGTGCACTTTTTAAATGAGCGCATTCTCTATTCATGCCTATGGGAAGATCTCTACATTGAACTGATGAATGAAGGCAAGAGTGTACATAATGTGGCGAGTAAGACTAGAGGCCTGTGTGCATTTGCATATATCTAAAATACATAAAAAGTAACAGTAGTGCTCACCTTTGAGGTGTGCTCCCATGCACACCCATACTTCAACAGCCTGTGGAGGTGCCGTGACACTCTGAAAACACTGGGATGTGTTGGTTAATTTCAAAAAAAAAAAAAAAAGTTTTTAATAAAAGCTTTGAAAAAAAAATCCCAGTAAACCATTCACAAAATAAAGACTCAAGAATGCAACCAGGAGAGATTTTGAGAGAGACTTGGATAAGTTAAGGAACAGGATTTGTGTGTCTGTATGATATATCTGAATACATCAATACATTTAGCTGTGACTGGAGGGTGAGATGAACGCTAAGGCTAGTGTAAGGGAGTTTAGGCTAATCTAGCATTAAGCCTCCACAATGTTTCTTCCAAAGAATAAAGGACACAGGTGTTCTCATTGGGAAGACTGGCATGCAGAGTTACATAACGGGCTCCATTGCACCATGATCGTGTCTTCCAAGATGTACCAGCTCAGAAGATAGGATCTAAGGTGTCCCCATATTCACCAAGGGATTACACAGTCATGTTTAGAGCATATGTTATCCCAGGGAATTTGGAAATTGATGGCTATCATCACGTATGGGTTTCAGCATGCGAGATATACAAGTGAGCAAACTAAGCAACATACATAATGCCTTCCATTTGTTACCTTCCCAGGATGCACTGCAATATGAATCATTCATCGGACCCGAAAAAAAACTAGAACAAGGAAATGTTGAGGTTGGATTTCAATGTGCCGATCAAATCCTCGAAGGTAAATTCTTTTGCGGGAGGCAGGGGAATTGTAGGGAGGAGTTGAGACAGGGTCTCACTATGTAGCTCTAGCTTGCTTCAGACTTGCTATGGTGACCAGGCTGGCCTTGAACTCACAGAGATCTGCCTGCCTCTGCCTCTCAAGTACTAACTAGGATTAAAGGTGTGCACTACCACACCCAACCCTTGAAGTCCCTTTCTATCTATCATGGGAGTTTTTAATATATTCATGCTGTGGCTTCTTTATAAGTTGAAGTGATGGCTGGTGGTGTATCCCGGCATTCTAGATGATGAAGCAGAAAAAAACATGAATTTGACAGCAGCCTGGGTTGGGGCTTAGCAAGAGCTGCCTCAAAAGCTACAAGCAGAGGATTCAGCTCAGTGACACTGCTTGCCTAGCATGCCCAAGATCTGGATGAACTTAATGAATCTTAGCTCTACTCATGAAGTGAGCAATGAGGGGGACAACTCAGAAGATAAGACTGAGAAATTTGGGAAATATATGAAAGAGTTTGATTGGGGGAGGGGGCGGGGGTGGCTGGACTTGACAGGCAATGAAAAGTGTTCTTAGTTTGAATAGGAAACTGACAGTATCTCAGTTGCCATTTAGAGCACCTGCCAGGAGAATCTGGATCGAAATGGGAAGAAAGGGTCCATCAGAGGTCATATCAAAGGTCATTACAATGTCCCCAGTGAGACATAACTAAGACAATAAGGCAGAATTTAAGTGAGAATGTAGGCACTGACTGTGGCCAGCAAGGAAGACTCTGAGGATGTGCTATCCAGGGGGAAGTGATACTATTAGCAACAGCAGACATGTTTGTGGGCAGGCAGATGAGGGGTTTAAGAAGCCAGAAGACCCTGATGGGCACTGTCCAGAAAAAATGAGGTGGAATTCATTAAGAATTCAGATGCTTGGCTGGCTCAGATGGACACAGACACCCAGAGCCAAACAGTGGATAGAGCTTGGGGACTCTTATGGAAGAATAGGAGGAAGGATTATGGGCCCCAAAGGGTATAGGGACTCGATAGGGACTCCACAGGAAGACCAACAGAGTCAACTAACCTGGAACCTTGGGGCTCTCAGAGTCTGAACCACCAACCAATGAGCATACACAGGCTAGACACAGGGCTTCCCAGACATAAATAGCAGGTGTGCATCTTGGCCTCCATGTGGGTCCCGAACGGCTAGAACAGGGGTTGTCCCAAAAGCTGTTGCGTGTATGTGCAATATGTTCTGCTAGCTGGGCTGCTTTGTCTGGCCTCAGTGGAAGAGGAAGCACCTAGCTTCGCAGATACTTGAAGTGCCAAGGTGGTGGGTAATACTCAGGGGGCCACCTTCTGCTCAGAGGAGAAGGGGAGGGGGAAGGGGGAAGGGTTGTGGTGGGGGTAACTGGGAGGGGGCAGTGAGTGGGATGCAAAGTGTATAAGTAAAAATAATAAAATTAAATAAATAAGAAAAATTCAAATGCTTGGGAAAGAGTGGCGCCAGAGACAAGCTTTGGGACGATCCATAAAAATCAGTCTAATCCCCAAAGGAGCAAGAAATATCTAAAAATCCACTTAAAAATCCATATTCAACCTGTTTCCACAGGCGGTTGGCATGACCACCAGACAAAAAGACCAAAACCTGATGTTAGAGCCAAAATTGATACCGTGAAAAGAAAACCTTCAGACAAATTAAAGTTAAGCTTAATTGAGTGAAAGATGACTCTCAGGTTAAGCACCTGAGGAGCTGGGAACACACTGCTCTCGAAGTGTGGACAGGAGGATTCATAGACAGGAAGTGAAGTGTGGACAGGAGGATTCATAGAGAGGAAGTGAAGTGTGGACAGGAGGATTCATAGACAGGGAGTGAAGTGTGGACAGGAGGGTTCATAGACAGGGAGTGAAGTATGGACAGGAGGGTTTATAAACAGGAAGTGAAGAGAGGTGCAGAAACTGGTCAGTTGGCGGTTTGCGAGTGGCTAAAGCTCAGTCACTGGATTAATAGCTGAGGCTGGCCTGTTACAGAAAACAAAACAAAACAAAACAACAAACAAACAAACAAAACAGCTCCTGGTTAGACTTTCTGTCCGCTTACATCATTAATTAGGGTAAAGTTCTTTATTGCAAGTATGGAGGCATTCTGGGGCCAGATTTATTTTAACATAACAGTATTACAGTAAAACTTAGGCACCAAACACATGACAAAAGGAGGCGTGGGAAGTAACTGGGGACAGAGAGAAAGAGAGAGAGAGAGAGAAAAAGAGAGAGAGAGAGAGAGAGAGAGAGAGAGAGAGAGAGAGAGAGAGAGAGAGAGACTCTTCAGTGAAGATTTGCTGCACTTGTTACAGTTTCAAACCTGTTTCCCAGCGAAGTCAGTTGAACATGGTGATTCCGGGATGTTCAACCCAAGATTCTCAGCCATGAAAGTCAGTAAAGTCACAAAAGGAGTGAACACGGCCTAGAAATCCAGATCAGTTTAAAAGTTGTGTCTGTGGATTTATCGCAAACCACAAGTCTTTTACTCCTACACGTACCTCTACCTGCTACAAACCAAACTTTTTTTTTTAAATCTTTTCTCTATTTATTTGGGGGGGGTGTGCGTGCATGCGCTAAGTACACACATGTGGAGGTCAGTGAACAATTTTTGGGAGTCAGCTTTCTCCCACTGAGCCATCTACTGACCCACAACTTTATTTTTTTAATACCTATGATTGATCATAGGCTTCTAAAATGTTTCCTAGCTCCTTGAGTGAAATTTGTATAAAGGAGAAGGAGGGAGGGGAGGAGGAGGGATGTTTATCATGCTCTCCCGCCCGCCTCCCTCATCACATACACCATTTGTTCTTTCTACCTGAGGTCTCTACTTTCTCTGGGTTATTGCGTGGGCTGCGTGCTGCTTACAGAGTTGAGACTCCGTCTCTGTGCAGCCAGCTAGACAGGCACTGGACCACTGTGGGTCCGAGTGCAGTCTCTTCCAACTCGGTGGATAACTGAGATGTAGTCTGTGTGGTTTAATGCTTCCAACAAACAGAAGAAAAGGCATCCGGATGGTTGTCAGGATTCAAGTACAAGCTTCTATATGCTGTGTAAAGTCATTAACTATCCTGAGCATCCTCATTACAGAAATGAATTTCCCCTTAGGTAAGAGCATCTTATACTTCACTCTTACCTGATTTCCCAATTGTCACTCAAGCCAACAAAAGTTAATTTCTAGTTCTTAAGAACATGCTGACTGAGTAGGTAAGGAAATGGAGCCAAGTGCATAGGAAATTTTAAATTGCGTGTAATTGCCCAATTATGCATATTGATAGCTGCTTTTGGAAACTTTGTCAAATGGCAATGATTCTTTGAAATCAAGAGGGGAAACTAAATGCCATTCCCATGACCTGAAATAAAATAATAACATTTAGCAAAACAGGCCACAGCCTGCTTCAGATGTGTTTAGTGATGCGTCTCTAAAGCCATGCGTGTTTGCTGTGTCCAAAAGGGGAGGTGCACTTGGGAGGCCAGGAGCATTTTTACATGGAGACTCAAAGTATACGCGTGGTCCCCAAGGGAGAGGAAAAGGAGATGGACATATATGTGTCAAGCCAGGATGCAGCATTTACACAGGTAGGTTCCAACACACAGGCAGTCACTCATCTGACTTAAAGGTAAGAGTAACATTCAGACAAAAGTTCAATATCAAGTCAGAGGCAAAACCGAGCCCTGGTTTTTACAAGTTCCCTTTAACCTTCTACAAAAGTCTACCTCATTGGTCTCAAATGGTGACTACTTCCCATCTCACTAGGCAGTAAATCGAGGCTGTGAGGTATAGCTGCTCCCAGTCGTCATCTTTCTGCAGCCCCACTCACTGCTAGCCTGTGGTGAGGGGCCCTCCCTCCTCTCCAGCCCGAAGCTTTACATCTGCACCACAGGCTTCCCACGTTTGCCTTTGCTGTGTCCATAAAGTTAATCTCTAGTTATTTAGTACCTGTTCATATCAGTAGATTAAAATAAGTCTGACCTATTTGTATGCATGTATACGTACATGTGGGGTGTGTGTGTGTATGTGTATGTGTGTGTGCGTGTGTGTTTATGTGGGTGCACATGCATGTGTGAAAGCATGTGTGCAGGCCAGAGGCCATCCTCAGGTGTTTTTTTGAGACAGGGTCTCTCACTGGCCTGGATCTTCCTATGTGTGCTAGGCCAGCTGACCAGCAGGTACCTAGGATCTGTCTCCTTTTCCTCCATGCTGGGGTTGTAACTAGACATCACCTCAGCTGGCTTTTTCTGGGGCTTGACATTGGGTCTGCCTGCTTGTACAACAATCACTTTTCCAACAGAGCTATCTCCCCAGGCCAAGTATGGCCCATTCTTAAACATAAACCCACCCCAGCTGAGCTGTGTTGTGAGTTCAAGGCTAACTTAAATCAGTGAGACTTGGTCTCAAAAACTAAACTAGAGGGCTGGAGAGATGGCTCAACACTAAGAGCACATGCAAGTTCAATTCGCAGCACCCACATCAGGCAGCTCACAAGCACTTGCAACTCCAGCTCCAGAGGATCCCACACCTCTGCTCTCTTCTAACACCCCACACACACCCCTAACCCCCCACATACACATACACACATCCTTAAGTGAACTGAAATAAAGTTAAAAGCATGCCCTGATTTGGCTTCACTAGTAGGTTGCCTCACCTCTCCTCCCCTTCTGAGATGTGTTGTTAAAGAGCTTGCGTTTCCTACTCATGCTTCCATTCGGTTTCTGCCAAGGTTGCTGCTGCTCCTCCAAACACTCGTGACTGGACATCCTCACGGCCGGCCCCTGTGCATCACTAGTCCTAACGTTCTCCGTATAACTTGCTATGGAGCCTCTTCTTTTGCCAAATGACTGTGCTTTTTCAAAATAAAAATTTACATTAGTAAAATATAAGAAGGAAATGCGCTAAATAGGTGTGTTTATGCAGACACACATATAGCCATGTGTTCCTACACTATTCTCCTTATATTTACAAGAAAGCCATTCTTGGGAAGTTTAGCATTGATGATCACTGGTAGATGAGCCATAGTCTAGTTTCCCCCAGAGGCTCAGTCACAGCTAAAGACAGATCTGGTCTTTCTGCCCGAGTTCTACTCTATTTCAGAGTTTGCAGCCTTTCTTACACCTGCGCAGCTCCATAGACATTATGCCTTTGATCTCAGGTCTTTCAAAACTACATAGGCTATCCTGAGTATACAGACACGAACTCTGTTCACCATCAAGTTTACACAGCCCTGCCACATTACTCCCTGCCTAGGACGCTTCAGGTGTGTGTGTGTGTGTGTGTTGTGTGTATGCGCATGTGTGCACATGCGTGTGTGTGTGTGTGTGTGTGTATCTGTATCTGTGTGTGTCTGTGTATATATGTGTGTGTGTATCTGTGTCTGTGTGTATCTGTATGTCTGTGTATGTATGTGTGTGTATCTGTGTCTGTGTGTATCTGTGTCTGTGTGTGTCTGTATGTCTGTGTATGTATGTGTGTGTATCTGTGTATATATGTGCGTGTCTGTGTATATATGTATGGGTGTGTCTGTGTGTCTGTGTGTCTGTGTATCTGTGTCTGTGTGTGTCTGTATGTCTGTGTATATGTGTGTATGTATGTGTATGTGTGTGTGTGTCTGTGTCTGTGTGTCCCTTTCCAGCCATGATCTTACTTTCTTGTGTGAGCTCCTTGTACCATGCTATCCTGGTGGCCACACTCTCTACCCATTGAGTCAGGAGCAATCATCCCCTGATTGAGGTTTGAGGTAAGCATATACCCTCTATTGAGCAGAAGTATAAGTTATTTAAAGACTGGGAGTTGCCATTTTTTAAACTCCCTCACCATGTTGTAGCATGGTTGTAGCTGCAGCCTGGGTTGTTGCTGTCTTCCCCCTGATCTACTCCTTCCACTTCAGACTATCCGCTGACTAATAGCGGCCTCCGATTTGCCTTCATGCGTCATGGTCTGCTGATGGGCTCTGCTGGCCTGACCTGGAATCGTGTAATGTTTCCTTTCGCATAGTGCCCAGCTTCCTCCGCCTCTTATGCCAGCTCATTTATATTAGGTATTAATGCTCAGAGCTAGGGGACCCTTTGCAGGAGTGTAAGGGTTGCTGCACAGAGGGGGGTGGGAAGCCCAGTGTGGCTATTTGTAATACAATCTATCATTCATTAATTTTGAAAAGCCCTACAGACGTATCCTCTCAGCTGCCATGTTACAGGCAGCCATAGCATTGTCTGCAGTTGGTACTCAAAATAGATAAAGAAGTCTGTTCTTATTGTAGGCAGTGAGAAAATACTACGACAGTTCTTTGGTAGAGGACCTTGTTGCTAACTGTCTGTTCTGTCTCACCTTCTTGGGGCCCTGTGGCCCACTACTTATAGGAAATGGTGGCTCGCACCTTGGGCATCCCAAAGAATAGGATCAACTGCCATGTGAAAAGGGTTGGTGGAGCCTTCGGAGGGAAAACAAGCAAGCCTGGGCTCCTGGCATCCGTGGCAGCCGTGGCCGCACAGAAGTGAGTGGATCTGGGAGCTGCACTCACACGGAGATGGCTCCTCTGCATCCCAGTTCTTACCCTCTGGTCCCAACAATTTTAAGGGCTTTTTTTTTTTGAGACACTCCCAACATGTGCCAAGGGCTTGCTGGCCTAGTCAGCCTCATTGGGGAAGGGGGACACAGCATGGGGAACGGGTTGACACACTCGTCTTTCTGTTTTCCCACAGCGTCAGCAGCAGAGTGGGTTCTATTCCACATGCCTGCTACCTTTCAGCTCAGCTGTCAAGCAAACAAGAATAAGTCATCAGACAGTTTGATTAGTCCTTAGTATTCATTGAGACATAAGCAAAAGCCTGTAGAGATAGGCGGGAGGATGGACGGGAAATGAACATTTGGATGTTATCCATGAGGCTGGTTACTGCTCCTTGAGGAAGAGGACACCTGGTAGCACATTAAAAATTTAGTGTGCTTAGGACAAAAACTGCTGACCGTCACACTTCCTGGAAGGGCTATGTAGCGAAGGACTGCAGCAGGACACTTGTTTCTCACTAAGCCCCATTTTGATTTTTTTTTGAGTTTTTTTAATTGTCCTATGTGCATGGATAACCTATTAAAAATAATGTAGCTCTTACTGAGGCACATGGCTCACAAAGTGTGCTGATGTAATGATGGAGAGACTGGATCACAAATCCTGATTCCATGAGGCAGACCTGATGTCTCAGATAACCTAGAATCTAGAGGGAGTACTCACGGCTCACAAGTCACCTCTCTCAATCCTCTCCCCTCTCTCTCTCTCTCTCTCTCTCTCTCTCTCTCTCTCTCTCTCTCTCTCTCTTTTCTCTCCTCTCTTCTTTCTCTCCCCTCTCCCTCCCTCTCCGTCTCTCTCACACACATACACTCACACACACACACACACCCATCTCTCACTCACTACTATGTCCTAGGAAAGACACAATTACAAAGATATGAAGCATATGCTTAATTTTAGTAACCCCAACCACACTTAAGCAGACTATGATGGTAAAATAATGGGGAATTATAAAATTAAATTATTACTATTATTAAATGGTAAATAAATCGGGAGTTCTAAAGTGAATTACTGAAGGAAAAGAAGGTTGGGTTGATGTAATGGAGGCATGCCACCAGATGTCTATGCTATGCTGTTTTTATTACTATGTATGCACGATGTATACGTGGGCTGCATCACATATATGAAGCTCAAAGGACAACATTACGGAGTGTATTCCTTCCTTCTACCTTTATGTTGGTTCTGAGGATCAAACCCAGGTTGCCAAGCTTTCATGCAAGCCCCTTTTCTCATTGAGCCACCTCCTCAGCCCCATCTGTGATGTGTCCTTAGAAGGTGGCATCTGATGTTCCCCGGGAGGGACTCTCAGATACAGACTGAAGTCGGAAATGACCAGAGGAGACTGGAACTCCAACTGCAGTCATCTGGAAATGAAAATTAAGGCTTAGACAAATGAGCACTTATCAAAGGGGGAAAATTAAAACCTAGAAATTTTGCAGAATAAAAAAAATAAGTGGTGTGATTTAACATGAATTGGTATTTGGATAGAGAATGCAAGGAATTAAGGTATAAAGTTGGACATGCATATCAACGAGACAGTGACACCACTAACATTAATGGAATGTGGTTACAAAGGGGATAATACAGGATTCACACACACACACAAGTCTTCTTCTTTGGTTTTAAATTCCCCAAATTACTTTGCGGATAGGGGGCTGGAATCTAATTAACAGCCGTTAACCTTTTCTAAAACTTTGGAGCCAAACAGAGGAACTCCTTTCCTTCCTGTGAATGAACGAACGAATGAACTATATCGTCTTAAGCCTACAGGAAGTTTCCCAGCCACATCGTTTACCAGGAAGCAGCAAAAACTCAGCTCCCTTCTCTCTCCTGAGAGTGGCTGCATTCTGGTTCTGTCTCCTCTGCTTGATGGAATGGCAGTGGTTGCTGGCACATTCTGCAAGCCTGAACTTGAATCTCACATCTGTTAGAATTGTGATCTCGTGCCTTTCTTTCTAGGACTGGCCGTCCAATCCGCTTTATTCTCGAGCGTGGGGATGACATGTTGATAACTGGAGGACGTCACCCACTATTTGGGAAATACAAGGTGAGTGGGTAGCAAAGTCCCTGCACACACACCACTTCAGGGGCTTGAGGCTTACAGCTCAAGCCCTTTGGAGCTGTCTGCTCCCCCATGCAGTGTGGTGTGCGTGCTCTGGCCTTCTTACCAAGTCTCAGTGTCACTAAGTGTGACCTGTGAGTCACTGCACATAGGAGGAAAAGAGATGCTAATATGGAGACTGGGATCATGACAAAGATGGACAGAAACTGGCATTTGCAGGTCTCTCCATTCCTTGGGACCTCTAGAAGACAGGCATTTCTGGATTTGATACTTCTCTGAACTTGACTCATCCTGTACATTCATGAGTCCAATTCAAAATACTTCCAATTTGCTGAAAGATTATTTCCTAGCAACTTCAACCTCGTAGAATATAAAGCCCTGTAGGACAAAGAGAACATGCTAAGAAACAAGCAATAGACCTGACCTCCCTGGCTTCAACCGTAAACCCCAGAGACTTCAGCCCGTAGGAGAGGAGACTTGTAGACATTAGCATAAAGCCTGAGTGGTTTCTCATTCCACTGTGATCAGATAGATACACATCCTTGCTCAGGGACAAGGACCTTCCCTAGGTGACTTCTGCAACTGAACCCCCAAACTCCCTAGTGTGTTCCCCTTGACTGTTTTCATCTTCAGAGTGTTTCCTCCATGCCAGATGCCACCCTGCTCATTCTCTTCTGAGTACCTGGTGCGTACTTCCCAACCAGATGGCTGGGGACATCCCATCTCCACACCAGACCGCTGCCTTCTTGTGCAGGAGGCATGTCTGTTTCCTTGGTATCTCCCACATAAAATGTGCACTGAAGTGCAGTATGCACTGTAGTGAAGTCTGTGACGATCAACACTCTGGAAAGGAATCAGAGCTCAGACAGACAAATAAGCCTGTTCTCCTTGGAGTGGCCATTCATTCAGCAGACAAATACTTGGTTCCACAGGACCTACCACAATCAATTGAGCCCCCCAAACCAGGGCACCTAGAACTCAGTCCACTGCAGTGTTCCTTTGTAGTTCCTGATCTTATCCTTACAACTAAGTATATTATAAACTATTGCCAAGATAGATAATATTTCTATAATACTGTGATAAGAGCTACTTGCTTTGTGCGAAACAAAAAAAATAAATAAATAAATAGAAGAAACAGATGTGTGGGCTGAAGAGAAGGAGAACCAAGATGTAAGGATCAATGTGCTGAAGGGTCAGGAAGTGTTCCAAGGACAGAGATGTCTAAGGCACATGCCAGTGGGTCAGTTCAGTCAGAATCCCCGCCCCTCTCACAGCTGCTGTGACCACCTCAGGTGCAGCATGAACCCTGACCAACACCCATCTCCAGCCTCCCTGTGCCTGACTAGGTGACCCAGATCCAGCCTAGCCAGGAGGCCGCCATTGCTCAAACTGCTGAAAAACTATGCAGAAGGGAGGAGAGCCCCTCAGTGTTCTAATGGATGACAGAGCAGATTGCCCCATCTCTTTCTCTTAGGTTTTTGAGACAGTCTCACTCTGGTAGTTCTGGATAGCTTGAATGCTTGGGCTGTAAGTGAACTTCCTATGGGTCAGGTCAGCCATGATCAGAGTGTGGTCACTGGATCAGCAGCAGCAGGGTCACCTGGGCATTTGCTAGAAACAGAGATTCCCAGGCTCAGGTCTACTGAGTCAAATACGCTGAGGTGGGACTCAAGCCTTCAGATGGTGGTGACATACATGAAGCCTTGGAGTGGGTGACAGCATTGTCCCTGTTGTCATGCCTGAGGGTACTGAGGCATAGAAAGGTGGAACGGGCATCCACCAAAGCAAGTGGCAGAAGCTGGGCTTGAACCTAGGCAGGCCCACTACCCAGCCCATACTCCTGGCATCCGCTGAACTTCCACTTGTTCTGTTTAAATGCTCAGGAAACGATATTCCTACCACAAAACTCACAGGCTCAAACGTTGCTTAACTGTTCACAGATTGGCTTCATGAACAACGGAAAAATCAAGGCAGCTGACATCCAGCTTTATATTAATGGAGGCTGCACCCCAGATGATTCTGAACTGGTAAGTGACTTGCATCTTGGTGACAGGACACTTGGTGATACCCAAGCCTGGTGTCTTAGAGGGTCAGCTTAGAAGGCTCAGCCCGCTGACCTTACGCACTTGCCATGGGTGATAAATCATGAGCAAGGGTGGCTCAGGATGCTTCCAGATCTCTACCACCTGCTGCCTACAGAGAAGTCAGGGAATGGTAAGAGGCTCTAGCTCTGAGGCACCCCGTCCAGGAGGGTACCTTGGGCTTGCTTTCCACTCACTGAACTCTAGGGTCTGGGTGTGAGCATTTGATGAATGTCTTAGGCTAACCCCCAGAACTTTCCCTGCAGAGAGACCTGAGTCTTCCTTTTCTCTTTACTATCCTCTCTGGGCAGAGCTGGGAAACAGGCTAACATACAGAGAGCAGGGTTTGGGGTTTGTCTCAGGCAAATCTCCTCTTTGTGCCAGGGAAAACTCTTCCCTATGCCTCCTGCCTCTCCCCTCCTACTTAGAAACTAAGCCCTACCTAGGCTGTCATCCAGACCCAACGGCTTTTGCAGTGCCTTTCGATCCCTCTCACACAGAGCCTTCCCGTGCCTGTCACAATCTAATCCTTTAACAATAGATACAAGGACACCATTGGCCTAATTGGCCCTTTTCCCCTTCTAAGTCTTCCCATCGAATCTAAAGGTGTAAGGTAGGACCACAAAAGTATGTTGAAACTGAGAACAACATCTCTTTCTTTTCTTTGGACAAAAACAGTACAAACAAAAACAAAGCAAAACAAAACTAAACCAAACCTTGTAAGTTTTAAGAATTAAAAACAGGCAACGAAACCATAAAACTAAGTACACAGCCATACATGTTGATGGCTGGAAAATGGCGGGCAGGATTCCTTTCTGGCTGTACCAAGAATTAAGTAAGAAATACACCTCAGAAGGGTTTGTCTGCCCAGCATTGGTGGTGCACGCCTTTAATCCCAGCACTTGAGAGGCAGAGGCAGGCGGATTTCTGAGTTCAAGGCTAGCCTGGTCTACAGAGTGAGTTCCAAGACAGCCAGGGCTACACAGAGAAACCCTGTCTTGAAAAAAAACAAAAAACAACAAAAAAAAAGAGTTTGTCTTCATCCTGTCCAGACAAGGAATTTGACTGATGCCTAGATTTTTTTTTTTTTTTTTTAACCTTGGAACATTTTTTAGGTGATAGAATATGCTTTGCTCAAACTGGAAAATGCTTACAAGATCCCCAACTTCCGTGTCCGAGGTCGCGTCTGTAAGACCAACTTGCCATCCAATACAGCCTTTCGGGGATTTGGTTTCCCCCAGGGGGCGTTTGTAACAGAAACCTGCATCTCAGCTGTAGCAGCCAAATGCCACTTACCACCAGAGAAGGTAAGAGGAGCTGGCAGTTGTTTTAAAGTCTTTAAATAGATAAATGGACCATTTCTAGTTCTCCATGCCACGTTGTTTCTTAAGTGCTTCATTTGATAATGTGCTGGCTCTGCGATATTCTAAAGAGATGGCCCATCTCTTTAGAGCTAGCTCTTGGAGATCTTTTTGTGAAATTGGGCGTTTTCATCCACCAGGTTCGAGAGTTAAACATGTACAGAACAATCGATAGGACAATTCACAAGCAAGAATTTGACCCAGCGAATCTGATAAAGTGCTGGGAGACATGCATGGAAAATTCTTCCTACTATAATAGGAAAAAAGCTGTGGATGAATTTAACCAACAGAGTTTCTGGAAGAAGCGAGGAATTGCCATCATCCCCATGAAGTTCTCAGTTGGATTTCCAAAGACGTTTTATCATCAGGTGATTATCAGAAACACTTAAAAAGTTGTATATGTGTATGTACACGTACATGTATGTATATATATATTACATGCACATACATATATAGTGTGTGTGTATATATATATATATATATATATAGCATTTATATATGTGCATGTAGCAAAAGCTCTATTGATACTAATTCTTAGAACACTAGTTCTCAAGCTTCCTAATGCTGTGACTCTTAAATACAGTTCCTCAGGTTGTGGTGACCCCCACTATGTAATTACTTTCATAGGTACTTCATAACTGTCATTTTGCTACTGTTATGAATTATAACATACATATCTGAGTACATATCTGATATGAAGATATCTGATTCTGATATGTGACCCTGGTGAAAGGTTGTTTGATACCCACCCACCCACAAAGGGGTCTCGACCCACAGATTGAGAACCACTGTCTTAGACAATAACTCCAAAGGCAGGGGGTATTTGTTTGTCAGGTTGGTTTCTCTTGCCCTCAAAGCTACAATATTGATGGTTGAGCAACTTCTGATAACAAGATTGTAGTTCAGGAATACTTCCTTAAACCTAATCCTGTCACAAACCTGTTGTGCTCTGATTAACTTCTAAGCATTACTGCTGGAAACCGGTTCTGAATCTGCCCTGCCCTGATGCTTAACTCTTATAGTCAAGCAATGGTGAAATTTGACCTCTCTTAAGGGTTCTTCATTCCAGACTACTACATAAGCCCCTGTCTCTGCTATCTGCCTTTCTCTATCCTAGCATGGGGCATATATGATGGTATGGGTAGATGCATAATGTTCAGTGGACAGACAAATACTGTATGGGTGATGATACACTGTAGCAGCCATAAGAAAATGAAGGATTTTTTTTTAATGGGTATTCAGTTATTCTTCATAATCTTCTTGAAACTGTTTCCTGAGGTTTTGAAAACATGAGCTGGGATTTTATGGACATCACTTTGCAAGGAAAGTGAGCTCCCAGGATCCACTTCTGTCGGTGATGTTTCACTGTCTGGAGGTTTCTCATAAAGCTACACTTCACCTTGGGAGTGTAGAGCTAGCCAGAACCTAGTCATGAGTCTTTTAAAATCTGTGCCATCACGATCAAGCAAAGGCAGAGTTGATGGAATTTTAGATTATGTTTTATGAGAACTGCATGGGAAGAATGATGAGAGCAGCTGTGGGTTCTATACTCAGTATCTGTGGGCTTGTTGTCTACAAGATGGGAATGTGAGAAATGCTCCAGCTGCTGGGCCCCTGCTCCCTTCCCAGGGCGGCCACAGGGAGAGAGCAGCCCCACGTCCAAGTGCAAGTGAAGTGCTGGCAACTAGGTCACATGTTTGCAGCAACTCCTCTGCTGTCTTTGCATTCTGCCAATAAATCCTTTAAAACCATAACATGGCTGGGCTGTTCTACCACACCCCAGCTAATGATGGGAGGCAACCACTAGCTTCAGGGAAGACAATGACTAGTTAGTTATTCAAGTCCATGTGACTAGATACTACCCATGTTGTTAACATGAGCATGGTTGTTCAACTCTAATTGGCCCTGTCTCCGAGAAACAACTCTATCTACCTATTCAAAACTAACAAGTTTATCTGCCCAAGATTATACGTGCTCAAAACACTTTCTGCTCCACTCTTGAAAGAAGGTAACATGAAATCAAATTATACCCATTTTATAGACTGTGTTTCAATGAGGGGCTTCTAGAGGTGGTGCTTAAATCTCTAGATTTCTCTCGTTTAGTAATTCAAGTGAATTACTACCCCACTCCAAACATCATTTATCCAGAATACACAATGGGCGTTTAGTGTACCTCCTTATGGGAAAAACAGTTACAGTATATTTTGACAATGAAATGTTCTACTGATTTGTTTGCAACTGTATAAATAATATGTACTCAGTATTACTATAAACAAATTTAAAAGACACCAAAAGTTTCAAAAAGAAAAAAAAATCTCTTGAAGCCAACCATACAAAGAAAACTGCTATTGGTTTTTTGTTAGTATGTTTTCCTGTACCTCTGGGAGTATCTATGGATATCTGTGTAATTTGGAAGTCACTGGGACCACTTCTCACATAGTGTGCTCAGTTTTAAACGCAGTTGCACAGGGCTTTCCATTTTAGTTTGAGAGGGAAGCTGTCTCTTTATCTCTCCTTTACCTCCAGCTACAACGACATCAATGTTCTTAGTTTCAAGTGCATGCTTCTGCTTGTTTCTGCATGTCTCTTTCCAGGAACATAGAAAGGCAAGGGAACATTCACAGGCCAGTGGGAGTGTGTGATGATGTCGTGCCTTTGAGCGAGACTGTTCTTCTCACCTTCCACTTTCTTCCTTACCCAGTGATCAAACTGGAACTAACAGCACTAAGTGGGAAGAGAAGAGGTGGGGCATGGGGAGAGCTGGCAGTGTAAAACTTGTCAGCCTCTCTTGGAATCCCAAATCCCTTCTGAAGCCACTGTAGTCACCTGCTCTGAGCCTGATCAACTCGGCACACCTTCTCCAGCACCTCCTGGGTGATTGATGACTTTATCCAGGCAAAGTGCAGTGATCTGGAGATTTGCTGCTGGAAGGGCTGGGTGTGTGCCTCATTTGAATGTTTAATGGCTGTGTGGCCCTGACAGGTCTCTGGCTCTCGTCATCATTTCTCATCTGCAAAATGGAAATGGTATGGTAGCCATCATTTCAGTTCTGGGCCACCTGATAGTCCTAGGGCAGGAGTATATGGCAGAGCTAAAGTCCCTCTTGTCCAGGGGCAATAACCCCATGGATGAGACACATGTCCCACACATAGATACAGACTGCACAGCTTTACTCCATCAATGGGACAACACCCACTCTCTGATTCATGAAAACTCTGAGTCCCACAAAATAATGCCTGGTCTAGCAGGTGGGAGAGGGTAGTCCTGAAACACTATCAGAGCCAAAATAGCCTTTGCAAACCATTCCAAGTACTCCAGGGAGGTTGAGGAGGGTAGTTCTACAACAAGGACATTCATCAAAGAAGAGTCCAACATGCTAGATGGGAGTTGGAGGGATGGCTCAGTGGTTAAGAGTACTTTCTACTCCTGCAGAGAACCTAGGTTTGGTTCTCACAAGTGTCTATAATTCATGAGAGTTATTCAGACAACCCTGTATAACTCTGGCTTCTTTGGGCACCAGGCATGTACATGGTACACAGGCATACAGGAAAGACTCATACACACATAAAATGAAGACAAATTTTTTAAAGAATATGCTAAACATGCTAATTAGAAAAATAACTCTAAATATTTCAATACTTTTGTACTAAGACAAACCACATTCATTGCCAGAAACTTTTTAATAAAAACAACCTCATTGAGATATAATTTATATACAATAAAATTCATGCATTTAAGATGTGAGATTCATGTCAATTGTGTAACCCCATTGCTTAGGATTCTGAAGCAGCAGGATTGTAAAATTGAGACCAGCGTAAGCTATATAGCACAATTCTGTCTCCACAACAACAAAAGAGAAAGGAAAAAGAAAGAAAGAAAGGCAACCAAGTGTATAATCCAGTGGTTTATAATCTTGTCACAGAATTAAGCTATGACGTGTGCAGTAATTCACACTAAGTGGCATTTCCAAAGCCACTATTACTCTCACTTCATTGGGTGAGAGCAAACTGAGTTTCTACCAGCCAGGTTGGAGTTCAGCACAATCTAAGAACAGCTTTCTAATTTCGTTTCAGGCTGCCGCTTTGGTCCAGATCTACACAGATGGGTCTGTACTAGTTGCTCATGGTGGTGTTGAACTGGGACAAGGTATTAACACCAAAATGATACAGGTGAGAGAGGTCACTTGACGATTGTCTCAGAGAGAGTTTATGGAATATCCTGGATTCTGTACTGGACCATATTTGGGCTTCGTGATACAATAGCCAACATATCCACAGAGTCCCTACTTATTCTCAGTGGATCACCTGGAAATAAGCCATCTGGGAGGTGAAAAGCATCTTCCCCTCCCTTCTGGAGTGAAAGGCACATTGCTAAAACTCAGCTTCCCATGTTCTCAGTGGATTACTTGGAAATAAGACAGCTGGGAGGTGAAGACTCTTTTCACCTCCCTTCTGGAGTGAAAGGCACATTGCTAAAACTCAACTTCCCATGGGCTCGGTGGCTCCTGACCCCTGACTACAGCAGCCATAAGAGCTCACAGACTCCAAAAGCTTAGGCTCTAGGTAACCAGCATTTCCAGACAACGTATGTACATATATAGCCCTAAAGTCTAGGCTTAATGATTCCAGACAACCTGTTCTATCTCCAGAGACAAAGCCATTTGCTTGTGGTCATTTCGTAAAATGAGAAAGCCCATAGCTGGGTCTCCTCTAGCCATACTACAAATAATCGACTCTGAGGTAGTAAAGAGATGGAGGATCTGTGTTTTGTCTTCACAGGATCTTGTCCCCACAGCAAACCCTGCCTCATGGCACTGGGGATATTTTTTTTCCCAGCTCCTGGTATTTGACAGTGTTAGAGACAGGCCCTTGCTGTTTTAATTTGTATATATAGTTCAAAACATCATTCTCACCTTTTCAAACAGAGTTAAGAAAATATCAAAACTTTCTAGAAGGTTAAGAATATAACAAAACTTTTTAGAGGGGGTTAAGTCATTGTCCCAGTTACAGTATGGACCGGTATAATCTGTCTATTCCTCTGGACAGGTGGCCAGCCGTGAATTAAAGATACCAATGTCTTATATACATCTAGATGAAATGAACACTATGACCGTCCCCAACACGGTTACCACTGGAGCCTCCACAGGGGCTGATGTCAACGGGAGAGCTGTTCAGGTGATAAACTCATTGACTCCCTGGAGACAAGAAGCCTGTTACTCCTGAGAGTCAAAGCCCTTTAACAAAGGAACCAGTTCTTCCATATATTCTTAAAAACATTCCCATCCCACCTAAGATAAACATAAGGATTAGTGTGACAGGTTTGGGTGGGGACTCAGCCCATAAGTGCTTGGCTTCACAGATGGGCAGAACATCATGGTAAGAAGAATGCATGGTAGTGGAGGTTCTTAACCTCACAGGAATGTGCAAGACAAGGGACCAGGGGCCAGGTATAACTTCCCAAATCACACCCCTGGTGACATACCTCCCACAATAGCACCACCAACTGGGGCCTAACCATGAGCCACTGGGGTTACTTTGTATTCAAACCCTCATACTTGCAAAATGTCTCCTGGTGCCTTTTCACAGAGGTTTTAGAAGGAAGGATGCCGAGTGCCAACTCTCAGTGCCTCTCTGTACCACACAAAACAGTGAGCACCAGAGTATTACCTAGCAGTAGAAAGTCTATATTTGCTTAATATATTTCAAGAACACCCTAAGACACTGAGGTCACAAAGGCAAGTGACAAGGCCTCTTTGCCCAAAGAGTCATCTGAAGTACAAAACAGAACACAACCCACTGTTCTCAGCCTGTTGTGGGCTTCCGTAGAAG
Organism: Mastomys coucha; assembly: GCF_008632895.1. NCBI lineage: Eukaryota > Metazoa > Chordata > Mammalia > Rodentia > Muridae > Mastomys > Mastomys coucha. The sequence goes on from NW_022196896.1 coordinate 84,476,751, forward strand.
GCAGAGGCTTGGGGAGAAGTCCCAAATGAGATTGCAGAGTCTCGAGTTCTATGTCAGAGCAAGCAGGTCTCCTCCTTGAGTGCTTCAAATGCAAATTGACTCCATTCCGCACCTTCATGTCTCTTTCCATGCAGAGGAATATGAAGTTCAAAAGCACTGCTGAAATTGCCCCCCAAAACACACACACACAAACAAAACAACCACACACTTCCCTCTAGGTAGGACAGAGCAGCCTTGTTGAGACAATGGCCCTTGTGTCTGGTTGGTTCAACTGAACTTGCTAGACACGACTCGGTAGCTGCTGGACTCCCAAGTTTCATGTCCACACACTGATGATTGCTTCTGGACTAAAGCCCCTCAGATAGCAGCCAGTGCTATGGCAACCTAATCTGGAGCAACTACCTGAGGTGGTTAGGTAGAATGTCAACAGCATCCAAGCCAAGGCACTTTGGAGGTCAAAGGGAGCCAGTGATCCCAGTACCAGTTGACAGGAGCAGGTGGAACTTGGCCTGGGAAGAGTGGAAGATATGGTTGCTCATTGTTGATACCTTCAGGTCATAAATGATGTCCCAGGCCATGGAGAGCAAAAGATGTTCAAACTCTAAACTCATTTCACAGCACCCCAGGTTGTCTTTCTGTGTGACCCAGCACCTGATCTGGGAGCCACTTTTCTGCCCATTTCCCTGGGTAGAGGTTTCATATCTTTGCTGGATATTTGACAAACTTCAAATGAAACACTGGCATAGAAACAAACTAAAATAACAAAATAAGTTGCTGTGGCTACACTGAGAGAGTTTATATTTCTCTGAGTTCCCTCTAATTTTCTGTGGTGGCCCCCAAAACTCCACAGCAGCATCATTACTACAGGGAATGACCAGGATCCTGGCCAAGATTTGGAGACAGATCACATGGGGGACATCTGAGGGAGGCAGGGAGCACAGGGACAGGTGATAGGACAGCAGGATCATGTCTGGAAGGAACTCTTTAATTCTCAGTTGCTTTACCATCCTTTCTATCCCACAGAATGCTTGTCAGATCCTCATGAAGCGTCTGGAACCCATCATCAGCCAGAATCCTAATGGTGCCTGGGAAGAGTGGGTGAGTACCTGGTGTGACTGAATCCTACAGAGCCTCTTGAAGCCACTTGATAGAAACACCCATCCGGTGAAAGACCAGGTCCAACAAAGTCCCTTTTCTCCTGGGCAGCATAGAACAAGGAATAGTCCTGGTTATCCAGGAGGACACATTACCTGGTCCACTTGTTCACATGTAGCTTCTTATTCAGTAAGCTTTGGGTGGAACTCAGGATCTTCACTTCTTCTACCACATTTAGTAGCCCCTACACCCTTTAAGCAAGAGAGTAAATGGTTGATGTGGATCTGAAATATACCAGCTCTTACTGAATAGACATCTTGGTTCACTTACAGAAGTAGGTTAAAGGGGTTAGATATATTCTTAAGGGCAGCTTTGTAGATAGATGATTATTTGCCAAGGAAGGAAGAACCTACACCATCTAGTCCACTTTCAGAACTTTACATTTAAGGGGAGTCCTTGCAGGAGAAGCTGTCGCATGGGGTCCAGTCTGAAAAGCCCCTTCAGTGAAGGCGACAGCTGCATGCTACAAGGCACATGCATATTTCACATATGCATGAAGAACACGGGATGGGTATTCTCTGAGTGATAAGACTTGTTGTTCTTTCAAAATAAACATTTTGTGTGAGAACATGGCCCAGATAAGAAAACTACCAACCCCCACAGTGTTTACTCAGTGCCATTGGAAAAGGAAACCCTTAGGGAGCAGTGGCAGATAAGACCCGTTGAGTGACAGGGTCGTGTAACTGGTCATCTATCAAAGTTTCCTCATTTTCCACTGGGTTCCTTTGAAATTTGAACGGTGTATATGTGGTGTGTGTGTGTGTGTGTGTGTGTGTGTGTGTGTGTGTGTGTGTGTGTGTGTACATATTTTTCTGACCATAGTTATAGCTCTGTTTTCAGAGCAATGCCAATGCTCCAGGGTTAGGGACAGGAAGGTGTAGAACCTTCATCAGAGTTTGCTTGGGATGCCTACATTTTAAGATCCCATCAAAATTTACCTCTCATCTCTTTTCCATTGGTCTGTAAACAAATCTACAAGACCAACAATCCTATCTCTTCAGAGGAAGTCAGACTAAGCCAGTCATACTGCCTGAGCAGGCAGCAGGTACCCACCTGGCACTATGCTCCGTATTCATCCTGCAAAGACATATTCCCAAGAGTAAGGAAGAGTTTTACAGCCCGTAGGTATTTACTTTTTTCTCTTGTCCATTTGTGTCTTTGTCCTTTGAAAACTCTTTTTCAGGTTAATGAAGCTTTTATTCAAAGCATTAGCCTCTCCGCCACTGGATATTTTAGGTAAGAGGTGACTGATGTAATTCATAATCCTTTTCCCTCTAGGATACAAAGAGCTTGAAAAATGAGTATTTGGTTGTTTATACCTTGAAGGTGAAATCTATTGTTTATTTTCACTGAAATGTTTTTATTAGAGTGGGGTGCTATGTTACCATAAAGGTAGATAATTTTGAGATGAGTCCCACAGTTTCCTAAATGCAATTTCTTATTCACATTACACATATATACAATATATACAACATACACACATGAAAACATAACATATATGTGTGTTATATACATTATACCACATTATTATATTATAGGTTTCAGGTTTCCTGTAACGGTACTGTGTGAAGAGTGGACAGTGAGGTACAGAGACTTTTACAAGCCTTCAGTACTATCTAGCCTCTACTTAATACTTAATGATTTGGGTCCTGGTACTTATTATGACCCAGAATTTGGTGGTTTTAAATACTCTTGTTCCTCAGAAATCTTGCCTACAGCCTGTCTCTTGTGACCAATGCTCTTGTCTTGTCATATGGAGTTTTGGTTTTAGAAGTGGTGAGTCAAGCCAGAGGCCAGAATAGTTCCATACAAATAGGATGAGAAGTTGCTGAAAGACAGCTGAACAGTTTTCTCAGACAAGGATGCTTGCCTAAGTAGACAATAGATACTTCACTAGAAGCAACAGAAAACGCATGCTGCTCTTATCACGTGAACACACATAGACACATCTTTTATGATAATAGTGGAGTGTTCTGGTGATATCTACTAGTTCTAATGTTTCTGTCTGGTGAGACACAGCTCCTACCAAGAAGATCTCCAAGTGTTAGTCACTCCGAGAAAGGGTGAACTTTAGAAAGCAGAGTGACAGTGCTCGGCTTTGCGAGATATCATAGACAAGACCATGGAAGGCAGAGGTTCTCCTGAGCAGTGGTAGCTATCCTGAAGGGTTATGCCAGGAGCTAGAGAGGTGTGGGTTATGATTGTGGTTATACTTATGGTTATGGTTGTGGTTATAATTAGCCATGTGTGTGCCCAACAATTAAATAGAAGCTGAGTTCTGAACAAGGTTAAGGGAATAACCTCCTTTTATAAACTTTCTTATGATGTTTCATTTATCCAAGTCTGACATGGACATTCTAAAACTGTATAATTGGATTGTAGAGCATCAACCAAAGAATCCTAATGATGTACTACTATAAGCATATGTCCCACAACAGTATAGGACACTAAGAAGAGCATGTGTTTAATCAAATGACAGCATCAAATAACTCCTTCCTCTTGTATTGGTGGCTATACCAAAACACACTGTAGAAGAGCAACTTGAAACTGCAGCTCAACCAGATCACTTAGCTGCACTGATTAAGGCAGACTGGGAAGATCTGGCCACTCCCTTTCTAAAAAGATGTGTTCATTAACATCGTGCTTTAAAGTGGGCCAATGAGTCCTGAGCTTTATAGTGAGTAGTGCCAGCAGCTAAAAGGATAAATTTCTTTTGTGTGGCTGGAGCCAAGGCTAGGTGCAGGACTCCCAGAGCAAAGGTCTGTGTTAGAACATGCAGCCTTACAAAGGCACCAGCTTCTGCTGCATCCTCCATGACACTTAGCCTTAAAGAGTTTACAATAGCAGAAACCACAAGATTGTTCAACATTCACTGATCACGGGGGCCCTCTTCTATAATCCTGATGCTTCCAAGGCTGATCAAGAGTTCTAAAATAGTTTAGGTCATACAGCAAGTTTTAGGCCAGCTTGTGCTACTTAGCAAGACCCTACATGGAAAAAGACAGAACACAATTAATCTAACCTGTTCTGGAAGGGATGGTGGCTACGGTTGTCTGTGAGAACATATCTAACTTCATGGAACCCCACACAATGGCTAAAACAGCGATAAATGTCAGAAGTAAAGAGTCTGTGGGTTTTTCCAAGTCAGTGTTTGTAAGTTGGCTTGCTGAGCAGACTGCGAGACAATGACTCCAAATGCTTTGATCTCAGATGAAATCTTGGCTATGAAGAAAATATTTCAAAGTTGGAGGGAGATGCTTGACCATAGGACCTCTGTGTCCATCTTTGTGAGATAAAGAGCAAGATCAATAGTCAGTGTCCTTCACAGAGGAGAGCTAACCAAGCCCCATGAAAACAATTGTACTGACATTTTGACCCCAGCTCTTCCAGCTTCAGTGGTCTTCTAGACCTTTCAACCCCATGACTGCTCGGCACAATTTGCAAAGCAGTAATAAATCAAATATCTATTGGGGTTGGATCTCCAGTAACATCAAAGCATTAACTCGAAAAAGGGATATTGTCCCCACCCCCACCGCCACTGGATCTGAGAGATGCTGTTGTTTGAGTTCATTTTCATTTCACATCTGACAAAAAGCACACACCATGCCACAGCTCTTCAGCAACCAAGGAGACGGTTTTCAAAAAGAAAACTCTGAGTGTTTTCTTTCTTTTCACAATTGTGATCACTTAGAATGCTATAGAGCATTAAAAAGAAAACAATATAGCATGTGTAGATCTTAAAGGCTTTATACTTGCTTAAGGTAAAAGTCTTATTGAAACCTCACATGAAGAGCACAATCCTCCCCATGGTAGATGGCGTGCCTTCTCTACTCCAAGTACTTGACAGGACTTCCAGAAGCTCCACATTCCAAGAATACTTTATCCCTCAAGCCAACTCTATTTCTCCCATCTCCATATTCTTAGAGAGGGTCTCGCTGATAAGCACCTGTCCGGACCACAGGCTGTATCTTGTCTTTTCAGGGGTTACCAAGCTGACATGGACTGGGAGAAGGGAGAAGGTGACATTTATCCCTATTTTGTTTTTGGAGCTGCCTGTTCTGAGGTTGAAATTGATTGTCTGACAGGAGCTCACAAGGTAAGTGGTAATCACGCTCTACCAGCATAGCAAAATGTGCTGTGAATACGCTGTGAGCTACTGTCACTTGCATATCCCATACAAATATTTAAAAAATAGTAGTTTATGTACAAGCAAGTATTCTTGGGGAATGGGAGGGATGGGACAGATTCAGGCATGTTTCAGATGGACACGGAGGGTACTTGACGATGGGCGGGTGAGGTGAGAAAGAAGAGCAGTGGTCATTCCTGACTCAGGTGATTGGACTGTGTCTCATTCAGATTTTTCTTTTCCAGAGCTGGACCTGGTGTCAAGCATGTAATTTGAGTTATGAATTCTTTTCTCGGTTGTAGTCTGTCAACAATTGTATAACAGAGATTGTTTTCATACGCCACTGGCGTGTATGCACCTCTTTGAAATCAGTGAAGAACCGTCTAGTAAATTACCCCATGGAGACATTAACTACAAAACCCCACAAACTAGACATTATTGATCTCTCATTTACTAATAAGAATGTAGGGGCTTTGAAGAGTTAACTAACCAGATCCAAGTGACTTAATGGTGTAGCAAAACCACAAAATCAGAAATTCCCACTCAATTCTGTTTTCAGCCTATCACAGTAGTTTTAGGTTTTGAATAAAAGGAATTAAAAAAACGAAACCAGCAAGTCACTGTTCCAATCATCCATAGTGTGCCACCATGCATTAGGGACAAGTCAACAAAGAGCTGGATGCGTGGGTCTTTCTTTGTATGATAGATGCAGACCACTGCTGGCAAGCAGGTGTCTCTGTGGAAATTTGGAACTTGACCCTAATAGTTTAGATCCCTGCAGCATCTGCACACTGAGCATGGGTGACACTCTCTCCCAGGGTATGAAATCCAGCATCACATGGCCTGCTTTGTGAGACCATACACTTGCCTCATGGCATTGAGTTAGTGACATACACTCTTTAAGCTTTCATTCTCTCAGCTGTGGAGAGGGCTCTCATAGACATGAGGGGTGAAAGCCACCAGACTGTAAAAATCGTCTAAGGGAGTTAGGAATCAGCTCTATAATGTAAAGGGGCTGAAGTCCACTCTCACCACAGTGATCCAAGGTTTCCTGATCATTCCGGGGTCTCAGGAAAGCTGCAGTGGCCATCTAGAAACCAGGAAGTGGTCAACCAGGAGTACTATTCCCTTGGCCACAGAACCTAAAGCTGCTAATGGAAGACCTGGTCCAACCAAGATGACAACCATAAAACCATCAGAGTGGAATGGCTGGAGAGAAAACAAGCTAGAGATGAGCTTGCTGCTCAAAAGCTAAAAGCACCCAAGGAAAAACTGAATGAATAAAAATCCATCAAATGGAGCATCTTAGGATTCAGCAGGGAAATTACTGAGATGAATGTTGAAAATCCTCAAGAAATGTATCTAATTGGGCTCTTTTTTTTTTTAAAGAGAATATAAAAACATTAGTGACTAGGAGCTGAGAAGAAGTTTATCATGAGAAAAAGTAAAGTATACTTGTGGAAATATTTTAGAATATAGATGTCAATGAACTTTTCCAGTAAAAACTACAAGAGGTTCTCAATTACAAGTCTTATTGGAAAGAAACCATAAAGAGAGAGTGAGGCATAAGAAGCAAAGCTGTAGAGGAAATATTTGCCTTAAAACACACCTGTGAGGCCACTGGAGCTAGTTCAGCAAGACTCTACACATAACATTAACCGTAGGTCTCACACACAGTAAGTAAAACACAGCTAGGTGTGTAGATGCATCTCTTTTACACCCTTAGTGATAGCACAGGAAGATTGTGGGTTTGAGTCCAGCCTGTACTACGTAGAGAGTTTCAAGCAAGCCTGAGCTACACAATGACCACATATCGCAAAGAAACAAAACATGGGATGACTTATTCCTCTTAAAAACAACCCCTGCCACACATTTTCAACACACACAAAATGCTATTATAGAAAAATATATTCTACAATATTACTATTTTAAAATAACACACTATGTATTTTTAAGTTATTTAATTTTTAAAAAAATATTTATTTTATGTATATGAGTACACTGTAGCTGTCTTCAGACACACCAGAAGAGGGCATTAGATCCCATTACAAATGGTTGTGAGTCACCATGTGGTTGCTGGGAATTGAACTCAGGACCTCTAGAAGAGCTGTCAGTGCTCTTAAGCACTGAGCCATCTCTCTAGCCCAAGTTATTTAATCTTAATATTATCTTTGCAATTTTATAGGAATGTTCTCATCTGTGTATAAAATTTTATGGCCTGGTTTTCTTCATCTGTTCATTTTCATAGCCACAATTACACATTATTACTTCATCTCTATAACAATTATTTTTTTTTAAGATTTGTTTATTTATTATATATAGGTACACTGTAGCTGTCTTCAGACACCCCAGAAGAGGGCATCAGAGATCATTACAGATGGTTGTGAGCTACCATATGGTTGCTGGGATTTGAACTCAGGACCTTTGGAAGAGCAGTCAGTGCTCTTAACCACTGAGCCTTCTCTCCAGCCCCTATAACAATTATTTCAAGTGGCTGTATGATATTAGGATTGATTAAGACAAAAATTCACAACCACTGTTTTGTAAGAGGATGAGCTAATATCAGGTTCTTGTGAATTTTAAAAATCCTAGAAGACTCCATGTCAACAACACTTTGGTCACCACTTAATCAATAATCCTTGATTTGTATTTATCCCAAGAAACACATCTTAATTAATAGTGTTTGGTATTTTCATGACCTTTAGTAACAGCAGAACTTTTTCATGGCTTTTCATAATCACCCTGTCTGCCCTAATCAAAGAAAGCATTTATTATTTACAAAATGGTGTCTATACTGCAACCATGTTTTTGTTCTCCACAGAACATTAGAACTGACATTGTTATGGATGGATCTTTCAGTATAAACCCTGCCGTGGACATTGGCCAGGTAGGCAATGCCTTGTTACTGAGATATAATATGCAAACACCTCAAACACTAGCCGTGTTTGCCCCTGTGGACACCAGCTCTAAGGTGCAGCTCCATCTTCTGGGAATCACTGAATAGCTTGCCAATTCTCTAAAGTTGTTTCACTGTCTTCTCTTTCCATTGCTTTACACATAAGGATGTGCTCAAGAGGCAGAAATGCTAATAAAAGGATACACACTTCAAAGAGGGAAGTGTAGGTATCACTTGGGTGTATTGACTTCAAGTTGCCTGTGAAAGATGCAAATGAAACTGTCAAAAACTTTGGTCTAAGCTTCGGGGCAGAGCAGAAGTCATCTATTTGGAAGTGCTTGGTGGGAGAGGGGTAACTGAAAGCATGTCAGCATCAGGACCATGATAGTATAAGAGGGAAGAGGTCAAGAGAGGGACTAGGCTGGGGCTTTAACGCCACAGGGAAGAACCATGGGAGTATATTCACTATGGTTCTAAATGTAAACCCAGTATTCAGTGCATTACAACATGAACAAATTCAACGTTTGAAAGTTCCTTTCTGAATAACATTTGTAGACATTTATAGTTCCTAACATTATTTTTTTCCTTTTTAAATTTTATTTTATGTGTGTGGGTGTTTAACCTGCATGCATGTCTGTGCACGTGTGTGCCTGGTGCCCACAGAGGCCAAAAGAGAGTGTTAGGTCCCCTGAACTGGCATTCAGAAGTTGTGAGGTACCATGTGGTGCTGGGAATCAAACCTAGGTCCTCTGGAAAACATTGATTTTTTTTTTCCTTGACGCTCATATTTTTTTATTTTTAAATATTTCTAAAGAGGAGAAAACTGTTTTTTCCATTTTATTTTTTTTATCATTAATTACATATACTTTTTTTTTATTTTAGATATTTTCTTTATTTACATGCGAATTTCTCCTTTCCCAGTTTCCCCTCCAAAAAACAAAAAAACAAACAAAAACAAACCCCTGTTGCCTCCCCCCTCCCCATGCCTGCCACCCTGCCCTCTCCCACTTTCTGGTAGAATATACATATATGTATAAACTCAAATTAAGTAAAAATCTACTTTCGTTAGTTCATAGACAGATCAGTGTCTATGATCTGTGGTGAAACACCGTGACCAAAAAGAAAGTCGGAGAGAAAAGGGCTTATTTGGCTTATACTTCCACATTGTTGTTCAGTACCAAAGGAAGTCAAGACAGGGCTGGAACCTGGAGGCAGGAGCTGGTGCAGAGGCCATGGAGGGCTGCTGCTTACTGGCTTACTTCCCATAGCTTGCTCAGCCTGCTTTCTTATAGAACCTCAGACCACCAGGCTAGCGATGGCACCTCCCATAATAGGCTGAGCCCTCCCTCACTGACCACTAATTGAAAAAAATGCCTTTGGCTCTCATTTTTATGGAGTGAGATTCAATGCAAGTAGCTGTTGAACTAAGAAACAGTAAACAGATGATGTTAGAATTTAGACTTTGAAATGAGGCAAAAGGGGCACAGACTGTGGGATACAAACCCATTGCTAAAGATGTGTGCTGGGAAACTCTCTCCTGAGAAACAGAAGATCCAAGACCTTGCTACCATCCTTGTAATAGACACTTTAGAAACTACAAAAAGAGCTGACTTTCCATCCATTGAAAGATTAGGGGTATGAATAACTTGTTACGAGCAGTGGACCACGGGGACATCAGACATCTGTCTCTAGAAGTCACTGCTGAGCAAATGACTTGTCCAACCATTAAAAATAAGCATTACTGTTTTTTACAACAAGTCCTGATAGTTTTCTGAACTCTTCCCAGGGGTTTCGGTAGCCATTGTTCACATCTGCAGGTAGAACACAGAGAGCTAAGAGACCTGGAATCCAGAGGGAATCACTCATATAAAAGAAAGACAGCCTTTGTGGTGCGTGGAAAGTCAGCCCATCATTTTAAAAGTGTCACTCATTCCTTTCTGTGTCTCAGATTGAAGGGGCATTTGTTCAAGGTCTTGGACTTTATACTCTAGAGGAACTGAAATATTCACCTGAAGGAGTCTTATACACTCGTGGTCCACACCAGTACAAAATAGCATCAGTTACCGATATCCCAGAAGAATTCCATGTATCGCTGTTGACACCAACCCAAAACCCAAAAGCCATCTACTCTTCTAAGGTAAGTATATATGGTCAGGCTTCATCCAAATGATTAGCCAAGGATGATGGATTGAGGAATGATGATGTAGCTAGGTGGTAGAGCACTTGATTGGCTCCCATATTCTATCCCCAGTGTCACAAAATAAAAAATAAAAAAAAAAAAGGCTGGATTAGCATCCTACTTTGCATAGTGATGATGATATCAAAATATTTTATACAAGAAAAAAATCTATTTCTTAGATGTCACATGTGCATATACGAATCACACACTGATATATACTACCAGAAAATATGACCTGTAGATATTACCATGGTTTATAATACAAAGAAATTAGGTGAAACATTTCACAATAGCGCATATACTATTTCATGTCAGCTGTAGGCTCAGTATAATTTGTTTTGTAAGCACAATGGAGTAAGATGTGACATCCTTGTTCTTCCTTGTCAAGTGTCACAAGCTTAAGACCATTCCAGAGTAAGTCTCAGACTGAACAACTTTTGATTGATTTCAGTTACTTTATAAAAAGCTCAAAAACTAGGAGCTTGTATCAACAGACAGGGTTTTCCTCATATTTAAATTAAAAGTAAGTAGATTACAATATATTTTCCAGAATCCATTTTTCATAGCATTGAAATAATCTGCCTTTGGAAAATCCAAATTTTTGTGAAATAAACAGGAAAAGGCCTGGGCAAGGCAACACCCTGCAAAAGTCAGTGTGTGTGTGTGTGTGTGTGTGTGTGTGTGAGAGAGAGAGAGAGAGAGAGAGAGAGAGAGAGAGGAGAGAGAGAGAGAGAGAGAAAGAGAAAGAGAGGGGTGTGTGTGTGTGTGTGTGTGTGTGTGTGTGTGTGTGTTTACAAGGCTGAGCAGGCTGCTGCAGGCTCTCCTCAAGGCCAGAACATGTGATCCTTGCTCTTTCTCTTCCCAAGAGAATGCACCTATTCTGTACCCTCATAAGGATATTAGTGACACTATACTCCCTCACCACTACCCCTGGATGCTGACACTCTTGTGTCTGGAATAATCCATCTTGTTGCCAAACTTAATAGACTGTCCCTTTGAACAGTTTCACAGTCACAGGAAAAGGCCAGTGACACATCACAATTGTCTCTATGGTCCACTTGTTCAGGTGTTTATTTTCAGCCAAGGCAAGTGTAGGTTAGAAGATACTTCTTGACCCAGAACACCATCCATCACTGTTTCCTTGGTCCTTCCTTCTCCTCCCCCAACCTTGCACTCTTCCCACTGAGGCCATGTTATAGGAGAGAAGAGGGAACCTCTTTGTTGGATTTGGCTTGTTCATCTGTCCTTTATCCACAATGCCTGAGAGGCATTTGTCCTCTGTGAGGTTCTCATGTGTGGATAGACTGGGTTTCAGCACATGTTTGGGCTGCTTCTCCAGTACTTCAATATGAATAATATAACATTTATTACATAAACTTAAATGCTATGCACCAGTCACTGAACATAGACCCCATATGTATTTGGGACATGGTGAACACAAACTGTGTGAGGCTGCTGCCAATGGCACACAACATTCTATTTTACAGTCAGCTTTCTAAAATAAATATGTGTATTCTAAAATAGCAACAAAACATGGGGAACTAAGCCAAAGTGTAGTTGCTTATTACCAAGTACTTACTTCATGTACTTGTACTTCTGTACAGCTGACAGGCCAGTATTCTGTCTAGCTCAGCATCTCCCCAGCAAACACCTGGACAACATGTGGTGCAACGGTGTCACATTATCACGATGTCACTCAACAATAAAAATTCTTGACTTTCCTAATAGACATACAGGACCATTGTTGCACATCCTGCCCATCATTGATCAAAATATCTACATCCATGTAGGGCTGCGCTCAGGACTGTGTGTACCTAAGACGCACAGTTTCCTCCTCCCAGCCAGAAGAAAGAGGGAAATTCTTCTAAGGCAACAAGGAAGCACTGCATAATAAGGACAGGCAGACACCTGTAAGATTGCTTAACACAAAATAGCAGAACAGAAGGTGGGGAAACTTACCCTGCAGCCTGCAACCTGAGCAGCAGGAAAAGCCAGGTGCCCATGGCTTAATCTGTTCCACATTGCTATATCCTAATACTAGAGACTGAGTGACTTAGAAGAAACTTATTTGCATCTCAAGGCCGGCAAAGTCCAAAATTAACAAGCTGCACCTGGTGGCGATTTCTTGCTGCGTTATACCATGGCAGAAGATACAGCATATTGATTCAAAGAAAAAAGGCCAAGCTCACCTCTGTTGCACACCCACACCTGCAATAACACTTCATTCATTCATGAAGGTGGAGCCCTGACGACCTAACCATCTCCTAAATGCCCTACCTCACCATGTATAGAGAATAAATTGTCAGCACATGAGCTTAGGCAGTCTTGTTCAAACAATAGTAACCAGTAAATATATCGCTATGCAGGAGAAACTGATGGTAGATACAGCAGGGCATGGTAGGAGGTCTGGGAGTGTGGCCCAGTTTCATCCATGGAAGAAGTTACCTGAGTCCCAGTTTCCACACCTCAGATGTGATAAAGGAAGTGCAGGCTTTGTAGAAATGCAAAGGCTAAGTAAGGATGCTCCCCATGCAGTTTGGCAACAGCCTGTTTAAAAGTCAGCTGAGGGTGATGTTAGCTGCAAATGTCACTTAGATGTGTTAGTCACCTTTATATATCTGTGACAATAATACCTGGTAGAGAGGACTTAACAAAAGCAAGACTTGTTTTTGAATCATGGCTTCAGAAGATCCACTTCATCTTGGAAGGGAGAGAAGTTCACATCCTAGTAGCCAGGAAGCAGAGAAATGGACATTCTGACTCTCTTTGCTTTCCCTTTTGTCTCCCTTGTATTTTATCTGAGCCTCTAACCCACAGAATGGTGCAACCCATATTGGAATAAGATCTCTCTACCCACTGAGTTAATTCTTTCTAGGAGCACATCCACAAACATCTCCAAAGATGTATGCCTCAACAGTTTCCTAGGTGGTTCTAAATCTAGTTGTGGTTGACAACGAAGATTAGGCAATCACTCTGTGTCATTGCCATCACTAATAAGCAAGCTCGGCTTTGATTTGATCTCAGTTATTTGCTCTCTCATTCATTCATCAGATACTTTATGCCACTTTAGCCTTAAGCATGAAAGATCCAATCTCTGGGGGTCAAAGGGATGGCATTGCTCAGCCAGGCTTTCCTGGTGGCCATACAGACAGTCATTTATATATTTCTGGTTGAATTAAGCCCCTCAAGGAGCCTGTGATGAGCAGCTGCTCCCCTTGTGGATTTGATGGTGGGAAATCAGCAAATACCACTGTGTGTATAGTCTAGTCTCTCTTCATGAATTAAGGTGTAGCTCACACTGCCGGTCTCTGGGAGCTTGAGTAGTTTCCTGGGGACATATTACCTCTAGAGCCTTACCAGGTTTCTGCAGGGTTACATAGACTCTTGGTTGGTTATAATATTAATCCCTCTGCCCTATGCCAAGACACTCTGCTTTCTCAGGAGAATTCTGCTGAGGGGTTAGGGGCTTAAACCATGTTGTCAAAACATGAATGTCTCCGCCTGATCCCGCTTCTGTCACTGAAGCCACCTAAGACTGTGCAGGGCACTCACTCCCCCAGTTGCTGGAAGGCATAAGTAGTCTGACACATGTGGGGAGGCTCACCGGCACTGTGAGGGAGTATTGCCTGCTGTGTGATAACATTTGGGGCAATGACAGACCACCTATGCAAAGGCAAACGTGTCAGGCTCTATGGCTTGGTGACCTTGTAACTGACTTCTGGTGCAGCTGAAGGATGATAAAATTGCTCAATGACACATTTCTCATAACATGTCCCTCTCATCTGTTCAATCATGACTATACCAAAACACAGCCATAAAAAGATCCCTTTTGCCCATCTCAATCACTCTTGCCCATCAAGGGCAAAGGGTTATAGCATGAGAACCTGTTGGCTTCTACTTCCAAGGAGCAGCTATTGATGAGGACCAGCCTGATGACCTGGCTGGACAAGAAGAGGTGGAGCAATGAGCAACTCCATAATGTCTTCAAAGGCCCTGGATCCTCATTCTACTGAGGATCCTCTACCTTTCCAGTCTTCAGCATTAATCTCTGCTAGAAGAATTTCTTTGGCATATTATGTGATTTAAGGCATACTTTATCTGTTAAGATAACAAATTAACCAGAGTATAAGACTAGAAAGAAAGTCATATGATAGTAAAAATAGTAGTAAAAATCCTTTTGTGTCTTCCCTTGAGTTGATAATAAGACACAGAGCTCTTAGTATGGCTCGCAGAGTCCTGCCAATCATTCCCGAGACTTCTCATACCCTGCTTTCTGTGCCACATAGCTTTTTTCAGCTCTTTGAATTAAGCCAGCTCTTCTCTCTTCCTGATGCCTTTGAAGGTCACCTGTACCAAAGTTCTCTAGACAAACAGAACCAATGAGCTTTATCTGGGTATTGTAGATATACATATGTGCATATGTTATGCATGTGTGTTTTTTATATAAGCATGCATATCTATATGTATATTTGCATGTAGACCTGTATATGTATGTATATACATCTGTACATGTACACAGAGATTTATTTTAAGGAATTGGCTCACATAATTGTAGAACTGACAAATTCATGATCTGTAGGGCAAGGTCACACCAGACTAGAAAGTCAGGAAAGGTCTCTGTGCTGAGGACCTGAGGCAGAATCACTCCTCCTTTCTGGGAGAAACTTGTTTTGCTCTTAGGGACTTCACACATATCATCAAAGTTAATAATATCTTAAAGCCAATGCTAATCACATCTACAACGAACTTTCCCAGAGATGCCTTCATCAGTATTTAAACAAATACATGGGTGCCCGAACCCATCAAGTTCATGCACAAACTTACACAATGCCTGGGACTTGTCTTTCCTCTCATACACCTCATACACCATCTCTTCAGGAAAAGCCACCTCTGCCTTCCCAGTTCACGCAGGGAACCATGATTGTCCTGTCTTGGCATATCTTTTGTTTGTTGTGCTCACTGGCCATCTGTCTCCTACTTGGATATGCATTCAAGCAGAGATGCCCATACAGGTTCCTCTCCTCGTCTCTAGCTATCAGTGGAAGGCTGCCTACGCCCCTCTGAGTTCAGTTACCCCCTGCCTTTGCAGCCTGGTGTGAGTCAGCTTGTACAGGCAGTCAGCAGAGTACCCCCCACCCCCTGCAGCATATGAGACAATGGCTTCCATTTTTTTGTGAGTGTTGTATCAACACATCACAGTGGTAAAGGATGAATGAGTTTTACCCCAGGAGACTTCTAACTCATAGACTTTCAATAGCAGACACCATCCTCCACAGAACACATCAGGGTTAACTCTTTGTAGTACTCTCTGTATCTTGGGAAAGCTCTTGAACCCCTGTCATTGATTTAATTCAGATGGATAAATCCTTGGCATGGGCCCCACCAAGACTGTCAGCCCTTAATCAAGGTTTTTCTATACCATTCTCATCCCTTAAAAGCCCTGTTGGCACAGTAGGTAGCTTTGGTTGTAACCACGTGGCCCCTTTGGGTACGGGCATGCCAGGCCTTGGCCAGGTTCTCATTGTTTGGCGAGGGCAACCAGCAACAGGATTACTACCTTGGCCAATCTTCCACCAGAATGGGGTTCCTTTGAGGCCCAACCAGCTTCCTAAACAAACAGAAACTGGCCCTGTAGCAGAGCTCAGGCTGTTCTGGGATGGATTGTAAGGCGGCTGCAAAGAAATGATCTCAAATAGGCTATGATTTGGCAAGAGGCAACAAAAAAATAGATGCTGAGTCCTTGATGGATTTGTGGAGCAAGCATTAACTGTACCCCTGCATGGCTTAGATACTGGGCACAGCTAAGCCAACAGCCTATAATCTGTCAGAAGGACTACCCACCTACCAGCAAGACTGCTGCAAGGAAATACGAACTGAAAGGAGAGGACCCCTTCAGAAGCACTGGGTCAGCTCAGGCCAGGTCCCCTGTCCCCATGTCCCTGTCTCTGTCCAGAACCGGGTTTCTAAAAGGCTTCTCATTTTGTCTTCCCTCCCCACATCCCCAGGGTCTCGGCGAAGCTGGAATGTTTCTGGGCTCTTCCGTGTTCTTCGCTATTGCTGCTGCCGTGGCCGCAGCTCGCAAGGAAAGAGGCTTGTCCCCGATTTGGGCCATAAACAGCCCTGCCACAGCAGAACTAATTCGCATGGCCTGTGAGGACCAGTTTACGAACCTGGTATGGGATCACCTCCATCTTGTCTATGGATGTCTGTTGCCCTTTTTGTGATTCTCAGTGCAGGGACACAGGACATGCGTCAGTTCAAAAGTAAATTCACAAGCCTCATAAGCAGGATATCTTCTTGTGAAAAATGGAAGTTGCTGGTGTGAGTTTTCAAGTAGGAAGTTATGGGATGTTTTTATGTTTATAGAAGGGAGCGTGGGTTTTAAAGGGTTAAGAAATGGTCTTTCCCACCTGAGTGCCGAAAGAGCTGCAGTAGACTATTGCCTTTTCAAGAGTACTACAATCGTCTGCCATAATCTACCCTGTCTACCGCTTATTACTCAGAAGGGCTGCTCGGTATCATTTCCTAAGCAAGGCACTGCCTGCTACTGCAACTGCTAGCCACATGCGGCCACAGAGCCTGAATATTAGTCCAGTACACACTGCAGTGCCCTCTGTGTGTGCTGAATCCACACCATCTTTTAAAGGTGACAGGCTGGAATGTAAAATGCTTGATTAATAATTTTGTACTGATGTGATGGGAATGGGAATGTCTTGGTGTATTGGGTTGAGGTTAACTATAATTAAAATTAACTTTACATGTATATTTTCCAATGGCTTAGGGTCCTCCAATCAAGCCCCTGCCCCTCCAGGCTTCACCATACCCAACCCCAACGCTGGGGTCCAAGCTTCCAACACATGAAAATTTGGAGAACGACCACATGTAAAACTACAGCAGTACTCTTTTTTTTTTGGAAATATGAGTACTAGAAATGTTTTATGTTTCTTTTGGGGGAGGAGGACAGGGTCTCTCCACATAGCCCTGGTTGTACTGGATCTCACTGTATAGACCCAAGCTACGTTCAGACTCAGAGATCCAATTGCCTCTGCGTCCCCAGTACTGGATTTAAAGGTGTCTACCACCACACTTGGCCCAGTACTAGAAAATTTAAAACCATGTGTGGCTTCCACTTGTGGCTTCCTATGAGTCTGCTGAGTCTGCTGCTGCTTCTGTGACCAGTCCCTTTTGCATTTTGACTTGAGCAAAAGATAACACTGAGAGATTTGGAGGCTGTAGGGAGCCAGGGAAGGAGATCACATTTTAATTGCTTTAAAAAAAATAAACGTTCACGAGGTCCAAAATTAAAGGATAGGGAAACAAGAAGGAAGGGTGAGAGGAGCTGTACAAAGCTCCACACTCTTGGAGCAGTCTTCCTTCAGGATCCCTTCCTGTGACTCCACCCACATCGGCCTTGCGGCTTTTATTAGTCTTCCGGGAAAGCCCTACTCCCACCACCCCCACCTCAGCCCATTTGCCTGTTTGGCTCAAGTCAACACCAGCTCCAATTCCACATACTCACTACAAGTAGCAAGGCGCTAGGTAGCAAGGCATTAGGCTGAGACACAAGCACCGTAAATAAGGCTCATTCATTCCCCCTGCAAGTCCAAAGTCTATGAAGAGATAGGCGTGGAAACAGGTGACTACTACACAAACCCTCCGTCACCGGAGACTCCACACGGAGGTGGTGCAAAGTGCTGTGAGCTCTTTACCCATCCATGATATTTTCTAGCCCTTTGTCTCCAGCTGGATGGCCTGACTCCGTTAGAGCTGCCAGCATGTTCTGTTTCTCATGCTTCTGTCATTGAACTTTACAGAATGGCCAGTTACAAAAGACTGGAGTTACTGGCTTTGAAATCAGACAACTGGGTTCAAATCCCCAGCTCACTGTGTCTTTAAAAGAGAGAAAGATCACCTACTTGCTTGTATTCCTATGAGAAGGAAATGAACTTGGGTCTAAAAGTGTTTAACACTGTCCTGGCTCATACGGAGCAAGTGTTAGTGAGGACCACTATCAGTACTCTTACTATGCTCCCAAATAGGCCCTAGTTTCCAGCCCTATGTTTTCTGATTTTCTTAACCTCAACATCACAATGGAGAACTGAGTAAAGGAGGAATTCTGACTGAGTCACAGTGGCAAGCAAGGGCAGGTATGTGGGTTTAGCAAGGGTGTTATATAAAACTGACCAATTATCCAACTATGATGTCAGCTAAAATGTCCTTGTGCCACCAGACTTGAACATGCCTGAACTGTTGAAGACAGATTCTAAAATGTATATGAAAGATGCTTAATACACTCTACTAGAGGTGCACCAAGCCATTCAATGTTGTGTGTATGTGTGTGTGTGTGTGTGTGTGTGTAATCCATATGCCTGTGTGTGTGTGTGTGTATGTGTGTGTGTGTGTGTGTGTGTGTGTGTCTGTGTGTGTGTGTGCATATTTAAACTATTAGACTCGTTCCTCTCCAGGAGTAAAGAGAGAACAGGGCACAGTGAGATACACATTCATGTTTTATTTAACAATTGTGACCAGGTATTGACAAAAATAAGTATATATCCAAAACTCCACCTCATGGGACTTAGAATGTAATGATATATGTTTAAAATGAGAGTGGCGCAAGAAGAAAGTACCAGACCAGACGTGGCACAGGGTAGACCTACAGAAGGTGACAGAGATAACTTCCAGCGAATGAATGAGCTAGACAAAGAGGCAGAAGAAACAGGAACTCCAGGTAGAGGGAAAATTAAAGTAAATACAGGGCAGAGGAGAAAACCATCAGAGCACAGATAGTGTGTGTTTGTTTCCTGGATGGGAGACTGAGCAGAGGGAAATCTGGAGCATAAACTGGGATGCAAGCCTGAACTGGAACACAGAGAGTCATAAATGTAAATTGGGTTCTATCCTGAGAGCAGGCGGGCCTTTGAAGGTCATGTGACCGTGAGAATGAGATGCCCGAGTAAGCAGCCTGATAGATGCTCTAACATAAATTAGCCTGAGAATGAATGGTGGGGAGCTATGATGGTAGCCAAGAGGGGACAGTCTTGAGCAGGGCAAAGCTAATGGCATTTGAAGGAAAGGAGGTCATGCAATACCTGACATTCAGTGAAGGAGTGGCAGCTGAGAATCCAGGGTAGGCCTACGGTTGTCCTGAGGTGGAGTGGGAGGACTGTGTTGCCTCTCACATCAGTAGGCAGCAGGGGAATCCTTCCCAGGAGAGTGGCAAATTCAGTTTTAGACTTGCCGCAGGGAAGTCAGTCAGCCAAAGAATTTTGCCAACAAGCAACTAGCCCAGAATTGACAAGAGGGCAGAGCCCAGACAGACTTATGGGTTATTAGTACAAAGTAGTAATTAGAATCGTAAAAGCCCATCATTTACTTGAGGGAGGAAAATGGAGACAAGAGAAGGGAAGGAGAGAGAGGAATGAGCCAGACGGTCTTGATGGAGTCACCAGATAGGCAGGTGGGTCTAGGG
This sequence comes from Mastomys coucha, assembly GCF_008632895.1. Taxonomy (NCBI): domain Eukaryota; kingdom Metazoa; phylum Chordata; class Mammalia; order Rodentia; family Muridae; genus Mastomys; species Mastomys coucha. The sequence goes on from NW_022196896.1 coordinate 84,496,576, forward strand.
AAGGGGTGGGGAATGGCAGGCTCAGTACTGGGACACGGAGGTCCCACGCCCTGTGCATACTGGACATGAGCACGGCTCCAGGGAGCTCCCCAAACACAACCTAGCACAGAACAAACCTGCCGGCCTGAGAACCACACCCTCGTAAGCCCTCACAGATGCAGGAGCTTTAGACCCCAAGAGCTTGGTTACCATGCCTCCCCCAACCCCAAATCTGGCAGTGCTAGGGCTGAGTGGAGATAGACAGTCCTCTCTCCTGGTTCTTTCCATCCCTGCCCCATGCTCCCTTCCACAATATTACAGCACAGATGGGGGCTGGGGCCTTTGTGGGCAGGAAAAGTCACAAGAGATGTTTGTACCCAACACTCAGGAGACTGAGGTGAGGTGATGGTCATGAGTTAAAGGCCAATTTAAACTGTATAATGAGGCTCTGGGCCATCCTAGGCTACATGACAAGCCCTTGTCAAATAAAGAATAGGAAAGGAGGTGGGAAAGGGAATAGAGGAAGGGGAAAATAAGGCCTCACCCAAAACGGTTTCATTAACTTGGTTTTTCACCAACCTGGAGGGTGAGAGACAGGGATGGATCAACATGGCATGATCCTGGATAAATCTCATAAAAATCTGTGTTTTCACGGAATACAAATACAAACAAGTGTGGGGTTGGCTTTGTAGCAACTTCTGTCTAAGTAGTGCCTGCTCTGCGCAGGTAGGTTCCACTAACTCGAAGACTTGCTTTTCCAAAGGCAGCGATGAAACTATGTTATCTTTGAGATAGGGCAATAGCATTCGCTGAGGGCTGTATCACCAGCAGTGGGCCTCCGGGGTGAGAACAGAGTATTTGCTGCTGTCAAGGTGTCATTTTTTTTTTTACAGGGCAGGAAGGCTGAACATAGGAGCAGATGAGGAGTTGCATTTGGAGAGGCTCAGGATCTGGCTAGGACCATGCCTGAATGCTTAGCTAGAATTACATATCCCCAAACACTGAATCAGCCCTCTAGCAGATCTGTGTGTTTTACAATCTTGAAAGTCAGCTTCCCGTTCAAATTCCCCCTCACTTTCCGAAGCGGCAGAACATGAATGTGCAAAACTAGAACTCACCCCCTCCAACTTGAGAGCTTCTAGTGGTATGAAGTGGAAATCAAAATTCTGCCCCTGCTGTGCTCCCTAGGGCAGCACACCTGTAAGTTCTACTGCTGTGCCCCTACTCCAAGGTCACTGAGTCCTTTCATTCGCACCTGTTATCTGTCAGATGTGGTGGATATCCATCGCTCTCCGCCCAACCTCATCCAGGATCCACTTACCTCTCGCCTTCTGGGATCGCCAGCCTGTCTTACTTCTTTGCATGACATATAAAGGAAACATTTTAAAAAGAAAAGGCCTTTAAATTAATTATGCCACATCAGTATATGCTTCTGAAAGAATCTGTAGGAAGTTCTATTTTGTGGGAAAAGTATGAATTCACTTTTCTGATCAGTTTTGATTTGATTGAATTTAATGAAGTCCATTTATCCATCTGTAATTTATTTTTTTTATTTGGATTGAAGGTTAAACACATGACAGTCTCAGTAGGCATCCCATTTCTCTTTGTGTGGTCAGCCTTCTCTTCCGTTGCATATTTAATCTTTTTTTCCTTCCACTTCTATTTGACAGTAGGTGCTCATTTTTAAAGATTACATCTTTTTTAAACCAAAAAAAAGGTAACTTTTTAATATAACATTATTTGTAATAATTTAGGGATTTTTTTAA
>NW_022196896.1:84498330-84557783 GCF_008632895.1 Mastomys coucha
AAAAAAAAAAATTACCAAGACAAAAAAGCTAGTATTAAACTTGCAAGATCTTTTGGGGCAGGGAAAGTGGGGGGGTATATCACTAAATTCAATAAGTGAGTGCTCCATTTTTTGCATGCCATTTTTGAACAGATCACTCACAAGTGCGATGAGCATAGCTCATCTAGAGAGCATTTCTGCCTCTTAGCTTTTTTTCTGTCTCAGTTTTGATGAACATTTACTTCACTGAAGAATTCCTGCTTCTGGGCCAGTTAGAGTTTGCCAGAGTTAAGATCTCACCTCACTAAAGCCAAAGGACCCGACAGAAGATGAACTGCAGAGAGAAGTCTCTTTCTATTATTTGAACATGTGGATACCCATGTTTGCCTTGTATTTAAGAATGCTTCATTAGTTCTTCTTAGCTGAGCCAGTATTGTATACATTTTGTCTCTGCTTACTATGTCAAGTGATTAGATATTTTTTATTTATCTGAAATTACCTAATTCCTGATGGGAAAGAGGAAAATCTATGCAAATTAAACAAATAAATGTGATGAATAAATACGTTAAACATTTTTGAAAAAGAAACTATTTTTGCCATCCATTAGTTATATGGATTGTTTTAGATTCTTTTTTTCTCTTCTGTTTTTAAACTGAATTATTTCACCTTTTTTCAACTTTCTTTTTAGGTTCCACAAATGGATTCTAAATGCTGTAAGCCGTGGTCCATCCCAGTTGCCTAATGCTTGGAGTTCAAGCACAAAAGCAGATATTTGGATGGACTTAAAGCTTCAACAGGTTGCTAGTACAAACATCTTTGTCCAAAATACATAGAAAATTAGAGGCAATTCTAAAATTTTCATATTTATAAAATCATGTAATCTTTAATCATATGCACTATAAGCAACAATGTGTTTACAGAGCTTCAGCCAAAGGCTGAAAGGGAATTTTCCACTGCGTGAAGAGTTTCTGTGTTGAGTCTTCAGAGAACATGAATATCTATTCTTAACTCTATGTTCCTAGTCTGGAAAAAGTAAATAAATAAAACAAAACAGAGAAATGAACAGGAGTCTGTGATTAATTATCTATAGTTTATGACGTTCCGGCATTATGATGCTGTGTGTAAAATGACTTGCCTTTATTTATTGTCCTAGATTAAATGTAGAATTGAGGAGCTGACAGTCTGCAGCGGCTGTGAAATGAGGCTCCACTCGCTTGTCTTAACGCACATGTTTGTTGGAAAGCCCCTTGATATTTTTCCTAAGACTCTGTTTCCAAAAGTTCACTGAGACGCTACATATGGCAGAGCTGCTTTTAAGATGACACCTGGGAAGGCAATCTAGGGAAACTGAGGAAGCAGCTTTAGGATGTCAAAGTGGCAGTGGTGTATGGCTGCCCCTAACAAATCCACACCGAGGCGAAAACAGCCAGGTAACTAGAACCACCATGCCTGTATCGATCAGGTTCAGAAGGCGCAAGCCAGCACTTAATATTTTGATATTTGCATCGGATTCAAAGCTGTCCAGTCTAAAATATTCTAGCATGTGCATAATACTCAGCTTAGACTTCACTTTGTAGCGTTTGTTGATAGGAAAGTTTTAGTGGCGGAGACTTTGAATGAGCTGATCTTGCACGTGGCATTGCCTTAAGTCCAACACAGTAATTCCTATCTGAGCCCGCACCCACCCCTTCTTCCCATTTTGGGATACCTCTGCTTCCTACAGACAGCATCTCCAGCTCGGGGGCAGCCCGTGTGAGGGTCAAGTAGAAAAGCAGAAGGGAGCAGTCAGTTTACACACAGCACAGTAATAGTGCTTACTCCTGTCTTCATTTGAATTTTCTCACTTCTTAGCCGGAGTTATTAAGTATTTATACACTTAGATGCACCAAGAAAATACTGGCTTTTGTTGACTGATGTTTTAGCTTTATTATTTTCTAAATAGGTTTTGCCTTCTCTTCAAGACATATACATTCCTGATTTCTCTCTTGGTATGTTTTTTTTCTCTTCCTTTTGATGTGAATAGTTGGGTTTTCTTTCTTTCTTTCTTTTTTTTTTTTTTTTTTTTTTTTTGAGTCATTGAGGTTTAATAAAAATATCTAAAGCTACTACATCTCAGGGGCCAGAGAGATGATTCAGTGGCTAAGATTATTGTCTGCTCTGGCATAGAACCCAGATTTGGTTCTCAACACCCAGATGGTGGTTAGAACCCCCTGGAACTCCCATTCCAGTGGATCTAATGCCTTCTTCTAGACTCTGAAGGCACTGTGCACACATAGCACAAATATGTACATGCAGACAAAACACTCATATACATAAAATAAAAATAAATAAATCAAAAATTAATTTTAAGAACAATTTAATTCACCCAGAATATGACAATAGTTAAATTTTAAAGATTTCTGAAGTGAGCTTTTTATTACTTTATCTTTATTTGGTTGGCTTGGTTTTTGACACAGAATCTTAGCCCAAACTAGCCTTGAACTCAGAATCATTCTTCCCAGTCTTTGAGGGCTGGACTTGCAGGCATGCACCATCAATCATAACTGTGTCATTGCTTTCTCTATAAACTTTATGTTCTGTTTTCATTTCTGTTTTGAATCTAAATATGTAGGAATTTTATTCTAAAACATATCTATGGCTATATGTCTTGTTTTTTCCATTATGTTTTAGTGTAGTTGCATTAGAGTCACAAAGAATCACTTAAAAGGGAAAATAAAATAAAGAACAAACTAGGGTGGAAAAGAAAAAAAACAAAACAAAACAGAAAAAGTAAAGGAAAGTAATGAAGATCAGCCACGAATGAAGAGGAAGCAAAGGGACCCAGGCAGAGTACAGAGCAGAGGACTGAGTCACAGGCCGCTGGCCTGGCAGCAGGATGGTACCCAGGCAGGACATGTGCAGCAGTGTTGGGAGACCAGAAGATGCAGGGAGGGAAGGACACAGAGCCACAGAAAGGCATGGAGCCTGGGAGGAGCTCTCTGCATCTTGATTGTGAGAGCTGAGAAATTCCTTTCTCCTCTGTCCTGCTGCTTTAAGCACTAGACTTAATGACTCATCGTTTTTTCTGTTCCATCCCATGACTCTTCAGATTCTTGGTTAAATTTAATTATCTCTATATTATTCCTTAAACTGGAGGAATAGATTTCAACATGGGAAAAGCACCAGGTCCCCCAACTGAACAACTTATTTAACTCACTCACATTGAGTTCCCATGATGTCCATTGTGTGAGACATGGGAAGAGTCACCAACTTCTAACTACTGCCCACCTGTGTGCCAGGCCCCGCCTTCCCGAGCCACAACCATCTGTTCCGGCTTAGGAATGACTAAGTGACCATGGTAGCAATCCCTCCCTAGCCAGAAGAAAGTCCAATGTATCCACCATCTTACCACCTACTTACAATCTCACACTGATGAGAGAAGAGTAGAAGATGGGGCTGATCCACTTGCTGGATGTTTCCTTCATGGAGATATTGGAAAATAAAGCTTCCCAGAAATAGCAAGGCACTCATCAAGCCCAAGATCCCGCTACATAATGGTTACCAGCCAAGACTCTGCAGCCAGGCTGCTAAAGTTTTACTCCTGCCTCCGTTACTAGAGTATTACCTTCGTCAAGTAACTTAGACAGTACCTGGTGCACACACACATGGTGAGAACCACCTCTTATGGATGTTGTAGGCATCCTTGCCACTGACAGTCACAGGGTGCACGGACCTGCACCAGAGTACAGGTACAGGGTGCTTGGGTTAACTCAGCCAAGGATCCCACAGACCTCTGGTTAAGTGAAAGCGGTTGTCTAGAAATTCACAAAACAAATTGGAAATCAAGACTTCAGTAGAAAAAAAAAATGGATAGGAATGTCATGTGTCAAGACTCCTCGACCAGAGAAAATATAAAAGCAAAAGCTGAGACCAGCAAATAGATTCCCCTGAAGAAAACAGACTCACAGAAGATGCTCTAGTAAGGAAGAGAAGGAAACTAATAACAAACACATTGAAACCTCTACTATAAAGATCTCATTATACTATAGACTCATATCAATTTATAAAATCATAAGTGGGCTATTTCTACAGTCACAAGTGAGTTATTGTTTTGGTCACTGGAGATGTGTGTGAATTATGCAGATGTAGACCCTGCCTAGACATTGTCTAAATATTCATACAAATGTCACTGCAAGCTAAGAAGAAAAAAAAAAAATGAAGGTTGTCAATGAGGACGATGGCAGGGGACCTTCAGATCTGGTGCTCAGAAAGATAGCCTTTGAGAAGGTAACATTTATGGGAAGAATAAAGGACCAAACCTCACAAATTAACCTGGAGATGTGATCCCAAAATTACTTAGCGATTAGTGGAGCAGGGGCTGGAGAGGAGCTCTTGAAGTCAAGGCAGTTAGGAAATACATTGGGCAAATGACAAATTAGTGTGGCAATTTTATCTCATGCAAAGCTGAGGATTTGGGCTTAAGTCTATGGATAAGCAATGTTGCAAAGATTTCACCACTGAATTAAGCCTATTCTAATTATGAATGGTCTGCACTTGAGTGAGGAGCAGGATTTGGCCTAATTATAGACAAGATGGCAGAAGATTGAGGGTTGTGCTGGGACCTTCTTGGACTCTCAGCACTTTTGGTTTTGTGGACACCTAACTCTTCCCCTAACCCCTAGCCTCTAACCCCTAACCTCCAGCCCCTAACCCTCAACAAAGGGGAAAAAAACCCTAAAACTTCTATCTTTGGCTCCATTGGTAACAACGTAAATCCAAGAAAGTCTATGTCGTGCCAACTTGAAAAGATCGGAAAACATTTTCATGGACCCTAAAAGTAAGCATGTCGATGCTGTGGAAGGCTAAGAGGAACAGAAGTAGGGGGACCTGGAGAGAAGAGAGGGGGACTCAGCAGCTGGTGAAATCCTCTCATGAAAGCACACAGGTGGCTCTCAAACAAGCACTCTGGAGCCTCAGGAAGTATCCGAGCCTCAGGTCAGATTCACAAACCTACAGATTCTTGCTCATTTCAGCTTGATTATGGAATTGTTCCAGAAAAATAGTCTGGAAACCCAAAAATAATGTCACTGTGTTTTCCAATCTCTGTATCCCTTGAAGAATGCTCACTGAGATCTAAGGTATTTGTCTTAGATAGGGTTTTACTGCTGGGAACAGACACCATGACCAGGGCAAGTCTTATAAAGGACAACATTTAATTGGGGCTGGCTTACAGTTCAGAGGTTCAACCCATTATCATGAAAGTGGGAACATGGCGGCATCCAGGCAGGCATGGTGCAGGAGGAGCTGAGGGTTCTACATCTTCATCTGAAGGCTGCTAATGAAAAACTGACTTCCAGACAGCTAAGGTGAGGGTCTTAATTCCATGCTCACAGTGACTCACCTACTCCAACAAGACCACACTTCCTAATAGTGACACTCCCTGGGCCAAAGATATACAAACTATCACAGTATTGTTTATGGTAAAACTCCTAGCCCCACCTGCTTCCTCCTAAATCCCATCCCTGCCCGTTCTCAAAGTCTCCCCAATCGGTCTTATCTTGACTCCCTCCAGTTTTTTTGAGGTTCCTCTCACTCATGCCCCAGATTGTTCCCACAAAGAAAGTCATAGTCAGCAATCCAGGAGGATCAATGATCTCCCTGTCATGGACCCTGTCATGACAACTGGAGAGTGGCTGAGGACATGACCAGTCCCTTAGTCTGTCCTGTCACAAATGCAAACTCAAAGACTTTAAAAGAAGAACCTGTTTCTACCACAGAGATTCATAGCTGCTCAAGAGCCAAAAAGAAGTCACTGTTGGATACTCAGCCCTAAATGAGAGGCCTCCATCATACCCTCCAAGGTTTAAAACATCAGGGAAGAGATGGTAGAAAAAAATAAAAGAGCCGGAGAAAGTATGGTCATGGCTGTTTCACTCAGAAGCACTCATGGTTGCTCAGATAATCTGCACAGAAGATTGGGCCATCAACATTCCATCATGGAGAGAGAGGAGTTCCCAAGGCCCTGGTCCTTCCCTGAGGATCTACAAACAGTTAATGGTTTCTGAGAAGGGCTAAACTCTTCAATATTGAAGCCACTGGTAATTGTCTATGCTTCTGTAATATAGCCCCTCATTCATGCTCCTATAGCTAACTCTAGTTAAACCCAATGAGAGAAAGAAGAGGATGGAGAAGTGAGGGAGATCCAGAGAGAATCATTTGTTGCATGGTACAATAAAAAAACAATCTTCCCTATGTCACTCGGTATGAGGCACTGACAGAGACACAACCATAGGTGAGCTAGTGGAACGCTAAGGACATCGACCCTGCCGTTTGGGCCATACACACCCAGGAGTGACTGGATCTTACCCTACAGTGGAAGAGAGAGGGCCATTCTGCCTAGCTCTCCAAATAGAGAACCACTCTGCTCTGCAGGTTGGTGATGCCTGGCATGAGGAGGGGAGAGAATTCTCCAACTGGTCTGCTGCAGAACTGAAGGTTTCATTCTTACAGGTGAACTAGAACTGAAACACTCCAACATGTATTACATACTGTAAGGTATGTATGAAAGCTATGGGAGTATTGTTTAAGGAAAGCAATACCTCAGTTGCCTCAGGAAGTCTGTGTCATAGACATGTTTCCACCTACATTGTCACATATGGACAAATGTTAAATGTTTGGACAGGTGCTGATTTCAGACTCGGGTGGGCTTAGGTTGAGGTCTCCAGACTACCAAACTCTCTTCACAGTGAAGGTGACTTTCCCATCAGGACAGAAAACGAGACTCAACTACACTGGCAGTTGAAGAACTCAAGAACCTCCAAGTTCAAGCTGTAGTTGCAGGTTTCACATGCTAGGAATGAGCTGAGCACCACTGTTGTTACGACCTTGAACCAAGAGCCTGGGGCTCGGGCAGGGCGCTATGCTTCACAGCCCTTCCAGAGCAGCTAGCGTCCTAGATGGATAGATACATTGCTGACCATCAGGGACGCTCTGCTATGTCACCTGCTTGAAACGAGCATTGAAATCGCTTGGCTTTGAAACTGTCAACACATCTCAGCAAGGTCATGTGCCATGTCTTCCCATGCTCTCAGCCATGGCAAACCTGAGCCAATCCAGCCAGTGACTGGGAGTTTCCAAGCCTCTGGTTTAGAAAACTCTACAGGGGGCTGGAGAGACGGCTCAGAGGTTAAGAGCACTGACTGGTCTTCTCAAGGTCCTGAGTTCAAATCCCAGCAACCACATGGTGGCTCGCAACCACCCATAATGAGATCTGACTCCCTCTTCTGGTGTGTCTGAAGACAGTTACAGTGTGCTTACATATAGTAATAGATAAATCTTTTAAAAAAAGAAGAAAGAAAAGAAAAGAAAACTCAACAGATAAAAGCTAGGGGGATGCATTGTCCTGACATGATTTCAATTGATTTATTTATTTACTTTACATCCCAACCACAGGTTCCCCTCCTCTCTTCTCCTCTCCTCCCAATTCTTCCCTCCTACTCTCTCTCTCTCTCTCTCTCTGTCTCTCTGTCTCTCTCTCTCTCTCTCTCTCTCTCTCTCACACACACACACACACACACACACACACATACACACACACACACATTTAAGTTCCATCTCATGCCCCACCTCTTCTGCTATGTGCAGAGCCCCAGTTCCACACACCTGGAGGGGAAACCAGTAGAACGAAAAGTTCCCAGCAATTGTGAGGATACCTGCCTGAGGTACCCTGTCCAGAGAGCCTGACTATTCCTGCTGTCACTGCCAAAGGTACCAAAGGCTTGTTTGGCCCGAGCCTGCCCATCCTGAGCCTCCTCTGGAAGCAGGGGCCAGGGGAGTAACATACCCTCCTGACCTCACAGGCTAGGCAAGGCAGTTTCAGGAAGAGCGTGCCCAGCCATCTACAGTATTCTCTTGCCACAGTGCAAATGGGGCTTTGTCTTAGTACATTACCATCCCCAAGGAGTCTGTGCTAATACCATTGATAAGCTGATGATTAATTAAGCTGGCATCTCCTGTCCAGAGCCTCTGTTGTTCCCTAGATCCCTGTATTTCACTGACATGCACTCTTGGAACTCAGAAAGCGAACTTAAACTGTCTAGATCCAAGAAAGGGTTTCCATTCCTTCTCCTAAACCCCAGTGCTGTCTCTCACCCCACTCTCAGCTTCCCATTTCAGCCATCGATACAGTCTGATCCAGGCGTCCATGCCTGAGTCCTTTCCTCTCCTCTTTACCCCATTCTTATCTAATCCGTCAACTGATCCAGTTGGATATGTCCCCAAGTTTCATACAAAAGCTATACTCTTCTCCTTATCCTTATCTCTATTTACCACTTCCTAGCCTAGTCTATGTTAGTGTAACCTCTAGGCTGGGCTGCACAGAAATGGTTTCAGATCTGACTCGACAGTACCAGCCATAATTCCTTCTCTGTGTGATAGAATGATAAGAATTTTTGTTGTGAAATTGTCCTTATGTGTATGAATATGTCTGTGTGTTATATATGTGTCATGTGTGTGTGGGACCCACAGAGGCCAGAAGAAGACACCAGATCTCCCAGAGCTCCCCTGGAGTTAAAGGTGGCTGGGAGCCTCCTCATGTAGGGTCCATAATTGGGTCTTCTAAAAGGCATAACAAGCACGATTAATCTCTAAGCCTATCCTCCAGCTTCATTTTTTTTTAAGACAATATCTTCACTATTCCAGCTAACCTTGAATTCCTGAACTCCTGATTTTCTTGCCAGCACCTCCTGAGAGCTGGGATTACAGGAATCTGCCACCACACCCACTTTACAGAGTACTGGAGACCAAACTCTATGTTTCATACAGGACAGGCAAGCACTTTATGACATGAGCTTTAGCCCTAGCCCAAGAATGGCTGAATTCAAATCACATTATGTTGTATCCTACATGGGAACTTTGAGCTTTCCTTCCCACCTAGCTCTGAACCTTTGTCTCACCTCTGCCTCTCTGTCTCAGTCTCACCCCTGAATCCCCGCATCACCCCTGCATCTCCAATTCACCATCTCTCTCCTTCACCCCTGCAGCTCTGCCTCACCCCTGCTCTTCTCAGGTACCCTGTGCTTCTTTGGCTTTAACATGTCAAGTTCACATCTTTTTTGGAGGCCACAGTACTTTCTCTTTTCTCGTGCATCCTCTTGGTAGGCGTCTCCTTTTGTGACTGCTCCGACAAGACAGACCCCAGCCCTCAGTACCTCAGAATGAAACAAACTGCCTAGTTGTGTCGCCATACCCCACCCACCACACTACTGTCCATTTCCTGAGCTTACACCATTTCTTACATTTCAAATCAAGGAGCACTGAGTAGAAGATTCTAGGAGCCACTGAGGCAGCAGACAGAGGTGTGTGCAGATGGTGAAGTCAGAACTAGGAGCTTGGTGACAGAAGGCTGGATTGGAGTCTGACCCCAGACTTGTAGCACCTGCTCTGCTCAAGACAAAAGGAAAACAATGCAGCCCTGAATATCCAACACTCATCACAGCCCTATCGTGTGCGTGTGCGTGTTCTTGTGTGTATGCATGTGTGTGTGTGTGTGTGTGTGTGTATGTCTGTTTGTCTGTGCGTATGTGTGTGTGTGCATGTGTGTGTGTGTCCATTTGTCTGTGCGTGTGTGCGTGCGTGTATGTGTGTGTGTGTGTCCATTTGTCTGTCTGTGCATGTATGCGTGTGTGTGTGTGTGTGCATGTGTGTGTGTCCGTTTGTCTGTGCATGTGTGTGTGTGTGTCCATTTGTCTGTCTGTGTGTCTGTGTCTGTCCGTGTCCCCATGCGTTAGCATCTCAAACTTAACCTGTGCAGATGGAACTTGAAAAATCTCAGTGGGCAGCTGCTGGGCTCTGCAGCAGGGCTCCCCTCTCTCATTAGCCAGCATCACACCCAATGGGACATCTGCTCCCACCATACTCAACAGCAGCCTTGGGAATGCTGAAATGCAGCCTATCACCCCTGCTCAAATCCAAATGCCTCCCCTCCCTCTTAGGAGCCTCAGGACACCTCTCCTGATGGCTCCAAGGCCCTCAGAAATTGGCACAACTGTTCCTTGCCCTCCCTCCACACCAGGATTCTACCACATCTCAGGAAAAGTTAAAGCTGTAGGCTCCAAGGCAACCCTGCTCTTTGAGAAGTCACTTAAAATCTTGATGTCTCATTTATAAAGTGGCGGTGGTAGTGACGATGGTGGTGGTTGTAATGGATGTAAGGATGAGGATGATGGTGATGGTGGTGGTGTTGATGATGGTGGTGGTGTTAACGATGGTGGTGATGTTGATGATGGTGGTGGTGTTGATGGTGGTGGTGTTGATGGTGGTGGTGTTGATGATGGTGTTGATGATGGTGATGGTGGTGGTGGTGGTGATGGTGGTGGTGTTGATAATGGTGGTGGTGGTGATGATGGTGGTGGTGGTGATGATGGTGGTGATGATGGTGATGGTGGTGGTGTTGATGATGGTGGTGGTGGTGTTGATGATGGTGGTGGTGGTGATGATGGTGATGGTGGTGGTAGTGATGATGGTGACTATGATGATCTCCTGAGATGCTCCTGAATTCCCAGTTCCTCCAGCCCACAGCAAACCTGAGTGAATATTTTTGGTTTCGAGTACATTTGTACCTAGGGTATTGTTGAGCATGAGAATCTTAAAATAATTTGATTTTCTAAATCCTAAAATTTGGAGAGGTGTAGACAAGTGAGTAGAGGAGAAAAGATTAAGAACAGAGAATGTACATGCCAGTTGTTATAATCAAACTTTAAAGACACAGTTGAGGAGGCTGGAGAGATGACACAGTAGTTAAGAATACTGGTTGCTCTTCCAGAGAACCCAGGTTTGAGTCCCAGTACCCACATGTTTGCTCACACCCATCTGTAACTCCAGCTCCAGGGAATCTAGTGCCCTCTCTGGCCTCCAAGAATACCAGTCACACCCGTGGAACACAGAAATACATACAAAATTCACACACACGTAAAATGAATTAATAAAAGATTAATCATGCATTTGCGGTCTTTCATCACATTCATGAGAGAATCTCCCTTTGTAATTAAATACAAGAAAAACAGGAGACGGAATCAGTCTCGCTTGTGTAGACAGCAAGGTACTGATTTACACTGGTTCGTTCATTTGTTTTGTTTTTTGTTTTTTTACATCGTAATCGTAATCACCCACTTGATTTCCGTATATGAGACCCCGGAGTCTAAACCCAACATGAAGAAACCAGTTTTAGACTTCAAAAAGCCACGTGAATTCTTGACTCACTCGAGCCGGAAAGAGAAGGTGGTGCTGCTGCCAAGCCTTTGTGGGCCAGGCAGGCAGGGCTGACTATAAATCACCAGTGTTGGGCTGTGCCGCCGGCTTTGGCTTCCCAGGGACTTGAGGTGCCCAAGTTACTGTGCTGGTATTCAAGATAGAGGAGCAGATACACTTGTCAGTAGGGCGTTTGTTTCAAATTTGTGCTTCTGGCTTCCCATTGACACCATGCCTTCTGCTTCCGATTCCGACGAGCTGATTTTTTTTGTGAATGGAAAAGAGGTAAGTTTTTTGGCGTGACTAACGTGGCTTTTCATTCACAGAGGGTAAAAGTCAGGCTAATTGTTCTTCCCTGAGGTGCACCTCCTAGTTTTTACCAGTGGCACAAATTTAAACGTGGATCATTATCTCCATTTTGGGCATCAAATATGAACATGTGGGATGTCTGCTTGCTTTTCGTTCTCTCTTTGGAAATAGTAAGAAAAAGAACACGTTATTTGCCGCGTGGTGGCAAGCGTGGGTTCTGACGGGGCAGCAGCACAAGGCAGGGGTGAGTGGCTGATGGACGCTCCTTCTGTGTGTGTTGGAAATGAGCCCCACCTCAGTTCACCAAGGCCCCTGTAACAGCAGAGAGACAGGACACCGAGGAGAACAACCACACATGACTCAATTGATAGCAATCCCTCAGCCTAAGCCATCCAGGTAGAGGCAGAGGCTTCTCCAGGCAGGAGGGGCAGTAGACAGGCAGGCGTTCTCTGCAGAGGACTGGGCCACAAGATGTTCTCAACCTTTTTCTTTGGGAGCAAAAGAAGCACGTGGGAAGTTCTAAGTGCTTTATAGTCAGAATTCACATTTTCTTGTGCATGACACTTAGCAAAAGAAAAAAAAAACAGTAAAAGTAAATGCTATTTTAGTAATTTGTCACGATTCTTGTTTCCCATATCTCAGTTATGCTATATTGCTAAGTTTTTTAGTGGGAAAAAAAAAGCTTTAATAAAGACAAAATTTCATAGCAATTTTTTCCAGTCAAGTAGTCAAGGAAGGTCATTTCTGAGAACATAAATACAGAATGGGTGACAGAGACAGACAGACAGATAGAAGAAAAGAAGGAAGGAAAGGACAGAAGAACAGAAAGAAAGCCAGGTGTAGCAATCTGGAATGCCTGAAGGAGCACAAGACATCAGAAGAGCAATTGCTAAGGATTTCAAAGCTGAGAACTACTTGGGAAATGGCCTTGCTGATTTACCCTCTAATGTTGTTCAATATTTAAATGTTAAAATGCTCACATACATGCTCCCAAACACTACTCTCCAGTCTTTTGATGCTTTTTGCCCACTTTACCTTACTTATTTCTAGGACAAGTTATAAAAATGCCAAAAGGGGGACAATCTACACAAGCCTGAAGATGGCGTTCATTTGTTTGGACCCAGGGGCTCAGTTTGACTGAAGCACAGTGCCCATTAGTGCCCTTCACCCCACAGACTCCCCGAGGTGCAGCTTCTGTAGGGGTTCTTTGCCTTTTTTTTTTTTTTTACCTCTCAAACCCGTATCTCCCCACCTACTTTTCACCCATTTGGAGATGCAGGTGTCTCCTTGAGACAGATGTGGTATTTGTGTGCCTGCACATCCTGATTCTGAATGTGAGAACGATGAGATGAGGTGTAAACTGCTTTTGTTTGTTTTGTTTCTGTGACTCTGCACTGGTCTTGGAGTATTCCTCTGAAAATTTACCTCATCAATGCATGGCTTTCCAGAGTGTGCTGGTCTTTGATGGGTTTCTCCTAGTGATGGGGACACAGGCACCTTTCAACTCTTCCAAGTCGTCCCTCCAAAAACAACAACAAAACAACAACAACAACAATAAAACCAGCACAAAGGTCCTTCCATCTGACTCCTTGCCAGAGCTGGTGAGAGGTTGTGAGATCACAGCAGAGCCATTCCATAGGTCCTGCCTGGTGGTTTTCCAAAGTACAATACAAACCATTCCCCACAGCTGGTGGAATGCCAAGTGCTTTTCTCTGTAAAAATATCTGACGTACCCATATCTAGCATTCGGGTACTTGCTACACAGTCTGACTTCCTGAGCTTTGCTACTCTCCTGGTGTTGTCTCTGTGCTGTGTGCACTTATGCATTAGCAATCAGTGATGGCCTTGCCCCCCCCCCCCTTTATGTGCTTAGTAAGAAGAGATTTGTTTTTCACACAGTTCCTGAGATCTTTTTCACATGGCTGGGAATACTGGCTTGTAGTTGGCAGGCTTTAATCTCTAGACATCAAATCTCACCCTTTTTTTGGTACCCATCATAGTCTGTGCTCTTTGAACCTGAGACAGGCATGACTCAGGACAGCAGTGAACCCGTGTGGTGGTAGCAGGCCTCCAGACAGGAGGACTGAACGTACAGTATTTACCAGGCAGGCTATAGCTGGAAATCCAAGCCTTGAGTGTCACCAGGCCTTGATCCTGGGACAGAGATGATATGTGTTATCATCCTCTGCTGTATTGTCCTCTGCTGCTATCTCGTTTCCTGCTTGTAAACCATCGCCATGTTCTCCCAGCTCATCTCCAGTTGGAGTGTTAAAGAATATGAGACTTGGATTCTCTGCCTCTGAAGTACCTCTTCTCTTAGGCCCCTACACACACACACGCACACACACACACACACACAGAGACAGACAGACAGACAGACAGACACAGAGTCTGGAGTTTGGGTGTTGGGCCAATCTCTACATTGATGAATTTTCTGAGGACTTTAGGAGAGCTGGGTATGAGAGAGCTAGGGTGAAGGGATCACCGTTTGCCTTGCTCAAGGTCCTGTATTCTCAGTACAAAGCATCAGGGGGACAGTGCCCTCTGTGCCTGAGTTCCCTGCTACTCTGCTTCCAGGTCAGCTGCATTCTAACTTGATTTCCCCATCTTACCTGGGTTGTCCCAGCAAAGACACTGGCTGGGTTCCTCCAAGGCCTGAGGGAAGGCACCTTTCCTCTCTGCCAAGGAACACCTGGGTCTCAGGTGAGGGTGGAGCCCTGATGAGAGCCATCTGGCTTTCCCTCACATACCTATGGAGCTGAGAAGCCAAGCCCTGGTCCTGGGAGCATCTTCTCGGGCTAACTTATTTCTACAACTTTCTATGACTATGAGCTATCAAGTCTTCTCTGTGTATCTCTTCCTACCCAGTCCTTTCCAGGTAAATGCTTATCATAGATGATGGAAAATTCAGACATTGAAATAAAACTTCACTGTTTCTTCCGACCTTTGGTTCCAAGAATCATTAAGAGAGTTCTGTAAAGTTACTCACATTATAAACGTGTCCTCCAAACAAAGGCTTGGACTGCTGTAACCAACGGTGGCCTCTTCCTGCAACCCCTTCCCTTGTTTCACAATATAGGTCATAGAGAAGACCCCTGACCCTGAAGAGAACCTACTGCACTACGTCAGGAAAAATCGTATCCTTTAACTGTCGTGGGCAGTAAACTGCTAAAACCCTCAGAAGGCCTGGGGAGGGGTCTGGGGGGAAGGGGACTCAGTGGTGGGGAGCCCTTACTGTCCTTACAGAGGATCCGAGTTCAGTTCCCAACACCCACATGACAGCCCATGACCACCTGGCAACTTATAGCTCCAGCACCAGGGAGACCCCGTGTCCTCTTTAGGTCTCAGCAGGCACACACCACAGACAGACAGACAGACAGACAGACAGACAGACGACAGACAGAGAGAGGGAGGAAAGAAGGGAGGGAGGGAATAGAGAGAGTATATATTCATATATATACACATAAATAAAAGTAATAAAAATAAATCTTTTTTTATATAAGAATGAAAGAAAAGCCACCCACATTCCCTCTAGGTAAGCAACTCTGTCTTTGATTTATGGAGTCTAGTTGGAGTTCAGACATAGATGTGTGGATTCATGTTTTTTATCTATTGTATTTTTACCTGAGCAAAACAAAAACAAGAAAACCAACAACAACAAAAACAAAAAACAACCTCCCCGCTCCCCGCACCAGACTTGCTCTAGAAACAACTTCATGGCTTCTGAGCATGTATTCTCCCCAGTGATTATTTATACTCTCTAGGCACACCTGTGTTTGGATGTGATGGCGTGAGATTAGCGCTCACTGGTGTTCGTGCCCATGCTTACACAATCTCCATCCAAGCTTGCATAGAACTGCACACACAAGCATAGAAATGCATGGAAGTGCTATGCTATAGTTATCAACATAGTGCCAATGTTAAGCTCTTGGGTTTTGCCTTTTTTTTTTTTCTTCCACATCTGGTAGGGGAGAGAGAGTGGGTCATCTGGATGTCATCAACTGAGGAGAGCTGGGTAATGGAAATACAGGGTTGTCTGTCCTATTCTGTAACTCCCCATGAGACTACAATAATTTTTTAAGTTAAAAATAAGTGCTCACTGGGGCTAGAGAGACAGCGCAGTCAGTAATGCATTGTCTTGCAAGGCCAAAGACGTGATGAGTTCAGCTCAAGTACCTGGAATAGAAAAGCCAGGTGTGGACCACTAGGGAGACAGAGACATCAGATCTCTGGTACTCACTGACTAGCCAGCTGAGCTTACTTGTCTAATTTAGAGTAGTGAGAGATAGGGAAAAAGTTATCAAAAGATATTGTTGACTGTACCAGAGGCATGATACCGAGGTTGGCCTCAGGCCTCCGTGTGGGCACCTGCACGCTGAGCTTTGTTGACAGGCACTAGGAAGCCGGTGGTGAACAGGATAATAGCATCCTGTCTCCCTCTATCTCTCTACACCCCAATTAACACTTCTAAAATAACACTTCATCACTCCCTGAGTCTTACCTTGACAAGAGTGTTCTAGAAATAGCCTGTCCCTGGTGTCTAACTTTTCCCTCCAGACTCCCTCCCACTACTTAAGCCTTACAGCCTGACTTCCTACATTATCACATTACAGCCCCCTCCCAGGGAGGAGGTGAGTACCCTTGGCCTAAGTTCGTTCCACTTACAGTCCACACAATCTAAATCCTTCTCCCCATCCCACTGTCTCCCCTGTGTCCCACTGCAAGAAGTCACCATTGGTCAGCAAACCCCATTGCTGCCTTCCCTTTAAAATCAGCTCTGAAACCCACACACACCCTACCCTGCCTTCTCTAGATGTCCTAAAATGAAGCAATAGCAAGAATAAGCTGAAAATGCAGATTCCCAGGTGGCCACAGCCCAGAACCAACACTAGATAAAACACCTCACCCCCAGGTTCCCTCCATCCTCTCTGCTCAGTGCTGTTGGCCACTAATATATAAATAATATAAATGAGGCTCCCTGGAGTTCTAGGCAACAACTTTTGATTAGAGTCAAGGGTTCCAGAACAGGGTGAGTAAGGCATTTCTCACACCTGCTCGTCAGCAGGTGGTTCTAATGAATGGCCACAGGAAGGAAGGAATGCTTAGAGACCATGCCAACCTAAAGCACTTTCCCAGGACTCCTGTAGGCTCTCCCCAGGTCCCGGTTCTATGTTTACTTTCATACCTTATAATCTTTCCTTATATTGTCTCTTGTATATTGTGGAAATGTAAGACCCCCCCCACAAAACCCCCGATTTTCTGCTGTCTTGAGCCCTGGCTTAGATATCAGGCCCAGACTGGGACGAATGATAAAGATACTCATCTCCCTTGTATTCCAGCTCCTCCATGCACAGTCAGGAGCCGGCCTTGGAGGCCTTAGCCATCCACTGAGTCGCCACACCCATCCCCCACTGGCCTGCCCAGATCTGCTGAGGCAGAGGATGCAGAATGCTAACAAGTGTTAATCTCTCTAAGATCTCAGCTCTGGGAAAAACCACGCACATGAATCACTCAGAGCATTCCCAAACACCTGTTCTTTACACCGCAGCCAGCCCTGTAATTTTCAAAAGAATTCTTCATTTGGGAGGCTGTGGATATAAATTAGTCGGTAGAGTACTTGCCTGGCATTCAGGGAGCCCTGGGTTCAATCCCTGACATCACAAACACCATGCTGAAGGTAGAGGCAGGAGAATCAGAAATTTAAGGTCATCCCCAGCTACACAGTGAATCTGAGGGCAGCCTGGCCCACAGGAGAGCCTATCTTAAGAACAAACAAACAAAAACCACAGTTTATATATGTATTCAAATAGCAAATTTTATTAAGCACTGAGTATTGAGAAGCTAGACAGACGCTGCGTCTAGTCCCATAATAGTGCCACACCAGGCACACAGGAAGTGATGATAGTCATGTTGTGGAGCATAGGAAAGGATGCCTAGGCAGACAAGAGGAGGGAGAGGGATCAGATGAGAAGAGGGTTGAGTACAACTTTTCAGAAAAAAGACTAAAGTGTTGGAGCCAAAGGTATTCCAATCAACAACAGGGGGGCAGGAATTTCATGGTTTGGGAGAAATAAACAAGGTTTTTGTTGGCATATGTAAAGAGCTGAAGGTGAGAATGGAGAGATAGGACAGAAAATGAAAAGCAGACAAGCAATGAGAACCTCAAAGGACCAGGTCTGGCCTAGTGGCATGTTCCCTGTGCACGATGTCTGCCCATTAATCCAAGGCAACTTCTGAGTATACCGCAGGACTAGGACTGTCCATCTTGGAGGCACTGAGAAATCTTTGAGCCAGATAGCCTTTGGATTTCTTGACTTGAACTTTCCCAGACTCCAAAAACAGAAACAAATGACACCCTTTTGTGCCCTGTCCAGTGGAGCACTTTAAGTAAAGTCTGACCCACATTGCCTTCAGTCCTCTGCCTCAAAGGACCTGGAGTAAGCCCCCAGTTCTTGTAACTCAGAATTTAAGAACAGAGTCAGGTGTGCAAAGCCTTCTGGGGAAGGCTGCAAAGATCTCAGCTAATTATTCCCAAAACTAGAAAGTCTCCTGATTGCAGCACCTCACTCAGGGCAGCGACTTACAGGAAGAAAATTATCCTTAACCTCAGCCCAAGCCAGTTATGTGCTCCACCCAAAATCCTTTTAAACTACACCCAGAAAAGGTCCCAAGCCAACTCTAGATTCCTGGATGTGCCTAAAGAAGAGAATTTGCATGCATCTTTTGTTCTTTCTTTGAGAAAATACGCAAGCGCCTTACACAGTGATCTTGATAGCACTGGCTCAAGAGCCATGATTATTGTTATTTGTTGAACCCAAGGCTGCACACACGCTAGATGAATGGTCCTCTGCTGTGCTGTATCCCCCACCCTTAAATCGATGCTTTCTAATTCCGTAAGAAAGTGAAAGCATAGATTGCTGTACCAGAGAAAATTAAGCATCCTGGGAGGATTTTTCCCAAATTTTGACACAAACTGCTTTCTATGGCATCCATAGAAGTGACAGTCCATGGATCCATTTTCCATGGCCCACAGTTCTGAGCTGTGCAGAGGCCCATGAGCTCTGCTACACTGCATCTGGGTGCACAGCCTGAGCTGCTGACAGGACGCTTGTGTAGTCTGCGTGTCTTATTCAGGAAGAATATGTGCATGGTTCCATGCAGAAACTTCTGCTTTGACTGCAGACACTGCCTTGTACTCACTAGGAGTGCCATACATACCCTTGCCTTTCTTGGTGTTGTTCTTGTGAAACAGAGTCTCTCTGTGCATTCCAGGCTACCCTAGATTCCCCTATCTTACCAGGTCATCCTCCAACTCCTGGTAATCCTCCTGCCTCAGCTTCCCAAATCTTAATAATGATGAGTATAAATCACAATAGCCATCGCCTGCTAGTTCTCTTGGATCGTTTAATGTTGTTTTGGATCCTGAGAATAGAACCCATGGCTTCAGGAGGTGAGCTCTCTACCTGCCACTGTGCTGGCTCCCAACCACCGTTTCATCATCTTCCTAACTGAACTGGAAATTCTTATGTTCAGAAACGCTCTGGGACCCAATTTTCAGAGAGCTGGTATGGCTTTCGAGTGGTCCCTCCTTATCGATGAGCTCAGATGGAAGTAGCAACTTGAACCAATCTTTTCAGCAGGAAGCTATGACCTATAAAACATACTGTTTGTTATCACCAAGAGTCCCTTTTCCTTGACTCCCTCCCTTCCAGTCCATCTCACAGGCACTAAGTACAGCTGTGGAGGAGGAGGCTGCGGTGCCTGTACAGTGATGGTGTCGAGATATAATCCAAAGACCAAGAAGATCTAGTATCCTTTGCACTGCCTGGCTATGCTCTGGGCACATCTGGGAAGGACAAGCAGCCTTCCCTGTGAAGGCTCCACTTTTTCTGTAACTATGCATTGTTCACTCCTGTCTCTGAGTTTCTAACATGCTCACCCCACCTCTGTTATGCCATGAAACGTTCGTGAACCCCAAAAAGATCACCAAGGAGCCAAATCCGATGTAATCGCATTAGGGTCTCTTTATTCGAACTTGAGCTTGGGCCACACCATAGTCTCTGATGCAGGAGAGCAGGAAGGAGGCCCCCTGAGTCCAGTTTTAGGCAAGCATTTATAGAGGCAAGAAGTGGGTATCTAGCCTTGCACTCATCTGATTTGGCAGGGGGAGGGGGGCATTATAGCCTTTAACATAATTGGCTGGTGCTGGGATCCAAACCATAAACTTAACTTGTATTTTGCCTCCCGATTGGTGGTTGTTAGGAAATGAAGTGTCAGTGGTGAGCTTGTAACCCCAGACTTACTAGGGAATAACCTGGAACCTGGTGTTAGGCACAGGTTTTGTTGGAGGGGAGTAACCTAAAAACTAGTGCTAGGTACTGGCCTGTTAGTTAAATTGAGTTTAACCTTAGGTCAGATTCTCTAAGATGTAGTCTGAACCCAAAAGATTTGGTCTCTCATTCTCTGCTTTCTTTTAGAGGGAATCAGGGTTGTCATCATTCAGTCCTGGTGGTGTCCCTGGGGCTTCATCAGTGTGAGACAGGAGAGAAACCTAAGGCTGAATTATCTTCCTGCTCAGGGTGGTCTTCAACCGCAAATGGGTCTGTGATTTCATGCTGTAATCCTGTGACCTTTAGGGTGATGTGGGGACCTATTTTATAGAGAACATGAAGTTTAGGCCAAATATGTTTATACACCCATTGGATACCTTTGAGAACCTCTAGCAATTGGCAATCCTCAAATTCAGCATTGACCTCTGCCTGTATGTTAAGAATAATTGGAAGGGGGGGAGAGAGATCCCAAACATGATTTCAAAGAGGACGAGTCTCATCTGGTAAGGGGAGTTTTATACCCAGAAGAGAGCAAGGGGAAGGAGAGTTACTTAGTCATTGTCAGTCTCTTAGGTCAATTTAGGTAAAGTCTCTTTTAGGGTTTTGTTCACTTTCTCTACCCACCTTGAACTCTGGGATCTACATGGTACAATAAAGTTTTCAATCAATCCCCAGGATATTGGCAGGGACACAAAAGCTGGCCCATTGTCTGACCCTATCATCTGAGGAAGCCCATACTTTGGCAGTCTGTCCTCTAAGAGCTCCTTTGTCGGTGAGGATGTAGTCTTATGTTTGGTGGGGAAAGTCTCAGTCTAACCTGAAAAGGTATCTATAAACATCAGTAAATGTTTATATCTAAATCTTTCTGGTTTTACCTCTGTGAAGTCTGTCTTTCAATAGACTCTTGGTTGGTGCCCCGGTATTGAATACCAGGGTTCTTCTCGCTGGCAACCACATTGGTCAATTGACAGGCCTTACAATTCTTAACAATTTTAGCTATCTTTGAGTTGGCATTTCTAGTCTATGTTAGCATGTCGTATCAAATCCTTCATTCTCTGCATGCCCACCCCGTGTGGGAAGAATGGTAGACCTTCTGAAGTATGTGTAGTCTTGTTTCTTCTGGCACAATGAATTTGTAATCTGCTGTTCTCTAACATTTGCCATAACATTGGGATATAGGCAAATTTCTAGTCCAGGTTAAGTCATCTTTTGAATATTTAAGGTGGTCAGAGAGCATAGGATCCCCTGGATGTAAGGATTGTTGTCCCCCGAAACTGGGTCTCTCCCTCTCTAGTGTCCTAAGTAGTGGATGATGGCTAGCTTTTTAGGCCCCCATAGAGCCCTTTGTAAGAAAAGGATTATTTTATTTTTGATAGTTTTCCCTTCTGCCGTCAGAAGGCCTCTCTCACTATAAATAGGCCCATAGAACAGTAATAAAGGCATATTGTCTTTTCTCAGCTCTAACACCTTGGTTAGAGCTATCATTTCAGCTTCCTGGGCTGCCATTTCTGCCAGGAGTGGCTCTTCCCATGATATCTCAGTGTTTGAGACCACCGCTGACCCAGCATACCTCTGTCAGATTCTGAATGAAGCTGCTGCCATTGGGCGAACCATGTTACCTCAGCATCCATCAAGGGATCCATCACATCCATCTTGACAATCTTGTCTGGTACCATGGATGTGAGCCAAAATGTCTGAGCAGTCATTTAGTAGCCCATTGAGGTCTGGGTCAGGCAATAGGGTAGACTGAAAAGTTATCTTTGGGGCATTTAAGAGGAGAGACCAGTAATGAATCCACCTGGGTCTCTGATCTCTCCTCCATGAAGAGACGGAAGGCCTTCGTCACTTCTGGCGATCCCAAAGCTGGTGTCGAAATTTCTTCTGGCCTCAGAGAGCCACCTGTGACCTTTTCTTAATATGTGTCTCCTGGGTCTAGGAAGGTCACCTGTGGTTGGCAAAATAGGGCCTTCTTAGTGGAGGCTCAAGAGTCAACAAGAAAGCTAATGGGTTTCCCCTCTATTTTTAGAGTTAGGGCCATGGTTTAAATAGACTTTTTTCTTGGTGTATCCCCTGGCCCAGTGGCCCTCTTTTTTTATACAATAAGTATATTGATTCTTTTTCAAGTGGGGGGTGTTCTTGATCCTTAGGGGTCTCCCTTACCTCTTTTTGTAGAAGCCATTTGTTTTAAACATCTCCTACACAGGTAGGCCACTGGCCTGGCACCAGGGCCTGAGTAAGCACATTGGTTTCTAGAAGCCATTTATTTTAGGTGTCTTCTACAGTCCTCTGGTTTGGCCATGGCTGCCAACAGGATCTTTGCCAGATCATGAGTCTGTTGCTTCCACTCTTTCACATGTCTTTCCTGCACTTTCTCTTTTATTAAACATTTTTTTTCTGCCATTATCATTAAGTCTCTTAGACTCTTTTTTTCTTTTTCTTTTTCCTTTTTTTTTTTTTTTTTTTTTTTTTTTTTTTTTTTTTTTTTTTTTTTTGGTTTTGGTTTTGGTTTTTCGAGACAGGGTTTCCCTGAGTAGTCCTGGCTGTCCTGGAACTCACTCTGTAGACCAGGCTGGCCTCGAACTCAGAAATCCACCTGCCTCTGCCTCCCAAGTGCTGGGATTAAAGGCGTGAGCCACCACCGCCCAACTGACTCTTTTTACTTAACCTCTCGACCCTCTGGAGTTTTTTGGGGTTTTTTTTTCCTTAATATCTGGTACTGCCTGCTTGATAAAAGCTAGAGCGAATGCTGCCTTCCCTTTGGAGGGTCTCTATGATCCTCTCTAGGAAAGCTGTGCAACTTTCTTTATTTCTCTAACTAATATCTTTATAGCCCGGTACACATCTGATTGGAGGTCCTGTAGCAGTAATTTGGGCTGTCTTACAGCCGCTTTGAGATCTGCCAACAGAGACTGGCAATAAGACTGAGAGTCTCTCCTTACTTACCTCCAGCAGTGTTAAAGTCCCAATCTGTGTGGGTTTAAGGGAAAGCCAGCCAGCCTCAATAGCTGCCGGGTTGCCGGTGGGTTCTCCCGTCAGGCCAGAAACCAGTTTCCTGGCCTCTGTCTGGATTTTCTCTCTCTCTTTTTCTCTGGTGAGGAGAGCCTACAAAGGCTGCTGGTAGTCATCCCAGGTGTGCTGGTGGGTGAAGAGGACTGTCTCTAAGAGATTCATTACTGAGAGGGGAGAGTTTTGAGTTTTCTAGTTATAAAGGTCACGAGTGGCAAAGGGCCAGTAGTGGTGAGGTTGGTTTCCTTGATTAGCAACCAGCCCTGCTTCACGCAAGAGCAGGACGATAGACTCAGGCTCAGGAGGCAGGCTCTGGTGGCTTTGTGTCCCTGCAGCTGGTCTCCTCTCCCACGCTTGCGGTGGGGCTGCCTGTGGCAGAGCTGCTGTTCACCTGAGGGGTTGAATAAGGTGGGGCTGCCTGTTGTCTGGGGAGAAAAAAATTCTCCTAATGGAGACAGAAAGATTCTGTCTTCTAGTCTTAACATGGTGAAGCTGAAGGTGTCTGTCCCATGTTAAACATCCATCAGAAAGTTGCCTATAACATAGAAAGCAAAGACAAAATGCAAGGAAAATTCATCCTTTTCTCTCTATCAGACAATAACGAGAAACAACCAGAAGGTGGTGGGCATATATAAAGAAAAGAAACTCGTTCGTTCTCTTTGTCAGGAAGAACAAAAGTAACCAGATTGGTGGGCACCCTTTGGCTCTCTGAGCCCACGCCTACCCTAGACCAGGACTCAGAACGTCCTCTGGTCCTGAGTGTCCCTAGCACATCTGCTTTAACCGCTTCTGGTCACAGATATAGATTTAAGGCAGAATTACAGAAGTAGCACCACTCAGAGTTTATGAACAGACAAAGACACAAACAGGAATTACCCTACATAAACACACGGACAGACTTACAGACTCAGACAGACATTATAGGTATTGAGACCCTCAGGGTCAGGTAATAGAGGCCTTGGAGTTCCTGGCCAATGAACCAAAATGTTGTGCCATGAAACATGAACCCCAAGAAGACCACCAAGGAGCCAAATCTGATGTAATTGCATTAGGGTCTCTTTATTCAAACTTGAGCTTTGGCCACACCACCATCTCTGGGAAGGGGCCCCTGAGTCCAGTTTTAGGCAAGCATTTATAGAGGCAAGAAGTGGGTATATAGCCTAGTACACATCTGACTGGAGGTCCTGTAGCAGTAATTTTGGCTAACTACTCTGTCCTCCTGGCAGGTCACATGCCCAGCCACCCATGAGAGCCCTCTGGATTAGTGAATGAAAGACACACACACACACACACACACCAGTTAATTTTAAATATGCCTTGGCTGGCTCAAAGACTGGACACTTCTAATCCTTCCTGCAGCTAGCAAACACTCCCTCCAGTATCCAGAGTTAACATCCAGTATGGCCATTTTCCCTGATTCTCACATGTGGGTGGGCCTTGAGGTCTGGTCTTTCTTCTTCCCCATCATGGCACTCTCTGCCTCCTTTCCTCCCTCCCCCCCAAGCCCCACCCCTGTTCTTAGCCCATTCAAATCCCTAGATCCCATCTCAGTCTACCAGCCCAGCCACTGGCTGTATGGCAATTCTTTATTGCCAATCAAATCTATCTGGGGGTGGAGACCTTCAGTGTCTGGGAACGCAGCCTTTGGGAGCCAAGTTGAATTGAGACAGCATTAGAACCATTCTCTAACAGGGGCCATTATGGCCTTTAATATAATTTACTAGTACTGGGAGCCAAATGTAAACTTAACCTCTGTTTTCCTCCTGGTTGGTGGTTGTTAGGAAGTGAAGTGTCAGGGGTGGGCTTGTAACCTGGAGGTGCAGATTTCTTGGGAATTAACCTGGAGCCTGGTGTTAGACATAGGTTTTATTGGAAGGTAACCTGGAAATTGTTGCTGGGTACTGACCTGTTAGTTAAACTGAGTTTAATCTTAGGCCAGGTTCTCTAAGATGGAGTCTGAACCCAGAAGATTTGCTTTCTCACCCCCATCTCCCTTTCCACACATGCTCTGCTCAGCAGGACTTATTTGACCTATATTATGAGCTCTCCGGGGTTTGTTCTCTGTTGCTGTAAAAAAGTTCCTTTGCTTTTGAACTGTGTCCAAGACATGTATCAGGGACAACTCACAGAAAACAAAACCTTTTATTTGGGGCCAGAGTTCTGGAGACCTCAGTCCCGGGGGGGTGAGGGGATGAAACACAACACCTCTGTGGCAGAGGGAACAGGAGGCAGAGTTCACTTTGTGGTAGATCCAGAAGCAGAGGTGACCGATGAAGCTGGGTACCAGGCTGTCACCTTCAGAGGCACACTTCACACCTGCCTTTACCACCCAGACTCCATCACAGCCCCGCAAAGGAACATGGGCCGCTGGGGCACGAGCTCAAGACATGAGCCTATGGGGCACATTTATTTTATTTTATTTTATTTTAGAGATTATAATATAATTACATCATTTTCTACTTCCCTTTCCTCCCTCCAAACCTTCTCATAAGCCTCTCTTTACTTGCTTTCAAATTTATGGTCTCCTTTCTTGTTAATTACTGTTATATATATGTATTCTCTCTCTCTCTCTCTCTCTCTCTTTCTCTCTCTCTCTCTTTCTCTCTCTCTCTTTCTCTGTCTCTCTTTCTCATACACACACACACAACTAAACCAAAAAGGAATAAAGGCAGGAAGGAAAATATATACATATGAAATCCTAACTATAACATGTTTCATCTGTGTAATGTTACTGGTATGTATGTTTTCAGGCCTGACCATGTGGTGCTGGATAACAGATCAGTGTGCTCTTCCCTGGGAAGTCTATTTCTCTCTCTCTTGGCATTTGTTGATTACCTATAGTTCTTTGTGTAGGGTTGAGGCATTCAGGGGTCATTTATTATCCAAAGAGAAATACTTCCTTACTTGCCCTAAAAGGAGAACAACTATATATAAGAATAGGGTGAATGATAATCATTTAGAAACCTAACATGAAAATGTCTCTCTTCTGCTCCTCCACCTGTCATATCCAAGTTCCTTCTTAGGTCTGTCCAGAAGTCCATGGTTGTACAGGTCATCTTCTCCATGGTTGGGGAAATACAGCCCTGTCATCCTCCTAGACTGAACTAACTCACCAAGTTTCATCAACCATTTCTCGTGATTTCAGTGTGTTTTCTTTACATACGCCCATCACAGCCACTACCCAGCGACAGCATGCCTGGTGCCCATTTGCTCTCTTCATGGGGCAGCCATTACCACAGTGGAAGGTGTGGGAAGCATCAAAAAGAGGGTCCACCCAGTGCAGGTAAGAGTGTGTGATGGGGACTGGATGCCGGTACAGGCGTGGCCCATAGGCTGTTCTCCTGAGGTCGCCAGGCTTGAAAGCCTTCACGCTTTTGCATTCTAGTGTTGTAAGCATCCATGTTTCATAGCCAGGAATCTTCTTCAGAGATCTCTTTAAGATGCTGTCATTGACTGTAAGACATCTTACTTAACCCAAGAGACCTTCATTCTTGCCAGTAACCCAAAGACAAGAGCTGTCTGACTCAAGAAGAAAATGAAGTAGAAAACAGAAGCTTGTAGAAAATAGACTTCCTCATTTCTTACTGTTGTCCAGTATGGGATGCTGATGAGAGTTCAGACGTGTGTGTGTGAGGGACTCCAGCAACGTCTCCCAAAAGCCTGCTCCAGTTAAAATGCTGAAGAGTGACTGCTCATGATTAGAAGGCTTGTCAAAGAAAGGGCAGCTTTATTGTCTTATGCTTGAGCAGGAGGTTCTGCTGGGGGAGTTTTAAGGGCAGAGTGTAGACAGAGAAAAATGAAGATTCTCTGCCTTAGGTCTCCTTCCCTGAAAGGTTAGAGCTATAACACGAAGGCTTCCTTGACTGCCCGCTACCCTCGACAGAGACATGGTCAAATCATCCGGCTGTGAGCCCAAACAGCCGTGTTCTGTAGACAGTGCCCAGTATCCACCTCTCATCACTCAACAGATACAGGTTTCCTTCTGTACTGAGTAGATTTAACTTTCTGGGGTCATGATGGGACGAGAGTCACATTCGTTTAGTGATTGCCCCAGAGCAGGCTTAGCCTGGGTTACAAAAGCCTCTTTTAAATATGCAGGGATTCTGTCCACTGTCTTTAAACATATCCACAGCTGAATTAGACTAAATGCATTTAAAATGCCTTGGTTTGTATACATTGTATTTGTAATAGTAGCAAAGGTACAGTGAAAATTGGAAAAGAAAATGCTTGGGTCTGTCTGTCTCCCCAAGAAAATGCACAGGTTTGTCTCTCCGGGAAAGTCAAATGTTAAACACACCAGCAGGTTCTACAGCCAAGGCTACATGCCATAGCAGAGGTAACCGCCATAATAAATCCAACACAGCCATATTGTCCCCCAGCACTAAAATAATATCTGTCCTTCCCCTGGAACCACACACAGGGGATTCAGCTTTCCTTATAGGAGCCATGAAGTTTGGGGGAAAATGTTCATCTGAGAACACTAGAATCACACTCCAGCCAGCCAGCTGAGGTGTGAAGTGACAGACAGGCTGGACTGACAGTCCTGCCTCCATTTGCAGTTTCCAGGCTTAAGGTTTTGGGGGCTTTTTTGGTTTTAGGTTTTTTTTTTCCCCTGAGACAGGATTTATCTGTGTAGCCCTGGCTGTCCTGGAACTCACTCTGTAGACCAGGCTGGCCTCAAACTCAGAAATCCTCCTGCCTCTGCTTCCCAAGTGCTGGGATTAAAGGCATGTGCCACCACTGTCCAGCAGGGTTTTTACGCTGAACAAATAAATTGCCTTTTCCCCACTGTTTTCACTGTGTAAGATGGATGTGCATGATTTAGAAACGTGACTAGCCCAACAACAGGAAATAGAAGTTCAGTTTTGAAACAAACAAACACAGCATGAGGATAACTCCAGGTCATTTTCTCTCTCCAATTATACTTTCTGTTTCACAGATGGAGAACCTGGATCTATAGAGAAGGAAGGGTCTTGAGTAATACCTGCTACTATGCCACCCCCTTTTTTGTTAGCAAAAATACATTACAGTGTGCCTGACTTCAAGACATTAATCCTCTTCCTCCGGGGGCAGGCGCTCTCCTGTAGTTATTTTCAGCGAGCTCAGTCTATGCACTGTTTGCTAGCATGTACAACAAGAAGGCCAGCAATCTGCTACACTGATGGTGTGCCTTTGTCTCTCAGGAACGACTTGCCAAGTGTCATGGCACTCAGTGTGGCTTCTGCAGCCCCGGGATGGTGATGTCCATCTACACACTGCTCAGGAACCATCCAGAGCCAACACCTGATCAGATCACCGAGGCTCTTGGAGGTGAGGCTTTGGCAAGCAATGCCTAGGGAACTAAAGATGGACACCCCTGTGTTGTGAAATATAGAACTGCAAGGTGCCTGATGGACCCATGCTAAGGCATCCACCTGAGAAATTACGCCATGCCACAGATCTAGTGTAAGGGTTTTAGTTGGGGGGAGAGAGGGGCGTGTAGTAGACAGGCAGGCAGACAGGAGCAGGGCCATGAAGGCACGCTCTCCTCTGCACTGAGGGTGAGAGAGAACCGGCAGATACTGGGCACAAGGCAGAGAATCTTACACTGGGAAGACAGCTTGAAGAGTGTATTTGGTGCAATTATCCTGGGAAATTTTTTTACATATTTAAATACATATACATCCTATTGACTGTATATTATTATAAAATGTAGATACATCAAATTTTTTTTAGTATTTTCTATGATGTAAAAGTTTCATGTTTATACAGTGTGTATTGACCCACCCACCCCTACCTCCTTCCTGCTCTCCCTGTGCCCTCGCTCCCTTCCTAACTTTATATCCTCCTTTTATCGTTGCGAATAGCCTCCCAAATCCAGTTAGTGTCAGATGTGGGCAGGGGAGGGCCGTCCAGGGAGCAGCCTATTAGCAGTCACATCCTCCTTTGGGTCTCTTTTCCGGCCTTGTAGATGTAAGGATGAATATGCAGCCCAAAACAAACACCCTGATCCTGGTAAGCACTAGATCTCAACATTTGCTCTCTGTCTCTTTATGAAGGGAGGCATTCTCTGGCGCCCACGCTTTCTAACCTGTGCCTCCTATGTTCTTAACATCTTGTCTCAGTTCCACGATAAAATTCTGACTTTACATTCTTTCTGGTTTTCTTTCCCTCTTATCAAAAAGAACCATCTTAGAGCTTGTAGCCCTTCTTGTGTATGCATGCAGATTCTTCCTGAGCTAGCCCCGTTTTGTAACCAGGAAGTGACTCACACAGAACCCACACTCCACACAGTGTTCTGTTGGGTGTTTAAGCCTGCCCAGTCCACACAGTGTTCTGTTGGGTGTTTAAGCCTGCCCAGCCCACACATACATTGCTACAAACTTGTAAAACTGTAGTGAGACCTAATAATTTGAAGTGTACTTATGAGTACAAAAATAATGTTCTATTGTGAAGATGCCCCCCAAAAAATTAAAAGGCAAAGAAAAACTCATGCATAATTCTCCCACTAACAGACAACCACTGTCAAAAAAATATCTCTACTTTGTCCATCTTTTAGGCACAGATACTAATATTGTTTGTTTAGTTTCAGTTCTTATATCTGTTTTATGTGTGATTATCTACATATGATTTCAATAGTGTGAGAATCTCCTGGTGGTATTCAAACCTCTTCATAATTACCATTCAAACTTGTAAAATTTGCACAATACATTTTCAAAATTTTGAGACAGGATCTCATTATATAGCGCTTGGCTGTCCTGAACCTCCCTGTATAGGCCAGGATGGCCTAGAATCCACAGACCTGCCTACCTCTGCTTCCCAAGTGCTGCAGTCAGAGACATGTGCCACCATGCAAGGATGCATATGCTTTTGTAAGGACAGTGGTTTCCCTCATACTTCCAGCTGTATTTTAGAAATGTTGCCTGGTTGAACAATATCAGCTACTTCCCAAATACAGACTGGGATTTCCTGGTGGGTACAAGGACATTCAAGGCAATCTTGCTTCTCCAATAACTTACAATCCAACAAGTACACTAAGGTGGATTCCGAAGTGACCCAACACACCTATTACAGGATCCAGGCTATCTAGAACAGCTCTGCCTCAAGTATCCCCAGGAGAACTGAGCCAGGACCTTGGAGTACTGTGACAGTGTCCCTCAGCCTTCCATTTCCATGACACAATACCTGAGATAATTAACTTATGAAGAAAAACAATTTGTTGGTTCGTGATCTATTGACTCCATTGCTCTAGGTCTGTAGTGAGGCTGCTAATCATGATGGGAAAGAAAAATAAGCCCTGCTAATGCTTGGGCTGTGAGGAAGTCATGAGGATAATGGGCATTCTGTTTGGGGTCTAGGCCTGAGTTAAATCAGGAAGAGATGGTTGAGAAATGTGAAGTTTTCTCTACTGTTTCAGGAAAAAAACAATTGTAAACACAAGACCTGTTATTTGAAGAATATCTCCAAGGGAAGTGTTTTTTTCAAAGCATCTTGCTGAGTTTCAGACCAAAGAAAAAATGTTTATTTTGCTGAAAACATTGCATATACATCTGTAGTCTATCTCTATAAGAGACCTTAAGACCTGATTCCTTGTTAACCAGGTAATTTGTGCCGATGCACTGGATATCGACCAATTGTAGAAAGCGGCAAAACATTCTCTCCGGTAAGTTAAAATGTCGTCCATTAATATTCTGTTGGCTTAATGTGTGAGTGACCTTTGACATGAAATAACCTATTTTACTCACAGTCTCTGAAGGAACTCCATGTTCCTTTGTAGCCACTAGAGGTTGCTAGATGCCTACTGTGTGTATTTACTTCTCCCCAGTGCGATGCCTGTATGTAATGTACTCTGATCCGGATGCCCTGCATCACTCTCCCTTATCCATCCCCCCACTCCTGCCAAACCCCTTCTTTTCCTGCCTTCAGTCTTTTTTTTTCTGCTGCCCTGCCCTCTATGCCCTTGCATTTAAACTAGGGTTGCTCGCATGAATATGAGTGGGAGTTATTCACTCAGAGCTTGCCAGTGGCTACACCACTGAGGAATATGGCTCCCCTCTTCAGCAAACACAATGGCCTATAGCTCCTCGGGAAGGATGGGGTACCCTGAGTCCCTACCTCACTCACCTACAGTGCTGTGCTGGTGCACTTGGTTTTTGTGCAGGCAGCCACTCTGAGTTCAAGAGTATAATAGCTCACTATTGTGGTTTGTTTTTTTAAAGTAAACCCTTAACGTGACTTATTTATTTCTTCAAATCTGATACTTTCCTGAGAATTACAACATGTATTCCACTGCGCCCATAAAAGCATACTCTATTGAAGAAAATGAAATGTGGAGGCCATGAAAGCAGCCAGTTTTATGGCATGGAACTGAGGCTGAGGATAGAGAATCTCAAGTGCAGTACATACTAGAGCACAGAGGGAGTTCAAGAAA
Source organism: Mastomys coucha (assembly GCF_008632895.1). Lineage (NCBI taxonomy): Eukaryota > Metazoa > Chordata > Mammalia > Rodentia > Muridae > Mastomys > Mastomys coucha. The sequence continues at coordinate 84,529,591 of NW_022196896.1, forward strand.
GCCAGGGCCACTTAGTGAGGCACTGTCCCAAGTCAAAGACAGACTGGGATGTACTCAGAGTTAGAGCACTTCACTAGCATATATGAGGCCCACAATCCAACCCCCATTACAGGAAGGAGAGGGCCCGGGGGAGAGAAGACAGGTATCAAACACTTAATATATCTAATAGGCATGCATACTGAAGGAACACAGACTGAAGGGAACTGAGGGGAGGACAAAAAAAGACAGCAACTTATCATAAAGCTTTGGTAAGGAGGTTTTGATGTGTATCATAAAAGAAATTGCAGAATTAAAGACATGGACTGCTGGAGAAAGAGCAATAGAAAAGTTACAAGGAAGAGAATTGGTTGAAATAGAAAAAGATGTCCAATATCCAAGGCCCTGATTAAAAATGAAAAGAAAGAAAAAGAAGTTGGTGTGACTGAAGTTTTAGATGATGATGATGATGATGATGATGATGATGATGATGATGATGATGATGATGATGATGATGATGAGATTGGACTTAAAGCTGATAGCCAACACATAGGCACTATTCCTGGATGAGGAGTAACTCAAGCACAGGACTTCACAGGGAAGTTCTCAGCACCTGCGGAGGGCACATTGGGTTGGGGGAGAGAAAGCATGAGCTACTACAGCGCCCCATGTGGAGGGGAATCTTCACAAAGGTCAGTGTGACAAAGTGGGGACAGAAAGGCAGCTTCCAAGGAAGGAGCAGGCCAGTCCCAACCAGATCTAACCACCAGGCAGCAAAGGCTGCGGTAAGCCAATATCCCAAGTCACTTTCAAAGCTAAGAACCAAGGAGCCGCAGAGAACAGAGAAAGCTGGAGACTAAGGTTAGTGTGTGCAGATGCAGCCTGGACGTGCATGGTTTTCAAGATCCACTTTCCATGATAAAAATTATGTCTGTATCATTTTTGTTGACTGAAGATAATTCAAAATATGCCAGTTCATTTCAAATAGTGTAAGTTTTTGAGGACCCAGGGTGTACATAGTTGGTAGAGCGCTCGCGCAGCACACGAAGCCTTAACACCACATCAACTAGGCACTAGTGTATGCTTGCTATCCAAGCATTCAAGTCGTAGAGGCAGGAGGATCATCCTTGGCTACACAGTCAACTCTGGTCGTTCTGAGATACCTGAGACATTATCTAAAAACAAAAAATAAAACAACATTGGAAACATATCTTATGCTACTATTAAAATTTTTCTGGAAATTTTAACCCCTAAGATGCTCTTTACAATAAGTCATAATAGTGACTAGTGTCTTGCCATTTTTTTAACCTACAGACACAGCACCTTCTTCACATTGTCTAGCCTAAAACTATATTGTCTTCTTTGTAGATAAAAATCCATATAAAAATGTAGACAAAAATACAAAGAGCTAGTACCTTTCCAGTGTATAGCTCAGGGTACCTAAGCCCCTAATTAATTCTGTAGAAATGGTCTTGGAGTTCAAAATACTGGCTCTCACTTTCCCAGCAGGTCTGGGTGTCAGACACTGTGTGAGATTTTTCTCATCTTTAAGTATAACAAAACCGTTTGAGACGGGCTTATTATCCCAATTTAACACGCCCGCCTGGCTCCTGCTAAACCAGGAACTAGACTCTTGATTTCAAATATGACATTCATTGCCTCCAAATTACCACACACCCTTGGGCATTGTTTACACAGTGACAACATGAGAACATGAGAAGATGAGAACAGTAAATGAAACCGGGTATTGTGGTACATACTTACAATCCCAATCGCTGAGACAGGAGATTGCCAGAAGTCCAAGACCAGCCTGGGTTATCAAATGAGCTACCTCTAGGGCAGCCTGGGCTATAGTGTGAGACCTTACCTCACTAAAGCATCAGAAAAATTAGAAAAAGAGGGAGAATAACAGGGAGACAAGGGAGAGCAGGCAGAAGTGGGGAGGAGGAAGAATTGATAGTGGCAACAACTGACAAATTCAGGCCCAAAAATTACCTCTTGGTTCCACATGAAATGTCCTGAAACTTATAATTAAATGGTTAGCCATTTAAATCCTCCAAATAATTCATGATGATTTCAATAGTATACAAATAACCCGAAGTTTTATCTCATTTTTATTTTCATATAGAAAACTTTTAAAAGTATCTTGACTTCTCAAGGCATCACTGTGAAGAGAAAAGCAATCTGCTTGGGTTGACCACCACAGCACTCTCCTCTGTGTTTCTTGATTCCCGTGGGAAGCCCCAGTGGCTGGTCCCATGGACTCTAACACCTTTTGTCTTCCCCTGAGCCCAGAATGACAGTTTGCAAGTCCCCACAGTTACATGCCCCCTTTATTTTTCTCTGGTTGTTTAATAGCAGGATAGCTTCTTACCTAAGCTCATGTAGAGGTTTAAGTATTTTTATTGTTGTCCATGGCACTAAGGTTGCAGCCAAGGGTCTTACACACATCAGCTTGTCCATTGAGCTACGTACATCCCCGCCCCTATTTTTTGTTTTTGTTTGTTTTGATTTGTTTGGTTTTTTGAGCCAAGGTTTTACAGTCCAGGTTGATATCAAAGTTGCTATGTATCTAAGGATGGCCTTGAACTCCTAATCCTCTCGCCTCTCCCTCCCAAGTGCTGGGACTACAAGCTTCCTGCCATTTCCAACTCTCGTTACCTATGTTTTACTGGGAATTGGAGCATCAGTAACAAGATGAGGCACAAATGTTTCAGGGACCTCTTTCCAGTCAGCCAAAAAACAGAAGTGAGGAATCAGCAGATAAACTTTCCACTCCCTTGTGGGGTGGGGCGTACAGAAATGGGGGCCAAGGTAAGCATGTTCAGAAAACTGACCACAAAGCTGACTCAAACTGTGTTATTTACAAGAAGTCTACAGTTTGCCAACTGAAAGGATCTGGAAAATGCTGCATGGATCAAGATGAGAGCTGTTTGGAGAACAGAGAGGAGAAGGTAAGTCTCTGCTTCTCCTACTGCAGTTGGGATCGATTCAAAGAACACCGATAAGAAACCCACATGTGTCTACTCTTGTCAGTCACTAGAAGACAAAACTAAGTGAAAAGTCTCAGTTTGAGAGTGCAGTGCAGCCTGGAGGGAAGGCAGGGCGGCAGGAACATAAGACAGCTGGTCACACTGCCTCTGCCGCAGAGAGATGGGAGCTGTGCTGGCATTCTCTCTCTCTCTCTTTCTCTCTCTCTACTCGGTCTGGACTCAGGCCCATAGGATGGTGAACACTCATCTACAGGGAAAGTGTCTCCATCCCAATTAACCAAGTCTAGACTCTCCCTCACAGACATACCTAAAGGCTTGCTCCTAGAGGAATCTAGAGCCTTTAGAGTTGACAATCAATATTAACCACCTTGTCACCTTTGTGTTCATAAAAATAAGTTCCCACAGTAATATAGGTGAGCCAGTGCAGAAGGCCAATGCTCAGTCCTTGGGAGTGTGCAATGCGGCCCTGTGCCTCTGGACCTTTGGGTCAGTGTGTCAGGAGGCATTATGCTATACCTGAAGACTGCTGTATGTCTCTTAGTAACTCTGGGGCTCCATTTGTGTTCTGTTGTGTTTTTTTCTTGAGATGTGTACTAAACTGTATAATGAAGATGAGTTCCAGCCGTTGGACCCATCGCAGGAACCTATATTTCCTCCTGAACTGATCGTAAGTTGCTTTGCTCTTGTTGTTTCATGAAACACTGTAGCGCATGCCCTTTTGTATATACCAGAAAACCACCAAGCTCTACTTGTTAAGAGATGGGGGTGTGTCCACCATGATGGAGTCATTCTCAGGGACTGGTTCAGTTCTTCCAATAGATAATCAAAGCAGGCGAGTGGTGCTGCCAGGACCTTGGGGTCTCTTGGGCTGAATCCTGGCAGCTCGGGATCCTGAGGTCACACAGGTGCTTCTGGGTATCTTAAAGGCTGTTTGTAAAACAGTAAAGTGACAGTAAAATGAATCATAGGACAATGGGATTGTGCTGCTCGTACAGTTAACCACTGGCTCAACATAGTAAAGAAAGAATGGAAAAGGGAAATAATACAGGTCTCATTCTGGTATGGTGGTACTCCTGCTCTGGATTCTGTATGTGGACTCTGCCCTGGAGAGAGCATGGTAGGCAAGAGAGAATCCCCTGGATTCTCAGAACCCAGTGCCTCGTATCCCTCAGAGTGTGAGAACTTCGCTATGAGTCAGTATTTTAAAGTCATATACCTAATATGTATACTAGATAGATATATGCAAGGTTGTAAAAAAATCAATTTCTCATATATAAATATATATACACACACATACATATATATATATGTACACACACATACACACAGAGACACATAACATACAGAGAAACATAGAACATGTAAAGAGACACAACACACAAAAACATACAACTCATACATAAACATACAACACACAACACACACATACACACCAATAAGCAAATAAATAACAAGTGAGGTTTTTTAATTTTCAAGAGAGTAGTGTCCAGTGACATTTTTTCTTTAAGTCAGTGTTCATCTGAGCCCAAAGATGAGTCTCTCTGGGTAACAGTTAACAGAATCTCTAGTCCATTGCTCATTGCTTTACTGAAGTCCCCAGGAGACAGAGGCCAGAAAATGGACTTAACTGCATTTTCACCAGGACAGAGGAGAAAAGTATTCTGAGCTTCTCTCCACCTGGCCTGCAACAATGTTGCCATTTATAGTCAGAAAGATGCAAAATCTAGGACATGTGCACGTGTAGATTTTGCAGTGAGGTAAGTTATCAGAGCTGAGTCTCCTGGGAACCCAGTTCTTCCTCAGAGACCAGTTCTTGCGCAAATTCTAATTCTCCAGGGCTGGAGCAGAACTACAGTAGACCAAAGCTCTTCCACTACCCCACTGCCTCTACAGACACTCGCTTCCCAAATATTAACAGAGCATCCCAATGGATACCTAACAGGATATGATCTCATCACCCTTTCTTGATCCCTAGAAGTTAGGTCTCCTAGGAAAGCTAGAGTGGCCAATAGACCATGTGGATCCTGGAAGGTACAGTGCCTTTGTCTCTCTGCAGAGAATGGCAGAAGATCCAAACAAGAGGAGGCTGATATTCAAAGGGAAGAGGACCATCTGGATCATGCCTGTGACCTTGGATGACCTTCTGGAACTAAAAGCCAGCTACCCCAAAGCACCACTCGTCATGGGGAACACTGCAGTGGGTATGTGTCATCTTGGACATGTTTTAGTTTAGGCCCATTAACCTAAGCATCTCTAAGCATCTGTGCCCCCTCCTTAAACTCTTGGTGAACACAGCTCATTTTTATTCATAGGACTCATGCTCTTTTATAGTGATTTCTTTTTTTCCTTTTGCAAATAAGTTCTATACATCATCAGTTTTCTACTGTCTTACCAGTAACCCAGTGTTCTCTCTTTCTAATTGCTTCCTGTTTTTCTCCTTAAGGACCTGGTATGAAATTTAATGATGAATTCCATCCAGTTTTTATATCCCCACTTGGGCTTCCAGAACTAAATCTTATGAACACTACGAACTCCACAGCTAATGGTGAGCATCTTGTGTTTCAATGAAGGCATCAACCTTGGCTCAGTGGGGGGTTAATAATAGCCAATGACATGACACAGGATGCCTGACTTAATTTATTCATTCAAAGTGACGTACTGGTCACTTACTATGTGTTCTCTTATAAGCATCTTCAGAATGTCTCACTCAGCTGTGTTGCTGAGAATCACATTGTCATCAAAGTCATAACAAGAAGATACCAAAGAGCCAAAGAGCTCAGCTTTGTACAGAAAAATTGGTCAAATATTTTCTTTCTTTAGGAGCATCACACACACACATGCATACTAATGCACATGCATGCACATGTGTGCACAAACTCACTAATTCACATATGTACACACACAATCTTGGCCACAAAATTTAAAATGCAACCGTGAGCAACTTTTTTTTTCCTTCCATTCTTTTCACGAGTTGCCAAGTGTGTTCACATGTCCTGTCTCTTTGGTCTTTATGACAACCCTAGAAAACAGACCTGGGTCATACCTTGGAGTCTCCGAAATCCTATTGAAGATTCAGAATCAAAGGGCCTAAATAAGTTCCCCCAGCCTCCCTAGTCAGGGACAGAGCCTCTGTCTTTTGTGCTTATAATGTACAAACAAAGCTCTCTGAGCCATCCCACCACCAATACCCAAACAACACATTTTAATAGATAATCAATAGGTGACAGGAGCTAAAACCACTAACCCTAAATAGATAAAAATGTCAGCATGAAAAAGAAGCCAACTGGGCATCTTCTTGCTATCCCTCTAACATGTCATCCTTAAGTCAACTGGCCCATTCATTTTTTTTCTTAACTGTTGGAATATTTACTACGAATGGATATAGATATAGGAAAAGATGCATAAGGGAGACAATCCAGGCATGTGGGTGAGGTCACTGGGTAGGGTGCAGTGAAGATGTAGAGACGGGGCTGCAGAGCCAGTAGAGTTGTATCTGTTGCTCCAAGTTTTCTTCATTGCCATCCCTCCTAGGAGCAGTAAGCACTGCCTCCCTTCCCATCCCTCCATGAGACGTTAACACCATAGATAGGTGCACATTTTCTTATGTCCAGTGTGTGAATTAGTACTTGGTGCATGGTGGGATTTTTTAGTCACTTCTCTAGGGATCCAATTAGCCCTGGTAAGACTACACTACTGAAATCATGCCCTGTTAGCACACCAGTGGATAAAACTAGCCTGCAAGCAGGTGTCTGCTCCTGTTCTCCTTTTAAAGAGGGAAGGGCCAAGGGAAGAGATGACTGAGGAAGAAGAGCAAGCGGACAGTGGAAATTTTGCTAGTTTAATGATCTTCAAAGAGAGATTTGAAGTCCTAATGTACTGGCACACTCTATAATCTAGTATCCATGGGACGCTGAAGCAAGAAGGACCATGGGTTTAAGGCTAGCCTGGGCTCTGTAGCGTAGCAAAACTGTCTCAGAAAAAAAGTGGAGGATTTAGAATTTCCATATTTAGTCATTTACTCTGAGAAAACAAATGAAGTATTGAATTTTGACTATCTGTGGTTAATATGTACTGAAATCCAAGGCAAACATGACTATCTGTGACTGAGAAAAAGGATTTGGCACTTAATGTTTGAGGATTGTTTGGAGTTTTCAACACACGACAAAACACCTGAGAGAAGTATCTTAGAAGGAGGAAAGGTTTATGCTGGATCCTGGTTTCCAGCACTCCATTTCATCGTGGCAGGGCAGGTGCGGCTGAGCAGGGCAGCTATATCGTGGCACTTAGGGAGCAGGCAGAGAAAGAATTCCTGCAAGATGACTGTCCTTTTGTATTAGTTACTTGTTCATTGCTGGGGCAAAATACCCAAGAGGAAGCAAGCTTAAGGGAGGAAGATTTATTTTGGATCTCTATTCAAGGGTACGGTCATGTAACGGAAAATCATGAGAACAGGTGCTGGAGGCAGCTGGTCACATGGTGTCCCCAGTCAGGAAGCAGAAAGTGTCAAATGCTAGGTTCTCTTTTTTATGGTTTAGTGTTAAACCCACGCTCTTCTTTCCCCTATGTGGGTCCCCACATTATAAGGCAACACTGCCCTCACTGAGGGAGGTGCCCCTGCTTGTTAATCTCTGGAAACACCATCAAACACTCAGTCAGGCTGCCTGTAAATGTTAACCATCTCAATAAGGCAAACTGTCAGAAGAATCCTTAGTGATCATCAGTTGTTGCCCTCCTAACTAAATATATGAGGAGCAGATCTATTTAGAGGCCTGTTTCCATGCGTGCTTGGCTTACGGACTCACTGTGCGCTTACGTTCTGTTCTCTTGCTTTCAGGGGTAACAATAGGAGCAGGATACAGCCTGGCACAGTTTAATGATACCTTGAAGTTTCTGATATCGGAACAACCAAAGAAGAAGACCAAAACCTATCACGCCCTCCTGAAACATCTGAGGACACTTGCGGGTCCCCAGATTAGGAATATGGCTGTATGTTCTATAAAATAATCCACAGTGTGTCTGTGTGTGGATGTGTGTCTGTGTCTGTGTCTGTGTGTATGTGTGTGTGTGTGTGTGTGTATGAAATGATATAACAAATTATGATATAGACAAATTCTTGTCCAAATCACCTATGTATCATAGGATCCTAGGGAAGCTACTTAAACTCCTTAAACTGTGGTCACTTGATTTTGGAAATGAAAAACCAACCCAATGGAATTGTGTCTAGGGTCCCATCCAGCTTAGACTATCTGTGAGACACATCTTATCTAGGGTGCAGCTCACAAGATCCCACGTTCCCCAAAGCTCTTCTGATTGGTTCTCCTCTCAGACCTTAGGTCTGCTGTCCATTTCTGATATGTATGGCCTATGCACACATCCTTGGACCCCCCCAGTCATCTAGCTGTCACACTTACTGGGTTTTTCCCATTACTTATGACTCTTTATGAATTATAAGTTAATTGGCTTAAGCCACTCGTCATTGCATGCATGCTGGGCAAGCTATCAAGATGTGGGGGCAGGCAGATACACTTTGTCATGATGTCTCCAGCCTTCTGCTGATCTACAGATCGGCCACATATTCTAACATCTGTATTTTGTGTTCACTTCCTAAATGACATTGCTCATCTCAATGACTTGTTCCCATAAGTCCCCTAAAAGGTCCTTGTTCAAGCCTGTCCTAAGCAGACTTTCCTGAAAGCTTAAGGCCATGGAGAAACATTGAGTTTCTTGGCCACATGGCTGAGGTCTGTTTACTGGGGCTTCAGGCTCTCCATCTTCCCCTTTCTTTCCCTTGGCCACACCCTCACGTTTCCCCCTAACCTGCTGACATCACTCCCCAAATTCCCACTCATGTCTCTTACTTAGCTTCATGAAGGAGCACGCATATAGAGGAATGCTTCTGAACAGGCACAAATGTGTGTTAAGACCTTTTCTCTAGGAAGCTATTTCTCCTCACTGCCCATGGGTACCTCCTGAGCCTACAGCATTTAGGGGGGTCAGTACAGCATGGTGTCAGAATTATTTAGCAGCTTCCGAATACTCCCAGATATTTCTGTGTATTTTAAAAGGAGAATTAAAAACTTACACAATCTCTCTGTGTACACGATTCCTTACCTGTCAGATAACTGAATGAAATTTTTTATGTCATCTTTTTATTAGACTTTAGGGGGGCATATTGAGAGCCGCCCGAATTTTTCTGACCTCAACCCCATTTTGGCAGCTGGAAACACTACCATCAATGTTATGTCTAAAGGTAAGAGGTCAAGCTTTGAGCATTTGATTCTACGCTTATCCTTTTTAACATAGACCCTGCTGTATACTATGAACTAGGAACTCAAGAATATCTTGCTTGGCCCCCTGAGGCTCAAACATCACCTCAGACCTGAGGCAGAAGCTGTGAGCCAGAAGATCAATGCTTCTAGACTGGACTTAATGTCTCTGATACAATATTAAATATTTGACCCATTTATAAGCAGTCCAAATTATAGAGTCAAGGAAATTTGAGAAAAGGATTTGGGCCACTGTGATGATGGCTCAGTGGGGTAAGCCCTTGCAGCCAACCCTGGCAACCTGAATTTGATCCCTGGGACCCACACGGCAGATGGAGAAAACTGGGTCCTACGTGCTGTCCTCTGATGGCCACACAAGAACCACAGTGCATGCTCATGCAATTAATAAACCAGTGAATGCAAAAGACAGAAAAAAATGCCAGGCAGTGGTGGTGGATACCTTTAATCCCAGCACTTAGGAGGCAGAGGTAGGCGGATTTCTGAGTTTGAGACCAGCCTGGTCTATAGAGTGAGTTCCAGGACAGCCAGGGCTATACAGAGAAACCCTGTCTCGAAAAACAAAAAAACAAAACAAAACAAAGCAAAAATAGAGAAAAGAATAAGAGGCTTCTCAGGGACTTAAGACATATTTTTGTCATAAGTTTATGACATATTTATTTCCCTGGCTTTGAAAAGAAGCCAGTTTTTATACACTGCTCATGACTTCTCTTTTTATTCCAATATGAGCTTTGTGGAAGAAAACTACACTTAGGAGAATAAAAGCAAATTGATGTTATTCATAGCACTGCCAATGCAAAAATCTCTTCCCTTCTATTAACATTACATTTTTTAAAACTAATTTAAATGATTATGACTATCTAAGAGAAAGCACGAGTGCTTCTAATTTTAATCAAAGAAGAGTGGAAAGAGCTGAATGGGAAGCTCAGTAGTGAAGTGCTCGGTGCATCAGGATACAAGTTCAATCCCAGAACCAACAAGGGGGGAAGAGGCAAAGCATGGCAGCTCTCTTGTCATCCCAGAAGCTGGGGAGGGACAGCAAGCAGATCCCTAGCCAGTCAGCCTCCTGACAGGCTATGTTCAAGGTCAGTGAGAGACGCTGTTCGTAAAGAAAGCAAGGTTGGCAGAGCGTGAGGAACAACACCCAAGGTTGATATCTGGGGTCACACTCTGGCACAAGCATCCTCACACAGACGGTGCACTCACATCACACACACACACACACACACACACACACACACACACACACAAACACACACATTGTACCACTTTGGAAAAGTAATTTAACTTCCTAGGATCTCTCTTTTCTTGTTTGGAAAATGTTATACATTGTAGCAGGTGGTTTCCCAATTACTTTAAAGATGTGTTAAGTCCAGTGTTTGTGAGTGAACGCAATGGGCTATGGGACTTTTAGCTCACCTGGTGCAACCCTATCCTTCTGAAACCTGGGCCCCAAGGTTTCCATGACTTGCCTCAGACAGCCCAGGCTTGGGGCTGGAACTCAGTCCCCTGGGCTCTGGCTCCCAGCCCAGGTCAGTGCATTCGGGTAGTCCTTGTTTGGTAAGCATCTTCATCCTTTTCTCTAACAGAAGGAGAACGGCAGATCCCTTTAAATGGCCCGTTCCTTGAGAAGCTGCCTGAGGCTGACTTGCGACCAGAAGAGGTTATCGTGTCTGTTTCCATTCCTCACTCTGCTGAGGTGAGGTTCCCATACCTTCATCCCAATGCTGCACTGTTCCCAACAGCAGACCACTGACTGCTTCTGAGAGTTTGGGGCCACTCACAGTGAGAGATCCATTCCCGAATGGCCATTCAAGTTGCTTCCACAGAAGGATCACCTTATGACATTAGGGGGTGGGGTGCCTTAAAGGGACAGTGCCTTGAAAAAAAAAAAAAACAGAACCATCTGTGTGAGTGGAGACTTTGGTTATAGATGAATATGCACCCTAGCCGAGAGTATGTAAATATATGGCAATATTGGCCTCAGACGTTTCTGATAAACTGAAAATTTATTATGGAACTATTTGCTGATCACCAATAGTTACAAACTAGGTAATTTAAGTGGAATCATTGGGAACTACGTGACTGCTGTTCTACAATACAATGTTAATCCAGGAAAAGAGTGCAGGAGCTTATTTAAAAGGTCTAAGGTTCTTTCCCCAAAGCTTTCTAAGACTAGTGGGTAAGACTATAAATAGGAAATGAAACTCAGCCACTAAGGACCATAAATGAGTAGACAAGGAACAGGCGCTCTGGCTGAAAAGTCAGTGTAGTGGGGCTAAGGAGGGGAGAGCATGAGGATGGATGGATCTGAGGAAGTTGGGAGCCAGATGTGGAGGACAGCAAGGATCCAATGTAGCCTGTGATAGGTTCCAGATCTGTGTGCAAGGAGGGCACAATTCCAGTTAAGAGGGCTATGAACGGGGTGGGTAGACCAGACCAGAGCAGCCACAGCATCATGGCGAATGAGACTAGAGGAGTGGCTGGAACCTAGCACAGAGCAGGTCAGGTGCAACAAAGAGCTTGCGTCTGTCTTAGCACACGGCCACCTTTGAACTGTTAAAGCAGGGTAACATTTATACAAAAGAGGTGTTTATAGTACAGTGGGTGGCCCAGCACAATGACAGGATAGCCTGGTTGTGAGAGGGCCGGAGATTGAAAGGTCAGGAGGGAGGCCTGTGCAGTCATTCAGGTGGGAGACAGTCGCGAATGTGGTGGCAGAGCGAATGGGCAGAAGAGCCTCTACTGAACAGTACAGCACAGGAGATTCATGTGCAATTACTGCTTCTTCCAGAAGCTTCTATGATATGCTTTATGTTGGTGGGGCTCCAATGAACCCAATCACTTCTCCTACAGCCTCAAGACTCCTCTTCCAGAGAGAGGTGTCTCAACTTCAAGGCTAGAGTTCAAGCCAGAAATGGGATTCTCCCTAGAATGGCATGTGTAGGCCTGGAACTCTGGAGACTGTGTGCTCCAGGGGTTCTCAGCAGCGTTTCTCTTTAGCAAAAGGATCTCATGCAATGAAGCCTATACAGAAGGCAAATAAAAATAGAAAAAAGTGACACTAGGTAGCTCATCCGAGGCACCCCGTCTCTGCCCTCATCTCACCCAGCAGCCCGGGACACACATCATCCGATCCACCCCAATCTCTTCTCAAAACAAATAAAGCCTAAACACTGGAGTCATTTCCTCACGGCCTCAGGCGAAGCCATGAAAAGCAGAGTGCCTGGAGCTTAAGCAGAATCTGAAGCCCAGGCCTGCCACTTACTGTAACCTTGCAGAAGTTACTAACATTGTCCTCGTAACTGGAAATGAGCAGAGCTGCTGAGGATTAAACATTGCTGCACTTGAGACACGTAGGTAGGACAATGCTCGCATGAACTGCCATCACTAATTGTGTCTGTGTGATAAGCCATTTGCAGGATTTTTGCTGTAAACAATCACCAGAAGGTCAAGGGAGATGGCTCAGTGGGTAAAGCACGTGCCATGGCAGACATGAGAATCTAAGTTCAAACCCCAGCAACCTTCATTAAAAATAAATAAAGTGACAAATGTGATGATATATGTATGCTGTGTCGGTGATCTCAGATCTGGTGGTTCAGAGATGGGACACAGAGACTGGCAGCCACACTAGCCAACTGGTAAACCCCAGGTTCAGTGAGAGACCCTGTCTCCAAAAAGAAAGACAGAAGACAGAGAACAACTGAAGAAGACATTTGATGTTGACTTCTTGCCTCTACCTTCACATACTTGTGTACACACACACCACATCATCATCACCACCATCGTCATCATCATCATCATCATCATCATCATCATTATCACAGGGAGAGGAGGAGGAGTTGCTGTGTGGCATGTATTAACCATTCTGAGTATCTCTATCTCCACATACTTGTGTATACACATACCACATCATCATCATCACCATCATCACAGGAAGAGGAGGAGGGAGAGGAGGAGGAGTTGCTGTGTGGTATGTATTAACCATTCTGAGTATCTCTGTCTCTAGTGGCAGTTTGTGTCAGGACTCCGGTTGGCCCAGCGTCAGGAAAATGCCTTTGCCATTGTCAATGCCGGCATGAGCGTGGAGTTTGAGGAAGGTACCAACACAATCAAGGATCTTCAGATGTACTTTGGAAGTGTTGCCCCCACCGTGGTCTCCGCAAGCCAAACCTGCAAGCACCTCATTGGGAGGTAGGTCACAGTTACACGCCTTTCTGCTTGAATTTTCATTAAAACTGTACTTGAGGAAATTTTCTGAGATTTTATAAATCTCTCTGTGTGTGTGTGTGTGTGTGTGTGTGTGTGTGTGTGTTGTTTTGTCTTTCAAGACAGGGTTTCTCTGTGTAGCCTTGGCTGTCCTGAAACTCATTCCATAGTCTAGGCTGGCCTTGAACTCAGAGATCTACCTGTTTCTGCCTTCTGAGTGATAGGATTAAAGGTGCGCCCCACCACCACCTGACAACATGTATCGCAGGTTTCTATACCATTGTTGCAGAAATGGCATAGTTTAAGTAGATCCTGATTTTAAGTAGTTGACCTGCAAAATAAGCAAATATCTCCAATACTGGATCCTGAAAATGAAAAAGTATCATTAAGCTACATCAAGAAGATGGACTCTTTGGAATGTCAGAGGGCTTTGTTGTAGTAACCCTCACTATGGCTGGCTTCTAGAAAGGTTTTTGTTAAAAAAAAAAAAAATCTCCAGCTAGTGTTTTTGCAATCACTTGTATTTAACCACATATGCTCATTCCCAGTGGGTGGAATTTAACGTGGTTTTCCTCAGATAGTGAGTGAAACCCTCACTTCTGAGACAACCATGGAAACTTTCCCCTGGTGAAAACAGAACCCCGGACTTCAGAAACCTTAGGTTTTTAGCAGGGTTGATTTTGTTTTTTAACCTAAGTAAATTCGTATGAAGGAAGACTTGGCAACCATTAAATCAGATTCTGAAGAAAGCTAAGGAGCCTGGTGTGGTAGAGCATTCAGGAAGATCACATGCTAGAGGCCAGTCTCCGCTGTCTAAGACCCTATCTCCAAATGATAATAAATACAAAAACCTAATGGCATATCTTAAGGATATTTTGTTTGGACTTGAAAGGTAACTACAGTTACACCCCATTTTTTCATTGCTGCAGTTTGATGTTTGCCTGCTTGCTGTAACAGACTTTTTGTGACTATAACAAAATCCTGGAGACAAGTCATTTACAAAAGAGAAGGGCTTTATTTTGGTCTGTGAGTCTAGGGGCCAAAGGTCCCAGAGCATAGTGCTAGCAAGGTTTTGTTGCTTCAGTTCTCTGTAGAAAATGGAAGGGCATTTGCAGAAGACAAATAGACAATGTTGCTCTGTAACACTCTGCGCTCACCAGAAGAGGTCTAGCCCTGGCAAGGTTATAGTCCCTTCTAAAAATAGATTGCTTGGTCTGGCAACTGCACCTCCTCTCAACTGCACCATGGCAGTGATCACCTTTCGACCTGAGACAGAGAAAGAACAAACCTCAGGACGGACTTTGGCTGTTCCGTGAAATGTTCATCTTCTGTCCTGCCAGGCAATGGGATGACCAAATGCTGAGTGACGCATGCCACTTGGTCCTGGAGGAGATCCGCATCCCACCAGATGCTGAGGGCGGCATGGTGGAGTACCGGCGCACCCTCATCATCAGCTTGCTCTTCAAATTCTACCTCAAAGTGCAAAGATGGCTAAATGAAATGGTAAATAGCTTCTCTGGGCCCCTGGGTGACTGGATCTGTACAAGAAGAATACCCACCCCCGCCCTGGCAGAGAATAGTATGGGGTGGGACCCTGCAGCTCCTCTGTCCTTCTCCCTTCAGTCTGAGTCTCAGAAGGGAGCAGCCACACTATTCTGTGGGATAAATGCTAACATTCCAAGTGACGTTGTCCAACAACAATGAAAAGTCGTCAGTAAGCAAATTGCATTATGTTCCTCTTTAAAAAACGTTTTCTTGATGATATTTTAATTCTTATAGATCCAAATGAGGGAAGAAATAATATTCAATACCATTGAGTATTCAAACACTACCAGTATTTTAGTGTGTGTCCTTCTAAAACCCTTTCTATATAAGTATGTGTAGGGTGGGGTGGGTGAGTGGATATAACTGCTTAGTAAAGCTTGGTTATTTCACTTTTTTCAGTGTTATTAACTATTTTTCATGACACCATAGATACTAGTTCCTTGACATGTCCATTAGATAGACCATTATCTAATCCATTCTTTAGTTTTAGACACATCTGCACTGATGAAGATTCAGTGATAGAAATCTTTCGACTGCCTTACTTTTAGACATACAAATTGTTTCCACATCTCTGTTACCTTCTTAGCCAGCTTACTTTAAAACTATGTCCACAGTCCTTGCTTAGATTTTGCCTTATGTGTGGGATGTCCCTTTGACAAGTCTAAGCCACAGACTGACACAAATACAGCAGAAAAATGACCACCTGAATGAATATCTCTTAAATGACTGAGGACATTTTGCTGTTCGGTTAGCTGGCCCTTCCCATTCACACGTCGTATCAGCAGCAGATCCGTGTGTTCTATTACACATCTTTATTAACTATGGTTTACCTATTTAGTATGTAGGCATCTAATCAGATACATAATATATAATCTGAGGAATCTTTTTATTTCATTTATTATATAACTAGAGCCTCACATGTATTGGTCAAGAACACTACCAGTGAGCTACAGCCCGGACATTATACTCTCTTGTGTACTGCATATGCGCACTATTATTACAGACACAAAATTCCAAAAATCAACCTTAAGGTAGGAAGCCTACCCTAGCCATTATTGACATTCTATAATATATACTTATACTCACTCATCTATATAACTATATTTTACATATTTTATATATTTTTATAATTTTTGCAATGCTGAAAATATACTGTGCATAAATTTTGTAACCTGTCTTTTTTACTTACTTATATTCCATAAACTGATTGTCTTTTTTTTTAATTCATACTTTAAAACATCTTTCTTTATCACAGTGTTTTGGCATGTGTAAAACTTGTCAGTTAAGACAAGGATATCCTTTTTTCTTCTACTAAAAATAGATTTTTTTCATATGATATAATCTGATTATATTTCCCTCCTCCTATTGCTCCCAGGTCCTGCCCACTTCCCCACCTATCCTGATACACACCCTTTCTGTCTCTAGTTGGAAAGTAAACAACCAACTAAAGAATTATATTGAAATAAAATAAAAAAAACAAACAAATCAGAATATGGCAAAAACAAGAAAATGAACCAAGAAACAGAAACAAAGAAAGAAACAAATAAAGGAAGAAAGGTAGATGCAGAGACCAACATTCCCACACACAGGAATCTCATAAAAACCCAAAACTAGAAGCCATAATATACACATACAAAGGACCTGTATGGTTAAAAAACAAACAAACAAAAGCAAACTAACTGGGAAATCAAAAGAAATGGATTATTTTCTTGTACATACCACCTATCAAAGTTAAATCAATATCAGATAAGCAATTTAAACAGACCTATAAACCCTAGTGAAATAGAAGCAGTCATTAAAAGTCTTCCAACCAAAATAAGCCCAGGGCTAGATGGTTTTAGCACAGGTTTGGACAACACTTCAATTACATGCAATGCCGTCTCAGTATTGGTGCTAGGAGATACCCAGTGGGGCTCTATAGAACTATCTAAGGTCAGGAGTGGGGATAATCTCCAACAGTTTTGTCATCCGAAAGGATTATAGCTATCCCAGGGTGTGTGTGTGTGTGTGTGTGTGTGTGTGTGTGTGTGTGTGTGTGTTTCCATGTAAAGCTAAAAATTGACTTTTAAAGTTCTGTGAAGAATCATATTGGAATTTTGATGGGGATTGTGTTGAATCTGTACACTGCTATTGGTAGGATGACCATTTTTCTCTACTAATTCTGCTGATCCAAAAGCAATGAAAGATCTTTCCATCTTCTGAAATCTTCTTCAATTTCTTTGTTCAATGTCTTACAGTTTTTAATCATACAAGTCTTTCACTGGCTTGGCTAGCATTAACCCCAGATATTTCATGATTTTTGAAGCTATTGTATAGAAAGGTGTTTTTTCTCTGACTTATTTCTCGGTCTATTTGTCATTTGTATATAGGAGGGATACTGGTTTTTAGTGTGTGTACATTTTGTATCCTGTTGCTTTGCCCCAAGTATTTATCAGTGGTAAGAATTTCCCACTAGGTTTTTTTTGGTTTTTTTTTTTTTTGGTTTTTTGGTTTTTCGAGAGACAGGGTTTCTCTGTACAGCCCTAGCTGTCCTGGAACTCACTCTGTAGACCAGGCTGGACTCAAACTCAGAAATCTGCCTCCCAAGTGCTGGGATTAAAAGCATGTGCCACCACTGCCCGGCCCCACAAGGATTTTTTTTGAGTCACTTATGTATACTGTCATATCACCTGCAAATAAAGATACTTCTATTTTTTCCTTTCCTATTTGTATCCCCTTTGAACTCCATCAATTATTGCTCTCACTAAGACTATTCAGTACTAACTGAATAGGTGTAGAAAGAGTGATCAACTATGTCTTGTTTCTGATGTTAGTGGGTTTGCATTGAATTTCTCTCTATTTAAACTGATGTTGGCTATGAGCTTGCTGCAAATTGCCTTTTTTCTGTTGAAGCATGTGCCTTGTATCTTTGATCTCTCCAAGACTTAAATCATGAAGGAATGCTGAATCTTGCCAAAGGTCTTTTCCACTTCTTTTTTTTTTTTTTTTTTAAGATTGATTTATATGAGTACATTGTCGCTGTCTTTAGACACACCAGAAGAGGGCATCAGATCCTATTACAGATGGTTGTGAGCCACCATGTGGTTGCTGGGATTTGAACTCAGGACCTCTGGAAGTCAGTGCTCTTAACAGCTGAGCCATCTCTCCAGCCTCTATCTTTTCTGCTTCTAATGAGATGATCACGTGATTTTTTTCTTTCAGTTTGTTTATATGATAGATTACATTTGTAGATTTATATATGTTTGAACTATCCCTGCATCTCTGGGATAAAGCCTATTTGACCATGGTAGATGATCTTTTTGATATGTTCTCTAATTCAGTTTACAAGTATTTTATTGAGAATTTTTGTATCTGTTCATAAGGGAAATAATTCTCTTGGGTTTTTATGTGGCTTTTAAACAGCCTTGTTTTAAAAAAAAAACCTGGGCAATATTCCCTTTTCCTATTTTTTGAAATAATTTGAGGACAATTGGGATTAACTCTTATTTGAAAGTCTGTAGAACTATGTGCTAAAACCATCTAGTCCTAGGCTTATTTTAGTTGGAAGACTTTAATGACTGCTTCAATTTCACTAGTGGTTATAGGTCTGTTTAAATTGATTATCTGATATTGATTTAACTTCAATAGCTTGTATGTATGAGAAAATCACCCACTTCTTTTAGATTTTCCAATATGGTGGAGTACAGATTTTTAAAGTATCTTCTTATGATTCTTAGGATTTCCTCAGTGTCTGTTGTGATGTCTCCATGTTCATCTCTAATTTTCTTAATTTGGATCTTCTCTCTTCATCTTTAAGTTAAGTTGACAAGTGTTTGTCAGTCTTACTGATTTTCTCAAACAACTCATTGTTTCACTGATTCTTTGTATTGCTTCTTGTTTGTTTGTTTCTATTTTGAGCCCTGAGTTTGATTATTTCTTGCTATCTACTATCTTTGAGTGTTATTTTTATTATTGTTGTTCTAGAGTTTTCAGGTGTGCTGTTAAATTCCTAGTATGAGATATTTCTAATATTTTATGTAGGCACTGGGTGCTATGAACTTGCCTCTTAGAATCACCTTCATTGTGTCCCATAAATTTAGTTGTATATGTGTATTCATTTTCATTCACAAATTTCAGAAAATCTTTATTTATTTCTGTCTTTACTCATCTTTCATTTAGCTGTTCAGTTTGCTTGATTTTGTGAGCTTTCCAGTTGTTTCTATTGTTGATATCCATCTTTAACCTGTGGTGGTCAGATAGGATGCAGGGTGTTACTTTGATTTCCTTGTATCTGTTAAGACTTGCTTTGTGTCCAAGTATGTGGTCAGTTTTGAAGGAAGTTCTGTTGGCTCCTGAGAAGAAGGTGTGTCTTTTTGTATTTAGATGAAATGTTCATTAAGTCCATTTGGTTTATGACACCATTTAGCTTCAGTATTTATCTGTCTAGATTTTGTCTGGATGCCTACCTACTGGCAAGAGTTGGCTATTAAGTCTCCCAGTATCAGAGTGTGGCAGCTGCTATGTGATATAAGTTGCGGTAGTGTTTCTTTTATGAACTTGGGTGCCCTTGTGCTTGGTGCACAGATGTTGAGAAGTGTAATATCCCCTTGGTGGATTTTCCCTTCAGTGAGTGCATAATGTCCTTCCCTATCTCTTCTAATTAGTTTTGATTTGAATTCTATTTGTCATATATTAAAATGACTACATTGGCTTGATTCTTATGCCTGTTTGCTTGAAACATCTTTTTCCATCTATTCATACTGAAGTGGTGTCTATCCTAGACAGTAAAGTGTTTCCTGCATATAGCAGCAAGATGGATCCTGTTTTCATATTTAATCATATTCTGTGTCTTTTATTGGGAAACAGAGACCATTAATGTTGAGAGATATCAATGAGCAGTGTTTGTTGATTCTCAGTTTTTTGTTGTTTTGGTTTGGTTTGGGTTTTTTTGTTTTGTTTTGTGGTGGTATGGGGATTTTTTCCCTTTATTTTGATTTGCTGATCTATATTACTTATTCCTTGTGTTTTCTTAAGTGTGGTTGGCCTCTAGAGGTTGAAGTTTTCCTTCTAGCACCTTCTGCAGGGCTAGATTTCTAGATAGGTAATGTTTAAATATTATGTTATTATAGACTATTTCTATAGTATTTCTCCATCTATGATGATTGAAAGCCTTGCTGGGTATAGTAGGGTTGACATCTGTGGCTTCTTAGAGTTTGTAAAACATCTGTAAAATAATATATATACTATATATATAATTTATATATAAATATACAAATATATATACAAAATAATATATACTATATAATTTATATATATAAATTTTATATATAATATATATGTGTGTATATATATATATATATACATATATATACATAAAATTTGGGGTTTGTCCCTTGAAGCTTTTAATAGTCTTCCTTTGTTCTAGACATTTAGTATTTTGTTGATTATACTGTGACATGGTGTTCTGTAAGCTTCTTGTTCTTTAATAGACATGCTCTTCTATAGGTTGGGGAAACTTTTGCCTATGATTTTGTTGAAATTAGTTTCCGTGCCTTTGACGTGGGTTTCTTCTCCATCTTCTATTCCTATTATTCTTAGATTTTGTCTTTTTATATTGTTCCAGATTTCCTGGATGCTTTGTGCTAAGATTTTGTTTTAATTTAACATTTTCTTTGCCCAAGATATCCATTTCTTTTATCTTGCCTTCAATGTGTGGTGAGGTTTTCCTTGGAGTTTCCTATTCGACTTTCTTAATTTTTTCATTTCCATATTTTCCTCACTTTGAGTTTTCTCTATTAACTCTATTTCCCCTTGCAACTCTTGGACTGTTTTGTGGGTTTTTTTATCCCACTCTCGGTGTTTTCATAGATTTCTTTAAGGGATTCATTCATTCCCCCTTTAAAGACTTCTAATGATTCATAAAGGCTATTTTGGAGTCCTTGTCTTATGCTTCAGCTATGTCGGGAGACTCAAGACCTACTGTGGTAGGGTTCCTGGGCTCTAGTGGAGACATAGTGTCTCATTGTTATTGATTGTGTTTTAGGCTGGCATGTAGGCATCTGGGTTTGGGATGACTGTAATTCTAGGTGCTGCTTTCTGGTCTCATCTTTGTTGGGTGTATGTTTTGTTCCTTGGCTTCTGTTTCCCTCTCTGGTTTTTAGGGGAGTGTGCTGGCTGTGTGTTCCCTTGTAGAGGGTTAAATGTGTTTCTAAGTATTGAGAGCTCACAGTTAGAGACAGAGATTGGCTAGAAGAAAGTGACTGGAGGAACCCATAGTGGGAATGGAGCAGGGAGTGCTGCTAGGATCTGCTAAGTCCCCTGGGAATTGGGGCAGAGAGGGAGGAAAGGCCACAGCTGGTACCCTGCCATGGAGCTGGGGATGAGACTGAGGGCATAAAGGAAGAAGAGTGAGTATACAAAGATTGCCTGCTTCCCTGGCATATCTCTGATTTTCATCTGTGGAATTCAGAGGCTGCCTCAGGGCTGGTGTCCCAGAACTGTTTTTTCCAGTGCCCATAAATATATTTCTACAAAATTATTTCTCATGATTGCAGAATTTTGTATCCAAGTTTACCATAAATTCTCTGTGGTTACATATTTAGTTTAATGCTATTTTCTTAACTATCATCAAGACATACTTCCTTCAGTCATTCACAAGGAGATCTAGTGAATGCTTGCTGAAGTGGGTCTCCCCTTCTCTGAGTGCCTGAATGGAGATGGTAGTTTCTCTACTCATTTACGGAACTTGAAATTCTGGGCTCTCTTAGCAAAGCCAGCGTCAAAGATCTTGAACACTAAATTGGATAAATATTCTGTTTCTTTCTTTCTTCTTTCCTTGTGTGTGTGTGTGTGTTTGTGTGTGTGTGAGAGAGAGAGAGAGAAAGAGAGAGAGAGAGAAAGAGAGAGAGAGAGAGAGAGAGAGAGAAGACAGCTTAGTCAGTTCTTTCCTTCCACCATGTAGATTCTGGGGATTGAACTCAGATTATCAGGTTTAATTAACGGCAAACACCTTTACTCACTGAACCATCTCATGAGCCCAGATCATTCTGTCTCTGTACTTGTTTCTCCGGTCAGTAGCTCAGGTTGTAAAATCGAATGCAAAGTAACCTTTTTCCCCAGGATCCCCAGAAGTTTCCTGACATCCCAGAAAAGTTTGTGAGTGCCCTAGACGACTTCCCCATAGAAACACCCCAAGGAATCCAGATGTTCCAGGTGGGTAAGGCTTTTTATTAATCTACGCATTCAGACATGTGTTATATACACACAACTCTCTTTTCAATGACTTTACTATGAGTAAACATACAGTCTTATAAAAGCCAGCCAATGTCTTATTTGGTCACACATATACAATTTCCGTGGTTTACTCAAGGCTGCTTGAGGAGTTAGAGGCTGGATCTTCCTTCTTGACTTTTTTCCAGGTTTCCTGACATTTCTCCTCCACTTTGTTAATTTTGATCTTCCTTTAAAGGAATCAACACTAAATGCCTTTCCAAGTGCTTCTGTGCTTTACTACAGCCACTCTAAATCTCTTGGAAATGTGGGTATATTGGTTGCCCTTTATCAGTTGTATAAATTATGCTTTAGTGCAAGCTATGCTGGAACATACTATTTTGTGTGTGTCCTAATTCCTAGTTAGCCTGAAGAGTCCTTGAGGACATTAACGACATTCTCTTTGCAAAAGGGTCTTTCGAACAGACTACATCCTTACCATATACTTGAGAGATATTTACTAGTGTCCATTTGCACACTTGGTTACCCAGTCACCTATAGCTTTTTTGATTATAAGTAAAGCCAGACACAGCAACCCAGGCTTCATGTCTGGTATCAAATATCTTGTCTTGTTTCTTAACAGTGTGTGGATCCCAAACAACCCCAGCAAGATCCAGTTGGGCACCCAGTCATGCACCAGTCGGGCATTAAACATGCCACAGGGGAAGCTATATTTGTTGATGACATGCCTCCCATTGACCAAGAACTCTGCCTTGCCGTTGTCACGAGTACCAGGGCCCATGCAAAGATCACGTAAGGAAAGGCACAGTGATTGCATCTGCTACTAACCTATGTTCACTATTTCATCTTCAACCTGACAGCTTATTAAATATTTAGGTCAATTTAGAATAGTCATCTCTTCTGGGTGAGAACTGGCCATCCTTAAAGCACAGTTACAAATGTCAGAACACCTGCTCTTATTTTTCAGCATGGACTGTTACTTCATAATTTAGCTTTATTCATCACAGATTTCTCTGTCTGCGGAATCCTCTTTCTGTACTGTGAAGTTTCCTCTGCAACCTTAAACCCTGCCTTCTGTTCCTCCCAGATCACTTGATGTATCGGAAGCCCTGGCATGTCCGGGTGTGGTTGATGTGATCACAGCTGAGGATGTCCCAGGAGAAAATAACCACAGTGGAGAGATTTTTTATGCACAGAGTGAGGTGTGTGGTTTGTTATTCTAATATTCCACTCCCATGTCAAAATCATTGTTGGCTGTGGCTACAACATTCACAGATTCATGTCTACCTCATAAATATTGCTAGAGCCCAGAGGCTGTCTCAGCCACTCTTCCATTCCATCTGACATCTTGAATCACCTTGAGATTTTGACAAAAGTTTAAATCTTCTCAAAGAAGGCTTCCAACTGTTGGGAATGTCATGTAAGCAATGCAAAGCATAAGACATTCTTAAAAGGAAGAATCATAGAGTGACTAGATCACTCTGCATGCTACAGGAGCAATGGGGAGTGTGGGCAGAGACCACAGCAGGCAAATCATTAAACTCAAGTAACTAAGTTCTATTTACAGCTTTGATTAGTCCCATTCAAGCCACTGTTTGAGGTTGGGTTTTCATGGATAGAAAACGGTCTTCCTAAGCTAGGTACAGTGGTACATGCCTTTGATCCCAGCACTCAAGAGGCAAAGATAAGTGGATCCCTGAGTTCTAGGCCAGCCAGGTATAAAGAGAAACCTTGTCTTGAAGAAACAAAAGAGAGAGGGGAGTAGAAACAGGGAGAGGGAGAGAGAGAGGTCTTCTGGTCCTCCAAACATCAGTGAGTGATATAAGAACGTGGAAGCATTCATTGCTTTTGGGAGATTCTGTTTTATTGTTTGCCTTTGCTTTGAGACAAGATGTCATGTATCCCAGGCTGGCCTTGAACTCATCATGAAGTCATGAGTTCCACATCCCCAGTTTATGTGATGCTGGCTATCTAACCCAGGGCTTCATGCATGCTAGGCTAACACCATGCCTACTGAGCCATATCCCCAGCCCCTGAGTCTGTGTTCTAACTAATGGCACGTGGCTTTTCTGCAGGTCATTTGCGTGGGTCAGATCATCTGCACCGTGGCTGCTGATACCTACATCCATGCAAAAGAAGCAGCTAAACGAGTGAAGATTGCTTATGATGACATAGACCCAACCATTATCACAATAGAGGTAGATTACTGTCCATCTTCTGGAATGACGGGGGGTGAAACATACTGTGAACAGAATTCAACCAGCGGGTCATGGAATAAAATAATTTGTGTTTCAACTCTGCTTTAACCAGTGTTCTGTGTAGGTTTGGAGTGCAGTCTCTGATAATCTATCCACACCTCAAGTCAGAGTCTTGAGACTCCTGTGTAAATCCCTCTTCTCACCAGCACTTCTGCAGGGACCTGTAAAAAATGAAGCACCCTGTACCTACTTCTCCCATGGCCTCTGACCATGGCCTAGCTTGAGAATACAGAAAGTTAACACCAGAAAAATGACATCCTCTTCACAGGCAGTGAGTGGGAGGGTCTAGGGCACTGTGGAATTCATGACAGTTGCAACACTCACCAGCTACTGGTCACTCTGCCTCTCTGCCCATTCTCTGATTACACACAAACTCTGAAGGCAGACCACTTGAGTTCGGGATGTGATTCTGCCTTTTACAGTCTCTGAACAGCAATACAGACTTTGGCAAGTTAACTAAGTGTCTCACACTTCATTTTATTCCTGTATAAAATGGAAACTTTTAGGACCTGCACCAAATGGTTATTGGAAAATGGTAGCTGCCATTTTGCTTTTGCTACTATTAATGGAGGCAAGGATATGTTTTATTTTGTTTGGTTTGGTATCCGCTAAAGTGCTAATGCCATAGCAGATGTCAGTACTTTGTGTTGGATGGTAGAGGCATAGAGTGTTTGATAGACAGAGAGAGGCATAAGTAGGGTGCAGCCTTGAACATCTCAGCTTTGCCCTGTTCTCCCTAACAGCTGTCAGTTCATCCTTACCTATTAATGATGCTTTAACTGTCCCTGAAGCCGGTTCCTCTTTTCATCCTCACTTTCTGGCCCCACCCTTAATAAGTTATTATCACATGGCCACATTGTCAAGAGGTTCCTGACTTCCATTTCAGCCCATCTACTCACAACATTAACTTTCTAGCCCTTGGGGTTCATCAAATCACCTTTCCTGTTCTGTGTCCTCCTAGGCAGTGCCAACACTCCGAGGTGTAGAATCAAGGCCATTCACAGACCTGCCCCAACCCTCCTTCTAACTCATTAGCTACTCTCATTGTCCGCTGCTTCTTCATAAAGAGCCCACATCCCAGCCAACCTGGCTCCAGTCTCACTTTGGCCCCTCACTTACCCTATCAAGTACCATTGACTTAAAATGATCCAGGATCCAGTTCAAACCATCAATTCCAGGACATTCCAGAATGTTCCAGGCTTTATCTGCCCTCTTCTTGACCCCTCTTTACTCCATATACTCTCCTTGCCCCAGAGCCAACACCTTAGTGGCAGACCACCTCAGATAGTCAATCAGCCATCTGGAATTTGGGCTGTGTTTATGTATACCCTGGTACTTCTACAACACCTACAAATACAGCTAATTCAATTTCTGCTGACTCAGCTTCTGCTGTCAGGCTCCAAGTGTCTTAGTTTGGAATTCAAATAGGGACAAATGGCTTATTAAAATTTTTTTAAAAAAATTTTATTTTGGTTTGGTTTTCTATTGCAGCAAGCTCTAGAACACAATTCTTTCCTTTCTGCTGAGAAAAAAATTGAACAAGGAAATGTAGATTATGCCTTCAAACATGTGGACCAAATCATTGAAGGTATGTGCAGCTGAAAAGAGCCAGAAAAAGGAGGCAACGTCAGCATGTGCATTCTAGGAGTGAACTAGGGAGAGAGAGCTTTTTTAATGGGAAAGAAAGGGTTTTTAATTGATTTTTTTTTTTTAGTTAGTGTTTAAAATAATGGATTTTGTTATGCTGCCTTGTCCTATACCTCACTGAACTTTGCTTAGGTTCCTGGTCCCACCCCACCACTACCCTCACATCCATCCTTCCCTCTTCTCTGGTTTCCTACCGTCCCCAAAATACTCCCTCTTCTAGTGTGTGTGTGTTCGTGTGTATTCTCTTGTTTGTTTTGAGACAGGATATTCCCGCACAACCCTGACTGTTCTGGAACTCCCTATATAGACCAGCCAGGCCCCAAACTCACAGAGATCTACCTGCCTCTACCTCCTGAGTGCTGGGGTGAAAGATGTGTGCCACCATACCTGACCAGCTCTGCCCATTTTAAATTTACATCCTCACTGACAAGTTACTGTACCATTCTATGCCTCACTGATTGTTAATGT
Organism: Mastomys coucha; assembly: GCF_008632895.1. Lineage (NCBI taxonomy): Eukaryota > Metazoa > Chordata > Mammalia > Rodentia > Muridae > Mastomys > Mastomys coucha. The sequence continues at coordinate 84,556,180 of NW_022196896.1, forward strand.
CACCTGACTCAGGCATTGGCATTATGTCACCTGTTAATGTCACCTGACTCATGTACATGGCATTATCTCAATATGCCACCTGACATGGGTAATGCATCAGTATATTGTTTTAGCTCCCCTATTTTGCAGCTGAGAACTTCATGTTTAACAGCTTGGACAAATTCACCTACCAGGTTGATGGCAGAACCTGGATATGTAGCCAGACTAGTCTCAAGTTCAGCACATGATAGATCTAACCACCTCAATAAATCAATGTAGAAACCAAGGCCAAGGGAGTGGATAACCCAGGACCACTCGACCAACAGGGCACAGACAGCATTTACAAAGGTCTTTTAACCAAATGATATGAAGCCCAGCCCCATGGACTAGTGAGATCCACCCCTTTTTCTTTCTTCATTTTATTTTATGTGCATGGATATTTACTCACATGTATGTTTGAGCACCATGTATATGCCTGGTGCTCAAGGAGACCAGAAGAGAGACTGAGATCCCTTTAGACTAGAGTTAGAAATGGTTGTGAGCCACCATGAGAGTGCTGGAAATCAAACCAGGGTCCTCTGAAAGAGCAGCCAGTACTCTTAACCACTGAGCCATCTCTCCAGGCTCATCATGCAAATTACTATTTACAAACAAAACACTCAAAGAGCTCCTCCACATTGAAACCTGTGTCTAAACTTTGTCCTGTGTGTATGCTTTGCAGGTGAGATCCACGTGGAAGGCCAGGAACATTTTTACATGGAAACACAAACTATCCTGGCTATCCCACAAACTGAAGACAAAGAAATGGTGTTACACTTGGGGACACAGTTTCCAACCCATGTGCAGGTAACGGGGGGGAGGGGTGGTCTCTGGAAAGGGCATTTCAGAATATCCTATATGATTCCCTTGAAGCTGGGCAGTGGTAACACATGCCTTTAATCCCAGCACTCAGGAGGCAGAAGCAGAGGGATTTCTGTGAATTCAAGGCCAGCCTGGTCTACAGAGTTAGTTCCAGAACTGCAATGACTACACAAAGAAACCCTGTCTCAGGGAGAGAGAGGGAACCTCCACTCTTGTGCCTTAAACTCCCTGTACAATTGACACTGGCTAAACTCTAGCATAATGAAATGGGGCAGATGCCTTTAAAAGTGACCAGGAAATCTTGTGACATGCCAAGGTATAAGACAAGGTCCATCTTTCCCTGTAGAACAGTAACAAGGTGAAAATCTCAAAAGAGGGTTTGAGTGGACATTTCTCCAAAGAAAATATGTAAATGACCAGTAACCTAAGATTGTAATAAATTATTATTTAAAATCCAAGTACAGAGTGTCTCCCCCACCTTTGACCGTTTATGTTCCCAGATGAAAAACACATAATCTTTATATTTTCTTATGCCTTAAGCAGCACAGTAGCTGGCCAGCTGCCTGCCCTCCATGCTGTTACAGTTCATTTCCCTATGGATAACACTGTATTACTACTTACTATTTACTATGTTTCACCTGGGCTGCTCTTAGCTACAACTGGCCAGCCCACATGGCCATGTTTTCTCTACTCCTACCCCATAGCGCCTCTCTCCCTCTCCCTCCTGAACATTCTTCTTCTTCTATGGTAGCTTCTCCACTCCA
>NW_022196896.1:84557845-84578403 GCF_008632895.1 Mastomys coucha
TCTCCTTTCTGTTATTTCTCCTCTGACCCAGGCCTGTCAAAACTCCACCCCGCCTATCTTTCTTCTACTAAGCTATTGTCAGCATCTTTATTCACCAATCAATTAACTTGGGAGCAGGGATCCAAGGGCTATGTGCAGACTCCAGGTCTTGCCCCCCAGTACACACTTAACATTTCAACAGACGGTAAAAGACAAAACCTCAGTGTAAGTCATCCATCATTAACAGTCGCCAGGGAAACCAAAATCAACCACCTACTAGAAATAACTGTAATAAAAAAAAATAAAAATAAAAAAGACAGTCAGGCAATGGTGGTGCACGCCTTTAATCCCAGCACTTGGGAGGCAGAGGCAGATGGATTTCTAAGTTTGAGGCCAGCCTGGTCTACAGAGTGAGCTCCAGGACAGCCAGGGCTACACAGAGAAACCCTGTCTGGAAAAACAAAAAACAAAAAAAACAAAAAAACAAAAAAGGCAAGTATTGGTAAAAATGAAGAGAAACTGGAGCCTCTATAAATTGCCAATAAACAGAAAAGAAATAGTACATCACCGGTAGCCCAGTTTTCAGTTTCTCAGGATGCTAGAAAGAAAGTGACCATGAAACCCAGCAGTCTATGACTAAGTATGTAGCCAAGAGAAATAAAAGCATGCCTGTGAAGACTTATACACATCTAATACCTTATATGCTGATTTAAATATCTTTAATTTCTAAAGACATAAGCACGCGTTTGTATCTGCATTACTTATAGGCTCTCCTAAAGTAGAAACAGCCCAATGTCTAATAATGGATGAGTAAGAAAAAAAGAGAAGGAAAAAACTGGTACATTCCATACAATGGAATATTATTTAGCTGTAAAAAGCAAGATACAGTCATGCACAGATAGAGGGCCTCGAAAAGTGTTACGCTAAGTGCAAGAAGCCATTCACAATGACTCCATGTTGAATTGTTCTGCTGTGTGACAAATCAGTAGAGATGGACACAAATCCCAGCTGCAGTATGATAAGAAGTTAACAGGAAACAAGGAATGGCTGCCTGATGGATCGATACTGGGGATGCTGAGATGTATAAACTAGACTAGGGTGGTTGTACATTTCATCAACAGAAGTATCCGTTGGACTAGAGTATTCCACTGTGCCTAAGAACAGCAGGCAAGAATCGCACTTACATGGCTTGGCGGGCTTTCTCTTGCAGGAATATGTGTCTGCAGCGTTAAATGTCCCAAGGAGCAGGATCGCCTGCCACATGAAAAGAGCTGGAGGAGCATTTGGGGGCAAAGTGACCAAGCCTGCTCTACTGGGAGCTGTCTGTGCTGTGGCTGCCAACAAGTGAGGGGTTGGGGTGACCATTGTAATGTCAGTAGTCTGAGCTGTGTGAGTCCTTCCAACCCCTTTCACCCTCATCTCACCTCGGCCTACAGCTCAGCTGAAGCTGGCTGGATGGGAGGCTAGCCAGAGCATCAGCCTTACGATAGCTTGTCCCCTAGTAAGCTGTGTGTTGCTGCCAGGCAATGTTCACTAAGCCTGCCAATACTAGTGCAGATTTGAGTAGGAAACCTGTAACTAAAAAGCTTACTAAGATAACATCCACTCAGGCTAACTTATCAGCCTACTGATGCAGGAGAATCTATGAGCATCTTATCTCATTTGTATTCTCCAGGATGTGGAAATGGTTGCCCCAAGTGAACGTAGCAGCTTCGCAGAGGCTAGAAACCAGAGTCCTAAATGAACGTTTTACAGGAGGGGTCTGCCTATGGGGAAACTGACGTCTACAGAGCATTAGGCCTCCACCTCTGGGGCTCAGCAATCCTCTCAGAGCTATGTTGATGCCCTTATTACTGTCTGAAAGTGAAATTTGGAACTAAACCCTTCTATGCTTATAACTGCAAAGTGATCATGGAACTTGTTTATATAATATAAAAAAGAGCCAGGCAATTTAATTCCAGAATTCATGAGGCAGAGACGGGCAAGTTGATCTCTGAAAGTTCCAGGCCAGCCTGGGCTACATAATAAGACCCTGTCTCAAGAGAGAAAAGAGAAGGAAGGAAAGAAGGAGGGAGGGGAAGGAGGGAAAAAAGGAAAGAGGGAAGGAAGGAAGAAAGAAGAAAGAAAGGAAGGAAGGAAGGAAGGAAGGAAGGAAGGAAGGAAGGAGAAAGGAAGATGGAAATAATTTATAACCAAATATTATATCATCATAATATACAAATATTCAATTGACTAAACCAGAATAACTATTTTAATCCCAATGCCCCACTACTTCCAAATGTCATCTAAGGCATATTGTTATGCATATAAAATCACCGAGATAATTACTTCGAGACCCCTCCCTCTCTATGCCTCTACAACCTTATGAAGATTACAGCTTTTTAACTGAGTCATTTCCCACAGGACTGGCCGCCCAATCCGCTTCATCCTAAGGCGAAGTGACGACATGCTGATAACAGCTGGCCGCCACCCACTCATGGCAAAATACAAAGTGAGTGAGACCCAGGAGTTCAGCAAACTGCCTGCGAGCCTGTCCTCTGTCAATCCACCAGCAGTAAAGACCATTGGCTCCACGCTCCTTAAAAGGGATATTAGAGCATTCTTTACACCTAGGCAGACCCTCCTGGACTGTACTAGGACAGTGCTTCTCTGGCGATTGTCATAGCCAAGCATGAGCCTGGCACAGGTTGACAATAAGCTCAGATGTGTTTGTGCACAGCACAGTTTGTCTGCAGGAAAAGGCTGCTGAGAAAGTCGTCTTTCTTGTTATCACTCTGCAGATTGGGTTCATGAATAATGGAGAGATCAAGGCTGCTGATGTTGAATATTACATTAATGGAGGATGCACCCCTGACGAATCTGAGATGGTAAATACACCCTCTCCAAAAAGCCCAAGTGGCCCTTTCTTCATCTACATAAATATTTGCCTTAACCAATTCCACAAGAGGTTTAAGTTAAACATAAAATTTGAAACACCGAATACATGATCAGAGTTATTTTTGTTTTAATTCAGGTGATAGAATTCGTTGTGCTGAAATCTGAAAATACATATTATATTCCGAATTTCCGATGCCGGGGCAGGGCTTGCAAAACAAACTTGCCATCTAACACAGCTTTCAGAGGATTTGGCTTCCCTCAGGCTACGGTGGTAGTCGAAGCATACATAGCTGCGGTGGCGTCTAAATGTAACTTACTCCCCGAGGAGGTGAGCAGTTAGCACCTGCTAGTAAAACACAATGGTTGGTGTGTGTCTTGAGCTCTTGCAATCTCTATATACAGTTTCAAGAAAATAAAATGCATTGTCCATTACCAGTTAACACTTTCTATTGCAGTACGTGAGCCAATAAACCTGGTAGCTCCCATCTGTAATACTCTTTCTTAGGATTCTGTGGGTTGCACGGGGGCTTCTCCTGGTCTTAGGCCAGCTCATTGGAAGCTCTATGGTTCAAGACCACTTTATTTAGATATTTCTCTTTACTGACATTTCTGATGAATATTTGGCTAGCCTTTCTGACTATGCATCAGCCGTAAAGTCTATTGTATAGTCGTTCATCCTTCAGTAAGCTAGGCCAGATTCATTCTCCTGGGGGAGGGGTGTCACAGATTTCCCCAAGAGCAGCAGGTAGGTGGCATGCTCTAGTCCACAAACGCTCGTCAAGTCTCTGTCTGTGTCACTAGGTATGGTCCAATCATCAAAAGCAAGTCACAGGGTCAGTCCAGAGTCAGTGTGAAATTACACCAGGGCAGAAATGGGGTGGGAGGATCACAGCCTTTTGTGCAAACAACTTGTCACTTGCTGGACAAGCACTTGCTTGGTGTGTGCAGTCCTCTCAAGGGGTATTCAAAAGTGGAGATGACTGGGAGTAATTAAGAATTTGAATCAGGAGAATTTTGCCTTGGCCGACAAATTGATAAGAGGACTAGTAGTTGTCCTACTGTTTCTCAGGGTTATTGTGAAGCTCACTGAAATAGTTAATCTAAAGCCTGGGGCATATGAGGTATTCATTAGTAGTTTCTATTAGTTTCTGTTGTCATTTTATATATACATATATATATATATACATATATATATACACATATGTATATACATGTGTTTATATACTAAAAGTATTTTTAGACAAACTTCCTCCATATCAGACATGTGATGTACACATGTCCTTGCCTTTCAGATCAGAGAAATAAACATGTATAAGCGAACCTGCAAGACAGCCTACAAGCAGACATTTAATCCCGAGCCCTTGCGAAGATGCTGGAAGGAGTGTCTGGAGAAGTCATCATTCTTTGCTAGGAAGAAGGCTGCCGAGGAATTTAACAAAAACAATTATTGGAAGAAGAGGGGGCTTGCTGTTGTCCCCATGAAGTTTAGCGTTGCAATCCCCACAGCCTTCTACAATCAGGTGAGGTGGAAGAGGGGGGCCTTCCTCAAAGCCTTTCTCCAAAGGGCTGGCTCTCTTAAAAAAGACTCATGCACAAGGAAGGGAGTTCCTTGTTGTCTTCTTTGGAGGACACGAGAAATGAAGAACGGTTCCCTTTAGCAGGAGAGCGCATAGATGCAGAACAAGGGCTGAAACCATGGATATCAGGACAGACTTCAGGGTGCAGTATTTAGGATCTTGGAGAACATCAACAGTAAGGTCCTACTCCGAGGGACCCATCTGAGTAGCTGCACTCTAATATGAGTTCTGGAATATCATGTTGTAGAAAATATTTCATCTCCATTGGGGGTTTCCACCCCACCTTTGATCATTCAATTCCCAGATAAAAGAAACAAAACCTTTATATATATTATAACCCTTTAAAGTACTAGAATTGGACAGATATTTAAATCTACTTCCTTATCAATAACACCAAGTTATAATTTGTCATGTTTCATCTGGGCAGCTCTTATCTCCAACTGGACAGCCCTCATGGCCATGTTTTCATGACTCACCTATCCCATCATATCAGCTCCTCCCTCTACCTTCTCTATCTCTTCCTGCCTCAGACCCCTGCCCAGGAACCAAAACTCCACCTATCTCTCTTCTGTCCAGCTATAGGCTATAGGCATTTTTATTTACCAATCAGGGATAACTTGGGGAACAAGATTACCTAGCATCACTTAAGTCCTCATGAGAATCAACAGGACCCGTATTTAGCATTACAATACATAGCAACAGACCAAACCTCAACAGTGTCAGGCCAAGTTTCAAGAGCAAACTGGTATGAACAAAAAGATCCTTTTCTTGCCTCCTCTCTCACTTCACCATAGCTGCTTCTTCATGGACTTCAAACTCTGGCATTATCTTTTCCTCTCCACCACCATTATGCGAGGCATCTGGGTGTGGATAACTGTTTCCCATCTCTAGGCTTCAAGTCACTAATGTACAAACTAACGAATGTAGATTCAGTTAATGGATCCCAATCCTCGTCATCAGCAACATCATGTGGGAGCTTGTTAAAGCTAGGTAGCCAGCTCCGCCAGCAGCCTGTTGCTGAGCAGGATTACCCACACTGGGGCACACCCTCCTCCCCTACCACCATTCTCAAAGCCTTTGAAAACCAAAACCACCTCCAGGTCCTTGCAAGTCCTCCAGGATCCAGGAGAAGGTGTGCCTGGGAATTTACTCTTGTAGGTTCCAGTTGTGTTAAGTCCATATCCACACCTAGAGAGGAAAAAAAAAATTAAACATTGTCCAGATTGACCCCTTGAAGAGACAGATGCTGGGGACCGAGGGAGGAGAAAAAAAATACACACATTCACACATCTAGGTTGATGGTTTTGGGTCCAGGGTGTCTTGCAAGGGTTTGTCTGTGGCTCGCTCATCCACAATGAGAAATGAGAGATTGGTTAAATCAAAGGAAGCAGTTCTGACAACCTCGGGAGAACTCCCTGCAGCATGTGGCTCTCAGTCTTTGAGCATAGCATGGTGATTGTTTCCCACAGGCCGCTGCTCTGGTCCACATCTTCTTAGATGGCTCTGTCCTGCTGACCCATGGTGGCTGTGAGCTGGGACAAGGCCTGCACACCAAGATGATTCAGGTGAGACCAGTGTTCCTGTTCTCCACTGTGAAGCGTGTGGATCATGCAGGCAACAGGCCAGTTATTCCCATGTCGAGTCACAGAGATCCCACACACCGAACACACAAGCCAAATGTAAGACTCATGCTGATGTCAGGAATGCAAAAACCACAAGGCAGTGAGAGAAGGCAAGCCAGAACTGAGGAAATGCGCTACCATTCCTCCTGCACCAAAAGCATCGAGTCTATGGCTTTTGTTTTTGTTTGCTTGCTTGTTTTGTTTTGTTTTGAGGTGTTTTTTGGGTATTTTGTTTTGTTTTGTTTTGTGGAAGATGAGGGGATTCCAGTTACCACCCATAAAAAGACACTTTTAAAATTCATGGTAATGACTCAGAGCAATAATGTATTCATTCAGATCCTCAAGTAGAAATGAATGTTTCACATGACAAGACTTAAGCTCTTGAGGGTTCACACTCTATGAGGCTTAAACCTGAGCTCACTGTAGGCACAGATGCCAACCTGCTTTCAGGTTTGGGCAAACCAAGCACCCTTCTGTTCTGAAGTAAACAGTGTGCGAAGGGGAAAAAAAGGAATCTACAGTCTTATTTAATGAATCCATTCACATGGCTGCCCACTGTTATGTAGACTAACTCAAAATATTTCTTTACTACTCTACAAGATCATTGCAATAGAAAATTTTTGTTTCTTTTTGTTAATATGAAATTACAATTGTTGAATATGACATTTGAATTAAAAGTGCATATAGGAGGGGGACAGATGAGACCATAGTATAAAGACATGTATACAAACACACATGACAAGCACCGCTATGTATGTTAACACTGACTTTCTTGTATTTACTTTGTGTCTGTGTACTTGTGTATCTGTGTGTGTGTATGTCTGGGGGCGGAGGGGGTTCGGGGAGGGGAGTTGTATTCTCTTTCCTCTTCCACCCGGTGGGCTATCTACGTTGGCAGTAGGCACCCTTACCCAGCGTCATCTTGCCAGTCCTAAAACATGGTTTATTTATTTTTTCATTTGTTTGTTTGTTTCTAATGCATATCAAAAATGCATTAAAAATGCAATTAAATGCAATTAAAAATGAAAAATGCAATTAAAAAAACAGCTTCTCAATGAGAAACAGAGAAAAGACCAACTCTTTAAAAATAAATAACATTTGATCAGGTTCTTAGAACTAAGAAACCTCACAAAGCTCTTGGGCCCTCTCTGCCATACTTCTTTACAACCCTAAGCCTGTAAGTCGTCCCTGTAGAAAACACCCCGCTGAACCGTCTGTAGACTGGGCAGAGAGGGTGTGAGTGACCCAGAAACCCCAGCCCTCCAAGCTGGCCTCCTCCTGCCCTCTAACCCTGCATGCCGAGCAGCCACGCCAATTGCGTGGCTTCTACAAAAGAAGGCACACAAAAGGCCGTTTACTTCACCATCTGTCTACAAAAAGAAGTGTGTCCTTGACGTGCTGTTTACAACCCAAACTGAGCATCTGTTCCTGGAGCAGGACAGTCAGGCTTCCTGCTCAGTTCTAGAAGGTAAGGTTTTCTTCACTCGGAACGGGGCTTAGTCGGTGAAGTAAACACTGTGTTTCTTCTTCTGCATCTGGCAGGTAGTCAGTAGAGAACTCAACATACCCAAGTCGTACGTGCACTTTTCTGAAACGAGCACCATCACAGTGCCCAACGCCCTCTTCACCGCGGGCTCCATGGGAGCGGATATCAATGGCAAGGCTGTACAGGTGATCTGTCTTTCATTTCTCGGCCCCAACCACAGTGGAGAGGAGCTCTTCTTACACTTGCTCTTTTATGGAGAATAAGACAGAGGGGAAGGGAGGCATAGCTCTGGTGCACTCAGCAAGTTCAGGCTGAGCTGTTCTGTGCTTCTGCGGCATGGGCTACTGCTGACCTTAACCCATGTTCTGTTGCAACAAGCTCCCTTTGTCTTGGGTCAGAAAGTCTCTCCCTCTCACCCAGCACAGAAGAGCAATGTGGGGGAAGTGCCATCTTGGTTTCATAAAGAGTTTGGGCCAAACAACTAACCTCTCAGGAACCCATCTCCTTTTGTGGAAAACTGAGGATATAAATATCACCCCCATCAAAGAACTATTAGTGAACTACAGCCATCACCTCCTTCCTTTCTACTCCCAAGCTCTAGAAAAGCACTCACGGGGCTAATAGTCTCTCACAATGGCCAGCTCTACACAACAGCCGTGCCTGGATGAGAAGGGAAGCTTCCAGACTGCCAGGTGTCTCCGTGTATCATAGGAAGCACGTTTTCCAGAATGTTCTCCCTGGGGCAGGGCTTCCAGGAAGTGCTGGGTGGAGAGCAAAGGTTCTCTAGTCATTGTGTTTGGGAAAAGTTTCATTCCCCACCCATCCCAGCCAAAGAGGCCTGTGATACATGTCTGCATATTGAAGGCTCTGACAAGTCCTGCAGTAAATGTGCCTATTCAACATTGTCTTGGGGCTCTTGCTAAGTTTGTTTAACCATAAAAGCATTTTAATTAATCTCATCCTTCTTAACAACCATGGAACCAATGCCCAAGGAAGTGCTCCGGGAAATTCCAGTTTTGCTAGGATATGTAGGTGGCTACATTCATTAAGGCAAAAAATTCAGGCACCATGTGGATATTGCCAGGTCACTTTTGACACAAAATTAAGTTCTTTCTCTGGATCCCAAAACTACAGAAAAGGTGCAGCAGGATCCTTTCACACCCAGTCTGACTCAGCTGGCTCTGGCAAAAACACATCTAGCAGGTGTGGAGAGTCCTCTGCGGGGAAGGAAGGAGAAGAGGAAGTGGGAGTGGGGAAGGGGGAAGAGAAGGGAAGAAGAGGGAAGAGAAGAAAGAGGAGGGGGAGGAAGGAGGAAGAAGAGGAAAACAGGTGTTGATAAAAAAATTAAACACAGCAAAGTAAAGGCAGATAGGGGAATCCATTGCACTGTGGCTCTGTCTTCCTAGTTTTATCTTTTACTGAGGCAGCTAATAATAAAATTGGGAAAGAATTTAGCCACAGTTGGCATCCTTGGAATGAGCTGTTTCCCAGGAGTCTGAGAAGGCTGCAAGGTTGGCATGACATAGAATGACTTGAAGGTCAGGGGAATGCCATGCCTGCCCCAAACATGATGCTCCGTGACCCCAGGCTGCTGTCAGCCACACACCCGCAGCCTTGTTTTGTGTGGTGCTGGGGTCAAATTCAGGGCTTCAGTATGCTGAGCAGATATTCTACCAACTAAGCCACAGTCTACTCAACAACTATTTTAAAATTAAAATGGCCACTTTGTGATGCAATGTTATCATGAGATCTCTCTGTCCACATTTAGGGCCAAAATATACTTTGAGTTAAGACAATTCAAAGAAGTGTAAGAGCCAGGAGTGTCAACTATGTTTAATCCCAGAACTCAGGATACAAGGCAGGCAGACCTTTGAGTTCAAGACCAGCCTGGTCTACAGAGCAAGGACCAGGATTGACAAGACTACACAGAGAAACCCTGTCTCAGTTAGAGAGAGAGAGAGAGAGAGAGAGAGAGAGAGAGAGAGAGAGAGAGAGAGAGAGAGAGAGAGAGAAGGAAGAGAAAGAGAGGAAGAGAGAAAGAGAAAAAGAAAGAAAGAGAGGAACAAAGAAAGAAAGAATGTGTGATGGATCTGGAGAGATGGCTCAGTGGTTAGGAGCACTGACTGACAGGTTCAAGTCCCAGTGCCCATATGACAGCTCCCAACCATCTGTAACTCTAATCCCAGAGAATCCAGTGCCCTCTTCTGAACACCCAGGTATGCACATGATACACAAATGAAAACAAAACACATACACAAAAATAAAATGCAATATTCTTAAAAATATGTATGAGCCAGTAATAGTGGCTTACTTCTACAATCCCAACACCCCAGAGGCTGTGGCTAAAGTATTGTGATTCTTGCAAGGCCAGTCTGGTCTGCACAGTGAGGCACTGTCTCAAAAACAAAGGAAAATAAGATAAAAACTTCCACTAAAGTAAAAAGCCAACATTAAAATACTTCTTAAGCCAGGAATGATGACATGCCCCTTTAATCCCAGCAATGGAAAGGCAAAGGCAGTCTGGTCTCTAAGAGTCCTACGCCAACCTGATCTAGAGCAATAAGTTCAAGCCTACTAAATTTACATACCAAGACATATTGTCTCAAACAAAAAAAAGGTTTTTTAATTGATATATCTAAGTTTACATACCAAGACATATTGTCTCAAAAAAAATCTTTTAATTGATATATCTCTTTAATCTGGTATTTAGTTTTACATTTTTCTTTTTAATGTATTTATTTTTATTTCATATACATTGGTGTTTTGACAATATGTATGTCTGTATAAAGGTATCAGACCCCCCCTAGGACTGGAGCTACAGACAGCTGTGAGCTGCCATGTGGCTGCTGAGAATTGAACTTGGGTCCACTGGAAGAGCAGCCCGTGCTCCTAACCTCTGAGCCACCTCTCCAGTGCTTCCCCTCCCCCCTTTTTTCTTCTTTTTTAACAAAGACGTTTTTTTTTTTCTTCTGACCTTGACATTAGAAAATCTTTATTGCAAAGCAAATCTCAATTTAGAAACCACAGACATAAAAAGAGGTAGATAAATTTGGCTTCATAAAAACATAAACTTGGGGGCCGGAACACTGCTCACTGGACAAGGGTGCTTGCTGCTCTTCCAGAGGACTAGAATTTGGTAAGTACAATGAGAGGCTCAAATCCACCTGTGGCTTCAGCTCCGGCACATCCAGGCCCTCTTCCAGCCTTGGTACGCACACATACACATATGTGTACATACACACAGACACATATTTACATATGTAAACAAAATAAATCTATTTTAAAAACACAAACTCTCTATACAGTAAGATATCGTAAATAAAATTACAACACTTTAAAGAAAATATTCACAACATATATATAAGACAAGAAAATTAAAATAAGCCAGCCATGGTAGTCCCAGTATTCAGTTCCAGTACTCAGGGACCGAGACAGGAGGATTACCACAGTAGAAAGCCAGCAGGGTTATAGAATGAGGTCCTGGGAGACAGAGAGAGAGAGAGAGAGAGAGAGAAAGAGAGAGAGAGAGGGGGGGGAGGGGAGAGAGAGAGAGAGAGAGAGAGAGAGAGAGAGAAGGGGAGGGAGAGGGAGAGAGGGCCAGGAAAACAGTATCTCAATTAAAGTTATTGCTGCTATTTTGAATTTGATTTGGTGTGCACCAGTCTACACACTAATCAAATACGCATCATTTCCCTTGTGTAAATAGGCATAAAGAGTTACAAGAATTCTGAGGAGCCTCCTACTTAGTACATATCTGAACAACACTGCTGACCTGTGTGCTGCAGGACATTTTCTCCTGAAGGAAGTCCACACCTTAATCAAATTTAAGAAACCCTACAAGAGACAAAAACAAGTCTGTAAAACAGCCGCCATTAAAGTCTTCCCGGATCGTTAACGTGTTGCTGTTCTTTGTGCCTTTTGGTTCTGATGTCTGCCTAAACATTTGCTTTTCAGAATGCCTGCCAGATTCTTCTGAACCGTCTTCAACCCATCATCAGGAAAAACCCTAAAGGAAAATGGGAGGAATGGGTGAGTGCTCTCTTTACTACTCCAGCCAGGAAAAAGCAATGCGCTCGCGCACACACGCACACATATGCATGCACACATGCACACACATGCACACAAATGCATACACACATGCACACACATGTGTGCATGCATACATGCACACATGCACATACATATGCACATACACACACATACACACGCGCACACACACATGCATGCACACATGCACACACACGCACACCCGTGCGTGCATACACACATGCACACACACATACACATGCACACACACACATGCATGCACACACATGCACACACACACATGCATGCATTCATGGACACAGGTAAAAGTCCTAAACACATGCACTGGTTGTGCAGCACACATCCAAGAGCTTACTGCTTTCTTCTACTTTTTCAAACTGATAAGAGGTGTGTATGTTCCCTGAGATCCGACATCATTTCTGAGCCATTACTTAGTATCACAGTGCCACAGAACATAGTGTAGTACCCCAGTTCTAAAGTACAACTCCTGGGGTTCCTCCCCTGTGCCACATGACCAGCTGCACTGCAGGTCCTGCATAATGGAGGACCCCTTGCTAATTTGAAAGAACAATGCTGTGAAAAATCATAAAGAAGCCACATGGTGTGGCCCATGTGGTGAGAGGCACAGAGTGCAGCCATACACCAAGCCCCTCCACCACAAAGCATGCTCTGTGCTGTAAGTCTTTCAAGGGGTAAATATGAACACAGACCTTGGTGCAAGCAAGAAGAAAGCCCAGCATGGACGGTATGTTTATTAACTTTCCATAACCTTCTATTTCTTTGAAACAAATCATCTTTTTCAGGTTAAGAAGGCCTTTGAAGAATCCATCAGTCTCTCGGCCACTGGATATTTCAAGTAAATGAGTTTTCTTTTTTCTTTTCACTTGTATTGTACTTGGGCAGTAGTCGTGTTTACCTGGTGTTAATTTATGGTCAGAGGATCCTTTCAGTGGGAAAGGAAGAGAGGGGAGAGCGGGGAGAAGCATGCAGAAGCTCCTCTGCCTGTAGCCATTGCCAGCCATGAAGCTCCATAGTTCCAGAGCTCCATCCTCCAAGCCCTGAGGGGGGTGGGGGGGCAGGGTCAGCCACCAGGCCATTCCCAAGTCTGCTGAGGTTCGCCTGAGGCCCCAACCTTACAGTCCCTCACGGGAGAAGGGGAGCAGGCCCCCAAACTACAGGGAGGACACTGCCTGCAGCCCATCCGCCCTGTCATCTCAGGACCCCTGCAGCCATGTCACGACCAGCCCACTGAAGCAAAGATGACATTCTTTCCACTCTTCCTCCCCTTCTCAGAGGCTACCAGACAAACATGGACTGGGAGAAGGAGGAAGGAGACCCTTACCCGTACTATGTCTACGGCGCAGCCTGCTCCGAGGTTGAAGTGGACTGTCTGACGGGGGCTCACAAGGTAGAGTGATGCTTGCAGGCCCCACCTTCACAGGAGCAAACAAACACCCATGTGCTGTCTGTAAATAGCAACCATTTTAACCTGCCAGCAAAAGACCCAGGGACAGCCACATAATCTTTGGTTTTGTTTTTTTTTTTTCTTAATAAAAATAAAATAAAATAAAGTTTTTAAGTAAATGGCATTGTCTGTTTTACATTTACTCCCCCCGTGCAGCTCCTGAGGACCGACATCTTCGTGGATGCTGCCTTCAGCATTAACCCTGCCCTGGATATTGGACAGGTATGTGATTTCAGGCCATAGGGACTCTTGTCAATCCCATCTATAGAAAGACTGTGAGTTTGAGTTTGAGTAGTCAGCCTTGGCTACATAGCAAAATTGTATCTGAAAAGATAGAGAGGAAGGAGGAAGGGAAGGAAGATGGAGACAAGGAGGGAGGGAGAGAGGGAAGGAGGAGGATAGAGGAAAGGAAGAAGAGGAAGGGAGGAAGGCAGAGAGGGAAGGGGAGGAAGGTAGTAAAGGAAGGAAGGAACAAATTATGAAATGAGGGAAGGGGTTTCAGAAAGGTGGCCACTGTTCATGTGGAACTTGAAAGGTGAATAAGAGTTCCCAGGCAGAGGTGAGAATAATCAGAGGAAAATACCCATACAGACTTAGAGATGAGAAGGAATGAGTTAGATTAGAAACAGTAACAAGGCAAGTGTCAGACATGTGAGGTCCCAAGTGAAGCAGGCACGATGACAGACAGCACCACAACAGGTCTCAACACTCAGGAGACCCTGCCTCAGAGCGTCTGAGAGTGGCTTTGCCGCCCCTCAGAGCTCGGCTTTCATTCTCACCAAAATATCTATCCAGGCAGTATTATGGACTTCTCACCCACAAAACTGTGCCCACAGGTGGAGGGAGCCTTTGTCCAAGGCATGGGATTCTACACCACAGAGGAGCTGAAATACTCCCCAAAAGGTGTGCTCTATTCTCGGGGCCCAGATGACTACAAAATCCCCACGGTCACAGAGATACCAGAGGAGTTCTACGTCACTCTGGTGCACTCTCGAAACCCCATAGCCATCTACTCATCCAAGGTAAGAGTTTGCAACCTCTCTGTCCGTTGGTAGGGAACAAATCAGTTGGTCCATAACAAAAAACACCATGACTGGGTAGCTGAAACAGAGATTTGTGTCCCACGTGAGTCTGGTTTCTGAAAGTCCCCGAATGACACACTTGCGGGCTTGGTTTCCTGAGTTCTACTTTCTTTGGCTTGCTGATGGTCAGTCACCTGTACCCACTATGTCCTTGTCACACTGGACAAGGGCCTAACTGAAACACTTCATCGCCTAATCACCTCTTAAAAGACTTCATCTCCAGATGCAGCCACATCCCTAGGTACTGACAGGTTAAGCCCTCAATGTGTGCTTACAGGGAAAGAAAAGTCAGCCCGTCACAGCCCCTCTGCCGGAAGATCGTAAAGCACGAATTTGCTTTCTCCTCTGAATCATAAATCCCGGAGGTAGAGCGGTGCTGCTCACAAACTCCAGAAACCGGAGTAGAGTCTTCACACCGGACCTTGAAACAAAGCGAAATCCAGTGAGGCGTGCGGAGGAGTCTCTGGGTGTCTTGCCCCACTACGTTGGGGTCACTACGTCATTGTCTGCAAAGCATAGCAGCTCTGAACTCTCCTCCTGCAGGCTCTCCCATACCCGTCCAAGCCAGGCTGGGGTTTCCGCAAGCAACACACCAGTGCTTTGCTTGGTCACTGATTATTTATTTATTTATTTATTTATTTATTTATTGGTTTTTCGAGACAGAGTTTCTCTGTATAGCCCTGGCTATCCTGGAGCTCACTCTGTAGACCAGGCTGACCTCAAACTCAGAAATCTGCCTGCCTCTGCCTCCCAAGTGCTGGGATTAAAGGCGTGCACCACCATGCCCTGATTCTTGTGGCGTTGGCTTCATGCTCTCTGGAGCACACAGCCTTTAACTAGCCAGGATCTCCAACTCCAAGGGCATTTCAGTTCCTCTTCTTACCTCTGTAGATATCCCCATACATGTGGATTATCCATGCCTTTAGCTGCCTGCCGCCCTAGATGGTATCTTCACCAGGTATTCTCAAAAGAACCCCACTCACAAATTACTATGAGGGGGATCAAGTTCCAGCTACTTGGATACACTCCTTCTGAGGAGTGATAAAGCCAGAGAAGGTGTATGAGGGCATGCGTGTGTGCCTGCGTGTACATGTGCATGTGTACACACCTTTGTGTGTGAGGTTAATCCTGAAGAACTTTGCTTTCCTAACAACCTTTTATGCTTCTCTCAGGGATTGGGTGAGGCCGGAATGTTCCTGGGGTCCTCAGTTTTATTTGCCATATATGATGCAGTGACCACTGCCCGCAAGGAGAGAGGGCTGAGCGACATCTTCCCCTTGAATAGCCCAGCAACCCCTGAAGTGATTCGCATGGCTTGTACGGATAAGTTCACTGACATGGTAAGGAAAGTCCCTACTGTCCTCAGCCCATCCAGGGACTTCAATGTTCTTGATTTGGGTGTTGTAACCATGACAACACTGCGGCAGGTCATGTCCATCTTTTTCTATGAAAAGTCTCCTTTTGCCTTCACTCACCGTTCCCTACATGGCTCCAACGGTCTTCAAAGGTTGGCTTAATTGTTTCAGACTCTAAAGAAGCAGCACGCTAATAGCAAAGGGACATGGTAGACTGCCTGCTTAAATATTTTATCAAAATGCAATTGGTGTGGACTTTTGATTGCCTCATTTACAAGATCTGTAGCCTGCTCAATTATGCTGAAAGTATCTGTTATGCAAGCTAATAGAAGTAATTGAAATGAAACTGTCAAGTCTCTGGGCACGCCTCTCCATGCCGAGCTATCACACACTCTATAGGAAACTGTTCTACTCACCAGCTGCAGAAATCACACCCAGCGCTGTCCCAGAAACCATCTCTCCATGGTACTGCCTCCTGCAGCCCACATGAATCATGGGTATCAAGCCCAAGAGTACGATGAGCCCTTGAGGTTACCGTGTTGCTCGGAGGCTCTAGGTCATCCCAAACTTGAGAAGTTTATCAGGGTAAGAGCTGGGGCATAGCATTCAAGAGGCCCCGTAGTCATTCCATCCCTGACACCAAACCAAACCAGAAAAGACAGGATCCAAGCATGAAGACATAGACCTGTTAGCCCAGGGCTTTGGAAGCTGAGACAGGAAGATCACAAATCCAAGGCCAGCCTAAGCTGGGCAGAAATACCCTATCCCAAAAAAAAAAAAAAAAAAAAAAAAAAAAAAAAAAAAAAAAAACAGAAGCACATCTATATGAGATGAGTATTGTGAAGATAAATGTGGACTAAATGATTGAAATAGGTACAGAAATTATGTACAATAAAAAGAAAATTTAATATCAACTTGCTCTGTTTTTAAATGCCTTCAGATTATAAAAGGTTTTTTTTTGTGTGTGTGGAATAACACTTTGTTTTATCTTTTGATCTTTTTTAGATTCCCAGAGACGACCCTTCAACATTCACACCATGGTCCATCCATGTGTCTTAATCTCCTGTGTCTTTAAGAAGAAGAAAGACCATACAGCTGAATCAAACTAGCCCCGAACCAGAGCAGCATATGGGCTGACTAGAGTTTATCAAATAAGATTTTACTGTTTGTAGTTATTCTCTGTGATTAGGTTATTGTGTGATTACATGTTAAGATACAGATTTTTACAAAATCATGTATCAAAACTTAGAATTGGAAATTCTGATTTAGTTTTTATTATCCTGAAAATATGCATCATGGTGAGTTTTTAAACCTGGCTAACCTGGGGTAGCTCGGGAGGGCCTCCTTGTATTTTGTTTCAAGCAGCTATGCTTGAAACACAACAGAACTGTCTGTCTCAAAACCTTGTAGACTGGAGTCTCCCAAAACCTTAACACCTGGGAAACCCACTTTGCAGTGCCTGCCGCTCCCTGTGGTATAGATACTATCACAAGAGCAGGCAGTAAGAGCTCAGGGAATCTGGATGTGGAACTGGAGACAGGTTCGAATACCATTTGTCTTCAAAGGTGTGTCCTGGAAGCTTGGCTCCCAGGGTGGTAGTGTTGAAACTGTAAGAGGTGAAGCCTATTGAGAGGTCATTGGTAAGGGTTCAATGGTGGTAGAAAGGAATGGACTAGTTCCTGAAAGCTCAGCCCCTCCTCATCTCCGGCTTCCTCTCTGCCACTGTGAGCCGTTGCATCTCTAGTATGTGACGCCGTCTACTGTGACAGAAAGGAGGTCCTCACCAGATGGGCAGTCTTGTGACCTAGCCTCTAAACTATGAGCCAAAATAAACCTCATTTCTTCATAAAGTACCAAGCCTCTGGTGTTTTGTTTTAACAACACAAAACATATTTAAAACACCATCCAATTTTCCCAGATGCCACCTACCCCTCCCCTACCATGAGCTAGGTACATGATACAAACTTCCTCACCTACTCCTCCTCCACCGTGAACTGGGTACACGATACAGTCTCCCTCGCCTAGGCAACCACACTGAGCAAAGCGTCAGTCCAGGGCCACTCACGTCTTTGGCTTTTTGGCTTAATGGCTGAAGATGAAATCAAAACCAGTTCTTCTTTTCACCACCAAAGGAACACAAAATTCACAAAGTTCCTTTCTCTTTTGGTTCTGTTCTGCCTATCTAACATTGATTTTTCCCGAGGAAGTGCAACCTAGGGCCTTTCTTGGGAAGGTTAAAAGCAGAAATAAACAAACTGAATTGCTGTCAAGGATCTGTGTACTCAGGGCTAAGGCTCTCCTTTATCTAAACTCTGTAGACATCAATGTCTATAGCTGAGTAGTAGAAGAACAAACTCACAGCAACTTTAACAGGTTTGAGACCCGGCTAAAAAGACAGGCTGCTGGCTGGAGAGGTGGCTGGGAGAGTAAGAGTGTTTGCTGTGCACACATAAAAACCTAAATCCTGGGCACCCACAAAGAAAGCCAGCCGGGGCTCATGCCCCTGGAACCCCAGTGCTGTGGAAAGTAGAGAAGGACCGGGGCTTGCTGACTGCCAGCCTAGCTCTAGGTTCAGTGAGAAGGCCTGTCTTAAAGAAATAGGTGGAGAAGACTAGAACAGGACACCCAGTATACACACACACCAGTTTCAACACTACCACCCTAGGAGCCAAGCTTCCAGCACACACATTTGGAGACAATTTATATTTGAACCAGAACAGATGGGGCAGCAGGACTCTCTGTACTATTGAGGACTTGTATACAGAAATCATTCACAGCCACTCCAAGAGCCCAGGGTGGGCTCATCTCTCCAGCTCCACATCCAGATTCCCTGAGGATATCACACTCACACCAGAATAGGGAGCAGAGACCAGCAGGAGAAAGGCTTGCCTGTTACAGTGTACAACTCCAAAGTGAGGGTAAAAATATGTGCCTGTAAGTGTTTAATTTAATCTTTTTGTTTGTTTGTTTGTTTGTTTGAGACAGGGTTTCTCTGTATAGCCCTGACTGTCCTGGAACTCACTCTGTAGACCAGGCCAGCCTCAAACTCAGAAATCTGCCTGTCTCTACCTCCCAAGTGCTGGGATTAAAGGTGTGTGCCACCACCACCTGGCTAATTTAATCTTTTAACTCCCCCAATAGTGTACATTTCCTGGAACCTAACCCACAGATTCATTACGTCAGGACATTTGAAAAAATCAATCTCACTACACAACATGCATTGGGCATAGAACATAGAAGTCAGGCTGGGCCGGAGTGGGAACTCATGAGGTGTGCCTACTAATGCAATAGTGGCAAGTCTATTGTAAGGATAACTTCCTGACTGGATTTCAGACACAGTCCATATTAATGAATTCACATATGGTACTGTAAACCTAGCCAAAAGCCCATAGCTGGGGAGGGGGGCATCTGCTTAGCAGGGAAGCCTGTCTGTCCAGTTCCCTTCTGCGTGGTTGAGTTTGTGTCCATACACCCGCACTGCTCTTAGAAGCCTATTTTTGCAATGGGCAGGAGCTAGAACAACTCCTAGTCAGTCATACTGAGAAGACCAAGTGACTGTTAGATGCAAAAGTAGGACATCTCTGTCACTCCAGCCCATCACAGGTAAGGTTCCAGGAGAAGTCGGGTAAAGAACGCAGCAGCTGGAAAAATGGGGGAGAGAAGTGCACACCATTGTCTTTTGGGTATTGTACCAGTGGGCTTGCCTCACTGGGGCCTGTCAGCAATGTGGCCCTCGGGTCCACAGTTGAGAACAACTGTGGATAATCCTCCCCCAGTAGCTTGCACAGCCCCTTCAGAGGACTAGCCATTAAGGCAGAGGCCTGTATTCCAGCCCAGCCCGATTTCCTCTGTGTTCTGCACAGGATCAGCCCTCAGCATCCTGTCAGGAAAGAGCTCATGAGGTGCCATTCCTCCCTGAGAATTTATATATATATATATATATATATATATATATATATATATATATATATATACAAAAATGTCATCATGAAACCCATAATTAATATAGTGAAGCTGCTAATGATTATTTGTAAGTGGCAGAACTGATGATGCTTCTGTTATAATGGTTACAATTTTCCAGTTGTTCCTTTATATATGTTGTACTATTTTATATGGAACACACTATTTAAACTTGACATACTATAGATTACACATGTTATGCTGTTTCCCTAGTTCCTCTCATTTTTGCCTGTTTGAGCTATGACTCTTAACATTTGTTCTTTTGTTAATTTGGAAATTCAATTACATCTCTAATTCTTCATTTCTACTTACCTATGAGCAAATACATATCCTCTACTGATGTTTAGAAAAAGGCTACCAAATATTGTCACCACAAAAAGCAAGTCCTTCCTGGACCCCTGCTCTTTCTGTCTCCGTGTTTCCACCCATGACCCCGATAAGAAAATACTTTAGTGTCTCATTTACTCCTTCCCTCACACACACACAGACTAGTCACTGGATGATGCTTTTACACCTTTAACAGTGTTCTTACCTCTCAGTCCTAGAAAATGCAGATCTACTGCCCTCTGGTGCTCGGTGTTAGCCAAGCTCTTGGTGTTAAGATAATTTTATTTCCTTCGCTTCACAAGGAAACCTTACTTGTTTGGGTGGGAACTTCACACAATTAGTAGAGCTTTTTCCTAGCAGGCACGAAACCTTGGGTTCAACCCTATGCACTGCATAAACTGGTGGCAAACTTCTGTAATTTCAGCATTCACAAGGGATAGTCAGGAGTTCAAAGTCATACTCCACATCGCAAACTTGAGGCCAGCCTGGGATACAGGAAACCCTGATGTGAGAGAAATACAGAGATAGAGACAGAGACAGAGACAAAAGAGGGGCAAAGTCTTAGAACCTTGTAGTATAGCCCACTTGTCTTTGGGTTTGAAAGTGGCCTCAGAGAGGCCCTTGGCCCTATGAAGGGTCTATGCCCCAGTGTAGGGGAATGCCAGGGCCAGTAAGCAGGAAGGGGTGGAGTGGTGAGCAAGGGGAGTGGGGAGGGAACAGGGGTTTTCTTACTTTTTGTTTTTTTGTTTTTTTCTTTTTCTTTTCTTTTCTTTTTTTTTTT
>NW_022196896.1:84578905-84581449 GCF_008632895.1 Mastomys coucha
GAGGAGGAGGAGGAGGAGGAGAAGGAGAAGAAGAGGAAGGGGAAGGGGAAGGGGAAAAGGGAGAAGGAAGAGAAGAAAAAAGAAAGTGGCCTCGGGTCTTTTATCTCCAACCCAGCCTGTAAATTGGGAACATTGGAATCTCTAGAGTAAAATCACTCTTCTTTTCAGGGGAATAAAATAACTACATTTCAGTGAGGCACAGCTAATTTAAATTAACCAGTTTGTTGGTTAGATGTAAGTCCTATTCTGTTCTGGTAAGTACTTAAAAATTGCTTTAAAATAAAATTAAAAAGGATAAACTTCTAATTTGAGCCTGTTGGCAATGAAAAGCATAGTGGGCTTTGGTCATGTCATAAGAGGAATGGTTGGGGGATGTAAGAGGGTCCCCTCTCCTTGCACCTTAGAGGTCTCGTGTGGCCAGGGCCATACTAGCTTGTAACTCACTCACTCTGTGTTCCTAGAAGACCTGCTCTCCCCTTTCTGTTTCATTAACATAACTCACTGTCCATGACTGCTTGGTACGTAAGTCAGTACCTATAAAATGAGACACTCTGTAATCTAGATTCACAAGAGGCCTGAGCAAAGTTGAGAGGGAAACAGAAGAGATCAAAGAGAAACAGGGAATGGCAACTTCTAACATTTAAGAAGTAGCAAGTTGGGTTCTGCTCCAAGATAACAAAGAGCGTAGAACGGATGGAGAGCCAGGATGGGAGTCTGACTGTCACATCTCATGTTGGCCACTGAATGGTCAGTATTCCAAGCCCTTGCTAGGATGACATGTGCCCCCAACCCCCTCCCTTGGAGCTCTCCATCAGGGAGCTAAAGCAGCCAGCAGCTGGTAGCCAGTCATGGCTCCCATTTTTCACAAGGGAGAGGAAAAGGGCAAGAGATTCCACGACTTCAATCCAAGGG
Source organism: Mastomys coucha (assembly GCF_008632895.1). Lineage (NCBI taxonomy): Eukaryota > Metazoa > Chordata > Mammalia > Rodentia > Muridae > Mastomys > Mastomys coucha. Next base: position 84,579,818 of record NW_022196896.1, read on the forward strand.
AGGGGAACCCATGTCTTATTGACCATAATGAAGACAGACTGTGAATCTGACCATAACCAGGAGCCCCAAAGATGTCACCTGGTTCTCATCTGACCTCCCCTTGAGTCCTTGGTATTTTAACCTGCGGGGTAGCTATTGGGGGGGACAATAACACACGGAAAACCTGGAAGGAATGAAGAAGTAGAGCCAATGTGAGAGACTGTTGCTTTGGAAGCATATAGAGAAACTGGAGGGGGCTAGCATCCCTGGTGGGACTTTACCTCATGGCCCTACATGAGGGCAGCATGGGCCAAGGCCATAGGAACTACATTTGTGGGACAGTCAGTCACATACCCCAGAGACCCAGTTGCTTTGAAGAAGAAGAAGAAGAAGAAGAAGAAGAAGAAGAAGAAGAAGAAGAAGAAGAAGAAGAAGAAGAAGAAAGAGGAGGAAGAGGAAGAGGAGGAGGAGGAGGAGGAGGAGGAGGAGGAGGAAAGGAAAGAGAAGAAAGGCAAAGAAAAGGGAAAAGAAAAAGAAGCCTTGTATGGAGCATCTACCAGTTCAAAAGCACTTGGCTTGGTCCCTTGGTGTCCTGCACGCAGCTGCCACAGCACAGGTGGTCCAAGGCTGTGTCGCTGCCTCCATTTTGGTCAGGGGTCTGAGCACCCAGCCTTTCTAGGCTGCTTTGCTCTCTTCCTCAAAATATGAGCAGAGGTCTCCCTGACCAAAGACATTTAATGATCAATCCAAGATCTCGAGGTTCTAAAAACATTGGTCTGTTTGTCTGTGTGTGCCCCATCTCTGGGCTTTACTTTATACTTTTCATTTGGGGTATTTTTTTTTAATGAGAAATCTTAGGGATTGAACACAGGGCCTCAAGCATGTTGGGCAGGTACTCTACCACTGATCTACATTCCCTAGCGCTATATCTGGATTTTAAAGAGTTTAAAACACAAGAAAGCCAGTACCTTTCCATTTACATCAGCAAGCAAGATATATTACTCTCTACCCCCAAATGGACGATTCATTTACTGGAGAAGGCTATGTGATTTCTAACTTAAATTTTTTTATTGTCTGACAAGATGTGTTTGTTAGCATCAAGAACCTGCCTGCAGCAGATATGTGGGCGGGTCCACAGACCTGTCACCAAGGCAACGGCCACCATATTCCCAGAATCCATTGGGCTCAGCTCCCACCTTTACCTGGATTACTACGTCACCCCACATATAAATATGTGGGTAGTTCCCTCCATCTCTCTCTCTTTCTTCTTCTCTCTCCCCCTTCTCTCTTCCTGCGCTGCTACCCCCCTACCCCCCTTCCAATTAAACCTCTTACACATGGAACTGCCTGGGCCTGGTGTCTGCAGACGCTTTCTGCCGCGACTCAAAACCCATCATTTTGGTGCATTGGCCGGGAAAAGGCAGTTCGCGTCTACCGACCGGCTCCTCACCGCCGGGACAGACAGGGCACACAGCCACGTGGAGTGGCCGCTGGGACCCCAGCTGCCAGGTAGAGCGGCTCCCGCCGCCGCCGCGCAGTGAGCGCTCGCACTCCCAGCACCACAGCGGCTGCCGCAGCTGCTGCACTCCCAGCACCACCACAGCGGCTGCCGCTGCTGCTGCTGCTACTGCACTCCCAGTACCACCGTAGAGG
>NW_022196896.1:84588744-84627753 GCF_008632895.1 Mastomys coucha
TCTTACACATGGAACTGCCTGGGCCTGGTGTCTGCAGACGCTTTCTGCCGCGACTCAAAACCCATCAGTGTTAGTCAGCTTTTTGTTACAATGAGAAAAAAACAACTATAAGAAGGACAGATTTAATGTGACTCCATTTCAGATGTTTCAATCATTTGACATTTCCAAGTTGGTGAGGCAGGGCATTATGGGATGGAAACATGGCACAGAAAGCTGCTCACCTCATGGTGGCTGGGAAGCAGAGAGCACAGCAGTGGGGACAAGTGTGAGTAAGCAAGAGAGGAGAGATAGAGGAGGGAGAGGGAAGAGGGAGGGGAGGAAGAGGGAGAGGTGGGAAGAGATGGGTGTAAACTGAGGTCTAGGAGTGATATGTACACATCAGATTCATGTCTCCAGCAATCTACTTTCTCCAATAGATCACACTCCTTACATTTCCATTTAGCTATGAACTCATCAATGAGTTAACCCTTTCAGGTAGTTAGTACTGTTATGATTCCCAATCCCCTCAATAATGCTATCGTAGAGGGGAACCATGACTTAAACACATGAACTATAGGGGACATGTCATAGCCAAACTAGAACACAGGATTCTTTGATGTAAATCACAGATCATTTTTATAGCATACACTCAAGTACACAGATCAATAGAGATAAAATTCCACTCATTGACTAGAACAATCTATTTGAAAGTGAAGAAAAGAATTAAAGTACATATTACTGAAGATACCACATACTTTTGTCATAGGACATAGAGAAGTCAAACTCAAACTGACTTGAAAACTTCCCCCTGCTGGCTAGTTTCCATAGTGCCAGAAGGTGTTATATAGGTCCCTGAGCAAATGAAGTAAGTCATCAACAGAATTACACATTAGTGAACCTTGAACATTGCATTACTGACCTACCAGGCAAGATGTGTCACGAGCAGGATGAAGGTTATGGGGGTAACCAACTGCTCTCTACTTAGATCTGAGGTCTTTTCCACAAGAGAGAATTCATGCCTGGCACTATAAGTAAACCTGGTCATTGGATATCATAGGCCCTAGGGGGGAGCCTACTACTGTTACCTTACTAAATTAATATCTTGTCAAATTGACTGCTAAGTACTTATGTTTACCAATCTAAATAGTCCTATAATCCCTAAGGAAATAGAAGCAGTCATTAAAAGTCTCCCGACAACAACAAAAAAAGCCCAGAGCCAGATAGTTTTAGCACAGAATTCTTTCAGACTGTCAAAGAAAAGCTAATGCCAGTACTCCTCAAATTATTCCACTAGATAGAAACAGAAGAAGCATTGCCAAAATCATTTTATGAGGCTATAGTCACCCTGATACCAAAACCACACAAAGACTCAACCAAGAAAGGGAATTACAAACCAATTTCCCTTGTGAACATTGATGAAAAAAAAATACTCCATAAAATACTTGCAAACCAAATATAAGAGTATATCAAAAAAACTCATCCACCATGATCAAGTAGGCTTCATCCCAAAAATGCAGTGACAGTTCAACATACAAAAATCTAGCAATGTAATCCACCATATAAACAAATGTAGAAATAAATATTAATAAATAAATCCCAGCAGCAGTTTCACTACTTGCCCCAAGGTTCATGTTCCCCAATGAATCACACACACACACACACACACACACACACACACACGGCCTTTATATTTTCATATGCTTAATCAGCACAATAGCTGGACCACTGCCTAGCCTCCATGTTGTTAATCCTGAGTTATTACTTACTAATTCTAAGTTCAATCTTGGCTGCTCCTGACACAATCGAACAGCCCTCTGGGCTGTGCTCTCCTGGCTCCTTCACATGGTGACTATGTGTAGGGGAATTTCCCATAATTAATTGATTGGCTAATAAAGACAACAAGAAGCCATTCACCAGGCAAAGATGAGGAGGCAGGCTTTCCAGGGTCAAGAGGGGACACAAGAGGAAGGGACAAACTTTTTTTCCAGCGAGGCAGAGAGCAAGAAGGTTCAGGATGCAGACTGGGAATTGTTAGACCTGGTGGTGACCTCTGCCACCAGAAGAGTTTCCAACATAGAATAGTTGATGAGTTTAGGATGATAGATTCCTCACCCAGAGGTTGTGTCATCTGTTGATTTTAAACTAAGATTTTCTGGTGTTTTCCATTCATGGTGACTCAGGTAGGCAGGAAGAAAAGAATTCAGGCAGGCTTTGGAACAGGAAGATTGGGTAAAGGACTGAGCTCCAGGGAAGAGGTAACCACAGTGGAGTGAGGACTGACAAGAGAAGGATCTCAGAACTCTGGAGAGGCAGAGCCAACATTTGTGGGAGAGGCATTGGCTAGGAGAAACATGCAGGCTGCAGTCATGGTCTTGGGCCATTGCACCAGGCTAGGAACAGACAGAGACTGCCATTGTTGGCACCTAGTGGGATTTAGAGTGGTTTTTTAAAACTACACCTTACGATTATGCTTCTTTGTCCTGCACTATTCTCAGGGATGGCATCTCTCCTCTCCTCCACACTCTCCCAGCATGGTGAATCTCCCTTTTCCCTTCTCCTCCCAGTCCTAAACTCAGGAATTCCTAAAAGTCCTCTCCAGCTATTGACTGTTAGTACATTTAATTACCAATCAGAACCAACTAGGAGCAGGTTCCCAAAGGGAAGATAATTAGCATTAGAATACAAGCAGCTACATTTCCCCCTTTTTGTCAAAAAGGACCCTTTTTAAAAAGGCTCTTTTCCCTTAGATATACATTAAATATAATTATAACAATTATGTAAATTGTAAAGTATGATATACATTTATAACATCCAGTCCATCATATTTGGCAACTTAGATAAAGTATTCTATCATCTATCCTAACTTAAAGAGTTTACAATCCTGTACCTGAATTATGTTTGATTTTAACTTGCAATACCATCTGAAAACCATCCTTTCAGATCTAGAACATCTTCTTTATTGCTAAACAACTTCAGTTCAATTATGAGACTATAATTAGTCTTCAACCCTGTCAAAGATCTGAGAAGGAATTAAATATTACCTGCATATGTAGAAAGCACAATACATAGCTTCTAAAACTTAAACAATTTATAGAGAAGCTGACTACCTGGGCAGTCCCCAATATTCTTATAAAAGTTAGAGCATCCACCTTCAGCCTTTTGACCTAGAACCATCTAACAGACCTTACATGAAGCAGGAATTATGAAGGATTATTTTACGCTGTCTTGGCAGAGCTTAGCAATCGACTATTCCCCGTCCATTTGTCCTTTTTTTGGACAAACTTTTGACTATAGAGGAAATTAACACAATTCTTGCCCAGTGGCTGGCTTGCCACAATTGGAACAACTCTGTATGGAGGTAGTGATGCTCAATATCTTCTTTGAAGTGGTATAGGAGTATTGTTAGGAATAGACATCTTTCCTAGTCAAAGATATATTGATAATGAAATTATTTTAAATGTCATATTCTGTGTATCTCTGATACTTTTGAAGAATATCTAACTATATAGAGTATATCTGAACTGTTAAACCTTGAGTACTCTTTGCTATTTACTATTTGAATAATATTGAAAACACTTTGTTGTAATTAAGTCAGAATCAAATATTATCATGAGCTTATTATCTAACCATTAACTTATATTACTTAATCATGCTAAACAGTTTCTAATAGCAGCTATTAGAAGGAGTGAGTCTAAGCCTTGTATTTTTAATGAGTTGTGTGAGCACAATGCCTATCTAAGAGTAACAAAATTAATTTTAAATTTTGTGCCAATATACAAAAATGTATGTCAATGAAAACTTTAAACCTGCACCAATATATAAACTCTGTACCAATGTAAGAAAATATAATTTCAATTCTATACAGATTCAATCCAATCCCCATTAAAATTCTAATACAATATTCATCTTCATACAGGAAAAACAAAACAAAAAAACTTAGGATATCTAAAACAATCTTGTACAATAAAAGATACCTTCTGGAGGTATCATCATCCCTGATTACAGGTATACTACAGAGCAATAATAATAAAAACTGCATGGTATTGTCATAAAAACAAGCGGGTTGATCAATGGAACTGAATCAAAGACCCAGAAGTAAAGCCACATGCCTATGAACACTTGAGTTTTGACAAAGAAGCCAAAATTATACAATAGAAAATAAGGAAACATCTTCAACAACAAGCAGGTTTAACTGGATGTGTGCATGTAGAAGAATGCAATTAGATCCATGCCTATCATCCTGCACAAAACTCAAGTCCAAGTAGATCAAAGACCTCAACATAAAACCAGATACACTAAACCTGATAGAACAGAAAGTGAGGAATAACCTTGAACTCATTGTCACAGGAGAACAGAACACTAATGGCTCAGGCACTAAGATCAACAATTAATAAATGGGACCTCATAAAACTGAAAAGCTTCTGTAAGACAAAAGACATTGTCAAAAGGACAAAACACAGCCTAGAGAACAGGAAAGGAACTTCACCAACCCCACATCCAACAGTGAGCTGATATCTAAAAAATACAAGGAACTCAAGAAACTAAACATCAACAAATCAAATAACCCAATTAAAAAATGGAGAGGAGATCTAAATAGAATTCTCAACAGAGGTATCTCTGTCGGCCGCCTTTCCGTCCAGCAGAAATAAGGAGGCAACAACGAGCTCTTCTCCCAGCAGTTTAATCAGGAACCTTCATTTTTACTTCTTCTTACTTATCCCAATAATCATAATAATCATCTCCCTAACCCCCAGCCCTCACAGGTTAAATACTTTCCCTGGTCCCAATCAGCATCAGCCATGTGGCAAAGCATAATAGGTTGCGGGAAAATCATGCCAGCTTGCATCACAAACTAGAGGCACTCAGCTTTTCCAACTAAGGCTTGTTTATCTCAATGCTCTCTGCTCTGGCCGGAGACCAAGTGTTCAATATATATGTATATATGGTGGCAGCTGCGGCTCCCCACAAATCTCTAATGGCCAAGAAGTACTTTTAAAAATGTTCAACATCATTAGTCATCAGGGAAATGCAGATCAAAACAACCCTGAGATTCCATCTTACACCTGTCTAAATAGCTAAGATCAAACACACAAGGGACAGCTCATGCTGGTGAGGATGTGGAGCAAGGGGAACACTCTTCCATTGCCTGTGGAAGTGAAACCTTGTACTGCTGCTTTGGAAATCAATTTGGCAGTTTCTCAGAAAATTGGGAATAGATCTACCTCAAGACCCAGCTACTGGGCATGTACCCAAAGGATGTTCCACCATGTCACAAGGATACTTGCTCAACTATGTTCATGGCAGCTTTATTCATAATAGCCAGAAACTGGAAACAACCTAGATGTCCCTCAATGGGAAAAAATGTGGTACATTTACACAATGGAGTATTACTCAGTTACTAAAAACAATGACCTCATGAAATTTGCCGGCAAACAGGTAGAACTAGAGACTATCATCCTGAGTGAGGTAGCCCAGACCCAGAAAGATAGATATGGTATGTACTCACTTATAAATAGATATTAGCTGTAAAGTAAAGGATAACCACGCTGGATAATCCAGATCCAAAGAAGCTAAGGAATAAGGAAGGCTCAAGGTGAGGCAAGTGAGTCTCACTGAGAAGAGGAATAGAATAGACATCATAGGTAGATGGACTGGACAGGAAGGGGTGGAAAAGGAGGGATCAAGTGTGGGGAAGACAAAAAAAATACTGGAAAAAAACAAGTGGAATTGTGTGGGGGGGGAGAAGTCTCTGGGAAAAGCTAGAAACCTAGGGCAGTAGAAAAATCTCAGAAATCTACAAGAGTGAATCTAGCCAAGACTCCTAGCAATGGGCAATATAGAGTCAAACAAGCCATCTCCTGTAACCAAGAAAGACTTCCAGTGGAGGGAGTAGGACACCAACCCAGCCACAAAACCTTTGACCTCCAATTTGTTCTGTTTACAAGATGTTGCAAAAGTAAAGATGGAGCAGGAATTGAGGGAATGGCCAACCAGTGACTGTTCCAGCTTGAGACCCGTGCTTTAGAGGGATCCCACCCCTGACACTGTTAATGATATTCTGCTATACTTGGCGACATGAACCTAGCCTAACTCATCTGAGAGGCTTCACCCAGCAACCGATGGAAACAGAGGCAGAGACCCACAGCCAAACACTAGGAGGAGCTTGGGGAATCCTGAAGAAGAAGGGAAGGGAGGATTGTAGGAGCCAGAGGGGTCAAGGACACCACAAGAAAACCTACAGAATCAACTAACTGTGGCCCATAGGGACTCACAGAGACTGAACTGCCAATCTGGGACCATGCATGATAGGCCCTCTGCACATATATAACAGTTGTGTAGCTAAGTCTTCATGTGGGACTCCTAACAGGAGCAGGGGCTGTCTCTAACTCTGTTGCCTGCTTTTGGGATCCTTTCCCCCTACTGGGTTGCCTCATCTAGCCTCAATAGGAGAAAATACATTTAGTCTTACTCCAACTCGATATGCTAAGGCTGGGTGATATCCATGGGAGACCTCCCCTTTTCTGAAGAGGAAGGGAGAAAGAATTGGTGGGGGGAGGGAAGGTTGGGGAGGAAGGGCTGGGAGGAGAGGAGGGAGGGAAAACTGTGGTTGGGAAATTAATAAATTAAGTAAGAAAGTTAAGTAATTGAAAAATATTTATGTTTGTACTCACAGATAGCAGTGTCATTCTGCATTGGACAGCAGTTAATGCAGAGGCTGTTAACTAGCCAAAGGGCTGAGAATAAGTGGCTTTGGGGTGTTCGGCCCTAAGTGGAACAACTGCATCAAACCCCTCCCACAGGTTCAGGGGACATCTCAGAAACGGGAGTGGGATGCTCTGAAATGCTGTCCTCTGAATATGACAGGGGCTGATGAACTCACGGCATGCTGTACGCATGCCTACCCCAGTAGGTCTACAGTATCAGGGTTAAAACCTCATCATGGACAAAAGGCATTATGACTCCAAAGGGAGTTTGTCTCCTGGAAATTTCAGTCAGTTGTGGGTATCTCCTAACTCAGACGTGTTCCAGATTGATCTCTGCTAAGTCTGTGGAGAGATCTGCGTGCTTTCTTTATTCAGGCATAAAGGTGCCCTAAGAAATATTTTGGTATAGCTAACACTGAGATTGAACATTATTTCCTGGCCTTCACAGTGCTTCTATAATCCTATTAGATTTCCTAGTTGTAATTAGCTGGGAATTTTTACTAGAAGCTGTTGTACCAGACAGGGCGTCTCAAGAGTCAGAAATAGCAGTTAGGCACTTATTATCAGAAAAGTCTCACACAGAAAACAAAACAAAACAAAAAAAAAACCTATTTTACTGCCAGTGAAAAGCTAGAAGTTGTAGGGCTCCCATCACTAATTATTTATATTACAGCCAAAAAATGCTAAAATATGACCTTTAGCTACTTGCCTCAGACAGACCCTGAGAGTTTATCTTGGGGTTGCCAGGACAACCTAGCCCAAGAAGAAGGACATCACTGCTCCTCCGCCTTGCACCTGGCTGTTTAATTTTACTGACCTTGATGTAGCCATCTCCTGCCTATGTAAATTTTATAATTTGCCTGTTTTCTGAATACTATATAAGCCTGATTTCTACTTTGTACAAGTTACATTCAGTTACAGCACTCCCTTGTGTCTGTTTCTGTTTGTCATTTCTTCGCCAACACCTTATCTACCTGACTAAGACCCTGTTCCCCGACGGGTTAAAAGAGGCCCGGACTGGCCGGCCCATGGCAACGGCATTATAGTTATATGCACAAGACCTACATAATATTAACCCAATAAAACCGCTCAATATTGCAGTACCTCTAAATGGAATCAATGGATTACAAATTTTTTAAAAATTAAGAATATGCAAGTGCGCCAGGCGTGGTGGCACATGCCTTTAATCCCAGCACTTGGGAGGCAGAGGCAGGCAGATTTCTGAGTTCGAGGACAGCCTGGTCTACAGAGTGAGCTCCAGGACATCCAGGGCTATACAGAGAAACCCTGTCTCAAAAAACCAAAAAAAAAAAAAGAATATGTAAGTGGAAGGCTACGTGTTGAGGGCATAGGTGAGGGGAATAGAAAGGGGAGTTGGGGTAGAGATGATCAAGATACATTGTATACACAGATAAAATTGTCAAAATGAATAAGAGATTAAAAGATTTTTTTTTTAAGTAGAGAAAACAAAAATGGCTGTTTTATCCCATCGTCTTGACGAAGACCTAAGAGAGAAGAAAAACTTTGCGAAAGTCTGCATCTCACTCTCTCACCACAGAGCCTTTTGCTCATTCTAAAGTGGACAATTTCCAAACTGGGCACCCAAGCACTCCAGGGGTTGGTGGCAGGGGTTGGTGGCAGGGGTTGTGGAAACCAGAGCCTCCCAGGCCTCCCCCGGGTCTCCAGGCTACAGAGGCACCTCTTCCTCAATCCCTCTACATCCCCAGAGTTCATGCAAACAAAGTTTTCTTTGCTTGAAAAACTCTTCTCTGGAGAATTTAGGTCAGTTTTCAGTTTCCCAGAAATTAATACATTTGTTTACCCGACCCATGGTACTTTCATATCACCTGAATCTAATACCGTAATCCAACCTCAGTACACAAAACTGGTTCTCTCCACTGAATGTTTGTCCTTGGAGGATTTAATCACAATAAATATTTTTCAGAGCACCATGATACATGTTTCTATCACCGGCACCTTGGGAGCTCTCACGTGTGGCAACCCTGTGTTCTCTGTAGGTACAAGTTGCCCTCACCCAAAAGGGAGAGTAAGGTGCTAAACTGCACAGGAATAGTTAAATGCAGTCCCCCATTGCACTCCCACTTAAGTGGGAGTGGCCATAGTAAGGGCCCATGTCAGCTGTCAGCACAGGCCCAGCCTCCTCCTCCTTTCTCAGTTCTCAGGGGTCAACTCCCATTCACCTCTCAGGCTTTCCATCTCTTCCTCTTGAAGCCTCTCCCATTCTGGTGATAAACAGACGGGTGAGGGAACAGCAGGTAGGGGGAGGGAAAAGCCCGTTGTCATTGCAGACCTGCGAGAACCTTCTTCAGTCAGCTAATACTTTTTATAGGCCCTGGGGACACAGTGAAGAACTGAATATTACACCCCTGCCTTCCTAGAGCTTACATTCTAATGGAAAAAGCAATTTAAAAAAGTACACAGTAGCCATGTTAAGAAGCAATGAGAGAGCCAGCATGGTAGACCACACCTTTACTCTCAGCATTCTGGAGGGAGAGACAGGCATGTCTCTGAGTTGGAGGCCAGTCTGTTCTACATAGAGCATTCCAGGCCAGCCAAGAGCTATGCAATGAGACTTTGTTGTTGTTGTTTGATGATGATGATGGTGGTGGTGATGATGATGGTAATGGAGGAGGAGGAAGGAATGCTGTCCATGAAACCAAGCAGGCTGGCTAGTGACAAGGGTGCTACTTGAGACTAGGTGATCAGGAAAGGCTCAGTCCCAGGTAACGAAAAGGCACCAGCCAAGCCTGAGCGAAGAGTTGAGCCAAAGTGAGTAACATACACCAAGGCTCTGACCCGGAAGAGTTCAGATACCCCACAGGCGGGAAAAGGGCCCACAAGGCAAAACCATGAACAAGGGGGACAGTGAGTAAGGAGTTAGGTGTTCTGAGGCTTTCTGTGGCAGGTATATGGAGCTTTGCTGAATGGATTTAGGAGCCACTGGAAGATCCTAAGTACAGAAAACTCAGCTTTAAGCAGAAAGGGGGGCATTGAGTACTTGTACTGGGTCAGAAGGATTTCTGGCTCAGAACAAGAGCATCTGAGTCCAGTACTAGAAGCGAGCTGAAGAAGGCTTAGCGCACTGCACTGAGTTTGGGTCCTCTATCCCAGGCCTCGGAGCCCTATCAGAGGGTTTTGAAGTCTAACCTGGAGGGCCTGTCTAATTCACAGAGATCTCCAGCTCCCCTTCCCAAGAAATTATCCAACTTGTTCAACGATTTTTTTTTTGTAACCTCCATCAAGCCAAAAGCCGGCTGATTCAGGCCTTGCCCTTGCCACAAAGCAGCTCCCCCACCTAGGGTGAGGCTTCCTGAGATAAACCAGCCCTTTTGTTCTGCCACTTCTCTGCCTCTCTAGAAGTGCCTGCTAGGAGCTACTTAACTCCCAGATTCAAAATACACATCGGACCTTGATCAGAAACCATGACTCGGTCTCATTTTTTCCCTTGCAGTAGGATTCTCTTATTTTCTCAGGCCCCTTCCTCGCTTCCAGAGACCCGGTTCGTGTAGCTGCTGGCAGCTACCACAATTTTTTAATACACATAACTCGCCACACAAACACACCCATGGATCTACACAGACTGGAACGCCCCAAGAGCTAGTCTTTAGAATTATCAAGAAACACAAGAGCTGACAGCCACACTGGGTTGGGAGTGCTTTCTGGATTCCATGACAGGAATCCGCGTGTGGATGGACTGAGAAAGAGGAAGTTCTGACTTAAAGCCTCGTCACACAGTGAATGTTCATTCTACCATCGAGGTTTTACTCTAATGACGGTGCTCATGACCTTATGAAGGATGTTCTAGAAAAGAGGGGATTCGTCAACTCTCCTAAAACCAGACCACAGAAGCAGCAAGCCTTGGGCATCACTTTAGCTGAACCATGAAACCAGTGTGGTTGTATCTGCAGATGCACTTAGAGGGTTTTCATGCAAGCCCAGCATCTTCTCCATCATCAGCCTGTCTGTACATTTAGAGTTGTCTCAACCCAGGAGACCCTGGCTTAGTTCCCAGTGCCTCACAGTATCTTGAACAGATCACACTTGTCCTAACAGAATGGTCTTGAGCATAGAGAAGAAGCAGGAAAGATATGGAAGGGCCAAGTGGGTATGACACCCCACACCTTCGCCTCAACTAGAGCACAGACTGAGCTCATCTGTATATTTTCCCAAGAGACATCATTTTCTCATAAGGAATGAAAAACAAGCTGGGGAGATTCAGGGGTGGGGTCTTGGAAAGCTTAAGGCTAGCTAGCTTTCTGCTCGGTCCCCTTTGGGACTGGGGCCGGGTGCTGGGTTGAGGCAATGCACAGAGTGGGTTTAAGCTTAGGGTGTTGTTTGTGGCTTTCACACAATGTTCTCGAGATGCTCTCGAATTTCAGAGAAGAGGTATAGGTTGCATCCTGAGCCAGCTTCAAAGCCAGGGTTGGTGGGAGGTGAGGCGTGGGATTAGGAGGCCCTAGACTTTAAAAGCCATGAAGCAAGGAATTCTCCACTCCAAGCTGCCCCTGCTGAGGCTCCAGGCTGCCCACTTCCACCTCAGTCCTTTCTGTTCACTTCTGTAGCTGGTATCAGAGCCAGGAGGCCAAACTCACCAGAGTCATGCCTTGCCCAGCCCAGATTTCGGATGAGTTGGAGTTCTTTGTGAACGGGAGGAAGGTAAGTGACCCATAGAGTTAGCTTAGCCCTGTGCCTTGCAGAGGGGAACCCCTGGCTCCAGGGACACTCAGGAATCCAATCTGAGCCTCTCCTCTCCAGGACAAGAAGCTCAAGTTTAGGAACCCATCTTGACTTCTCTTCTCTCTTCAAAGCCAACAACTGGGTCCTGGCAATAGTGGGAGGCAGGAAAGCCTTGGCTTTCTATGCATACCGTTGGGACTCCAGCACACACTCTGGCATGGCACTTCACTGTATAACCTGATACAAATTACTTCACCTCCCTGAGACTCAGAGTCCTCCTGTGGCATGTGCTTCCCACAACTGTTGTAAAAATGGAAAGAAAGCTGCTTCTGTCGTCAGGCAGGAGCCCCTGAGACACAAGCCACAGAAGCAGTGCACCCTGTTACATGGTTTGTGTTTCGAACTCCAGAAGTTTTTTAAATGGATCCATTTTTGTATTTCCATTTATCAAATCAATTTCTCTATGGCTGTAATTCTCAACCTTCCAAACACTGTGACCCTTTAATACAGTTAGTTCCTCATGTTGTGGTGATCCACCCCTCAACCATAAAATTATTTTCGTTGCTATTTCACAACTCTAATTTTGCTACTGCCATGAATCATGAGCAACTGTGTTTTCTGATGGTCATGGGTGACCCTTGTGAAAGAGTTATTTGATTGCCAAAGGGGTCATGACCCACAAATTGAAAGGCCTGAGGCCCCTCTTTCCCTGGGTTGCAGCCTGTTCTGGGAATAGAGAGAGACAATGACAGAGCCTTGAAGTTTCGACTTTCACTGATAGCCTTCTTACTAGCCTCATCGCCCCTCACACAGGACACTGGCTGCTTTTAGTGGCCAGGCCCTTCTTATCATGAGCCCCGTACTACTTTCCAAGGGCACACAGCTTCTCTGAACTCTTGCCACCTCCCCTCCAAGAGCCTCTCGAACTTCTAACTCCACACATGTCCTGAGGGGTCAGGAGTTGGCCCAAGAGAGCAGCCAGAGCCCACAGGGCTCCTCATTTGCCTGCACATGCTCTCACCTGAGTGCAGCCTCCCCGGGCACCCACCGCTGCATCCTTCTACGACAATCACTCATGAGCTGAGTTATTAATGGCTTTCCCATTGACCCAAAAGTCAGAGGGGGCTCCTTACTCCATCAGCCCCAGATCGGATGAGGAGCCCAGAATGATATATGGCTGTAGTCAGAACAGAGAACAAGTGAAGAGATAGAGGGGAGAGGGGGGACAAAGTGGAGAGAGTGTTGTGTTTTATAAAAAGATAGGAGAGACCAGAGATAAGTTTGGTGGAGGCAAGGTATGTTGTGGGGGAAGGGGGTGCCTCTGTGAGCCCATGCTGAGGAATCCCTTCCCCCAAGGGATCGGCCACTCAATGTATAGAATAGAGTTTATTCAGAGCATGGGGAGGGGAGTTGAGAGAAAGGCAGAGAGAGAGAGAGAGAGAGAGAGAGAGAGAGAGAGAGAAAGAGAGAGAAAGAGAGAGAGAGACCCCAGCCTTGAGCACAGAGAGGTGGGGGAGGGAATGGGGAGAGAGGCAGAGCAGGAGCAAGAGCAAGAGGGCAAGAGAGAGGAGGGGGCAAGCAGTCCCTTTTATAGTGAGTCAGGCACATCTGGCCTTTGCCAAGCAACTGTGGGGCGGAGTCTAGACTAAATGCCAACAGAGAAGAGGGAAGGGAAGGGGAGGCAGTCTGTGTGGTGGGAGTCTGTTAGATATTTTTATGGGGCGGGGTCTGACCACATTCTCCGTAGCTGTTTGTAAAGGGGCTAGTGTGAGAGGAAGGGCATTGGAGGGTAGGTTTTGTTATTATTCTAGTGATGAGGCCCAGAGAAGAAGTAAACTACTCTCACCTTAGAAATATCTTCCTAGAGATTTCTATTCTTTGAGGGATATAAAACTTTGTGTCTCCCTTCTGAGGAGAAAGGAAGACGCCAGTGTTGGCCCACTGAACCTTCCTTGCCTGTCACGCAGCAGAACAACCAGAGGCGCTCTCATGACATCCCAGGGCAAAAGCACAGAGACTGTGTGAAAGGATACAAATGGGAACGAGAAAACAAGAAAGTTCCTGTGTGACTTTTGGAGTGAACACCCCACTTTCCAGAGGAAGGATGAGGGGATTCTAATGGCCCATTAGACCTACTCTGGGTGCTGAGAAAGGTGTCGAGGCTCACCAGCAGGCCACTCAAATGTCAGGGGACCAGCAGGCCCCAGAACCTATCCAGGACAACAACTTTCCTCCACTGACTTTCTGTGACAAAGTTCAGACCCTAGAGATTATCAAGTATTCCCTCCCAGGTATCCCAGAGATGGCAGAAACATCCCGCCCACCTTCCCTCCTTATAGGACCATCCCTCGTCCATCCCCTGAACAAATACATTCCAAGTTTAAAATGCTTCCAAAGACTCTGTTGGAAGGTTCCACAGGCCAGATGACACAGCATAAGTGACAAATACAGAGTGCAGATATTTTTCAAGAGTGAAAAAACTCCAGAGATTGCGTCCCACCGCAGTAGCTCCCAGCTCCCAGCTCCCATCGCACAGATCACATGGCTACACAGGCCTTGTGAGGCTCCTGTCGTGTAAATAAACACAGTTCCCCCTCTGGGCAGGTCTGGTCTGCTCCATCCCACCTCCTGCATCAAACAGATGGAGCAGACTGCAACAGGCATTCTGCTGAGTCATCCATTCAATCCCATAATCCCTCCTGTTTCCAACGCAGGTGACAGAGAAGAACGTGGACCCAGAAGTCACTCTGCTGGACTTCCTGAGAAAGAACTGGACCCTTCTGATCACAGTTTCAGCCATTGTCTATACATGCCTTGTAGTGCATATAGAGCATAAACTGCTGTGGTTGTGAGAGAGATAGGTCTGCAGCCCTTTGACCCTTGCCTGCCATTTGCTTTAGGCAGTGGCTTTAGGAATATCAGATTAATAGGGCCGGTTAGAACAGAAAGTTTCCCAGCATTGCTCTCGTGTGATTGAATAGCGTGAAATAGAAGCCGAGCCGTGCGCTTGGGCTGTGCCGAGCCACCGGAGTGTTATGTCATAGAGGCTTGGGTTGCCTGTGACCTGCCCTTTTCAAAACCAAATTCTCAGATTCAGCAATTGGATACAACAGTTTCTTCACCTTACATCTATTTTCTTACAGCAGATTTTCCCACCATCTTATATGCTGGAACCCAGCTCTCCATAGTGATAAACATATTTTAATTAGTAAGCCCAATGAATTGCTTGGGGAAGCCAAAATATAAATAATGAAACTCAAGGTCAGGAGTAACAGATTGATGAAATTGCCTCTGAACAAGCTTTGTGTGGTTTCTAATTAGCCACCAATATTAGAAAGTCAAAACACTTTACATTTTAAATAATCAAGACTTCCATTTGTTGTGGCAAGTCCTTTGCCAGCCCGTCACACAGTGGCTGTGCTTAGAGCCAAGTGAGCAGTTACTGGTCCTCTCTCTGAAATAAGACTCAGAGACTCAGTTTCTCACCCAGGCCCCTCTTTACTTACATAACCCCTCTGAACCACTGTGAACTGATGAACCAACAGAACTGAAAGAGAGAGAGAAGGAGAGAGAGAGAGAGAGAGAGAAGCAAGGAGTTGATGAATTTAAAGCCTGTTTTACCACAACTGATCGATCTTACGTGGAAACAGGAGAAGAAAGATAGATGTAGAGGCAGAGCCGAAGCAGAGCCCAGCTTTGGGGTTACCTGGAGAGAGATAGAAGGAAGGATACTCATGGTGGGACCTGGAGGCAATGATAAGAGACCTAGAGACTCATCACCCCACTTGAGGTGCAGTGCAGCCACAGGAAAGCTGGGTTATTACAAGCCAAAATTAATAACGTGTTGAGTTGTTAAAAATAGTTCTTCTCCCCTAATTACATGATTGGAGCCAGAAGAAGACAAAATGCCTTGTACTGAAGTAGGGTTTGTCTAAGGACAAACCTTAGCCCCTACAAGATGCATAGCAAGCTTGCCTGACCATGTAGGTATGACTCCTACTCTGTAAATGGAAGCAAGCCAGAATGGGTTCATCTATCCAGGGCCACAGAGCTAACCAATGGCTTCTCAGACAGGGTGCCATCCCACAAAGACCATTCACACTAGTGACACCCTAGGGAAGCAGCTATCTCAGAGGCAAAATGTCTGCTTTGCACCTTTTCCTTGACTTCCTCCCTTTCCAGTACGCCTCACAGGAACCAAAAATGCCTGTGGAACAGGAGGCTGTGGGGCCTGCACAGTGATGGTATCACTACACGACCCAGTGTGCAAGAAGACAAGGTAGCTAGCCGAGGCCCAGTAGCCAGAGGAGAGGTCTGTCCCTGCCTGGCTTCTATTCCACCACAGGACTAAAAAGGACCCGATCTTAGTGTCTCTGCATTTTAGATCTCACTGGAAAACTCCGCACAAATGCTATGAGCGCTTTCCTCTGATTACATAAATATGCTAATTGCCTTCTATACATCACTTCTGGGAGACTATGACCTCCCGGGTCTATCTATGTATTCCAGATTATGACTGGAGAAAAGCCAACTGTTTATTCCATACTTGAGGAAACTGAGGCTCAAAAAAATATGAGGTGGCTTGTTTGAAGTCATATGACCAATAACCTAATGACCAACCACTTGAACCCATCCATATTTTCTGACCTGGAAGCTAATGGTCTCTTTGTTCTTGAACTGGACCAACCTTGCAGAGCAAGGACCTGGACCATGATCTCACCCTCTAAGTAAGAGTCAGATTCCACCACTTGAACTTCATCTATGTCTTTGGTCCAAACCAAGATGGCTTCCAAACACAGATCCCCGCCACACGGTTAAATGACTTTACTCAGGGAGTTTAAATTAACAAGAAAGTGAATGCAGAGGGCACTGGTATTTGCTTGTGATGAAGCCATTGCTCAACGAAGACTAATAGAAGTTCAACCACCCTTCTGGTGAGATGGATCCTTTCCCGCTTGGGGAAAGGGAGTTTAATGATTAAAAGTTCCCAGGGGGAGATCTATTTTAAGACTGAAAGTATTTTTCTGACATTCAGGCTATCCAGGTTCATATTAAGGATCCCCGGTCCTCATAGGTGTCATAGAATGAGCAGAGAGTGTTTTGACTTGCTCTCATCTGTCCCCCCTGCACCCCCCATCTGACCTCCCTGCTCCATCAGAGCTGTCACCTCTGCAGTCCCTGTCTCCCCTGCCCACACCCTACCCCCCAACCCAGTCCATCAGAGCTGCTCTTCCTAGTTCCTGGTTCTCCACGGGGGGTTGGGGGGGAGAGGGGGAAAGACTGTGTCACTTCACTTGGTTTTCTTTGTGTTTCCGGCACAAAGACACTTCTCTGTCATGGCATGCCTGGTGCCCCTGTGCTCCCTGCATGGGACTGCTGTCACCACCGTGGAAGGTGTGGGAAGCATCAAGACCAGGCTCCACCCCGTGCAGGTAAGTGCACATTCTAATCTTCTCACTTCTGAACTTCACTTTGCCAAAGGCTGTGCAGATTGTCCCACCTCCACCTTCTGGATCACGATGTAGGAGCTTTGGACATTCAGACACTCATTGATCAGGGTGATAACATTCAATCAGTGATGTAAGAGAAAGCTAAAACACACCTTCATTTGATTAAATATTCATCATTCATTATTTCTTCTATTTGAATAATATTAAGATTTTAAGAACCTTGTCTGATACCAATTTACTATAAACTGGAGTAGATATTGAACACAGGCTATAGAATAAATGCCTCTGAGGGGGCTGGGGATATAGCTGTTGACAGAGTACTTGCCTACCATTCATGAAGCACTTGGGACACATACTTATAATCCCAGTACTGGGGAAGAGACAGAAGGATTGGGAGCTCAAAGCCAGCCTGGAATACATGAGATGCTATATCAAAAAAAAAAAAAAAAATCATATCCATGACTGGAGAGGTGGCTTAGTGGTTAGGAGCACTGGCTGCTCTTCCAGAGAATCCAGGTTCAATTCTCAGCACCTAGTTATATCAATTATATCAGCTTCTAACTCCAGTGCCAGGGGATCTGATGCCCTCTTCTGGCTTCTACAGGCACTACATATACATGTAACCCATACATATACTCAGGCACACATATCTATACCAGATACAGGTAGAAATAGAGATAGAGATAGAGATAGAGAAAGAGATAGAGATAGAGATAGAGATAGAGAAAGAGATAGAAATAGAGAAGAGATAGAGATAGAGATAGAGATAGAGATAGAGATAGAGATAGAGATAGTATGCCCTATCAACAGCTATATCCCAAGCCCCTCAGAGACATTTATTCTATAGCTGTGTTCAATATCTACTCCAGTTTATAGTACAATTGGTATCAGACAATGTTTTTTTATTTTAATTTATTTATTTATTATATGTAAGTACACTGTAGCTGTCTTCAGATGCACCAGAAGAGGGCATCAGATCTCATTATGGATGGTTGTGAGCCACCATGTGGTTGCTGGGACTTGAACTCAGGACCTTCAGAAGAGCAGTCAATGCTCTTAACCGCTGCACCATCTCTCCAGCCCCCAGACAATGTTTTTATGGGATAAATTTTGGGGATCATTCCCTGTAGCATAAAGGTTTGAGGAGTAAAATCAGAATTTGGCTGAGGGAGGTCTGAGGGCAACCTCCCTGGAGGATAGGGTCAGTCCCCCCTCCACCACTCAGCCTTGGGTTGAAGGTGATGTGACATGTGCTGGCACTGATTCTCCTGTCATTGTCACAGGAGTTTGGGAAGCCACAGCCAGACCAACCCATGCTCAGGGGTTTTAGGCAGGAGCAGTCCAAGGTTTTTTTTTTTTTTTTTGGCTTAATGACTTGAGAGTCAACTCCAAAGAGGTCAGTAAAGATGATAGGCCCAGAAAGAGTCTGCTAGGAAGTCATACAAGATACTCACAGCAAAGTCAGCACAGTGGGATCCCAGCATTATACACTAAATCTAGAGCTGAGCTTCCAAGCTTTGCTGTTCCCAAGAGTCACCTGAAGCTTGCCAAAAGTTCAGATTCTGGTTAAACCGTTTGGAGCAGAGACCTGAGTTCCCTACCACTTCCCAGAAGAAGTCAGTATTAGCAGACCATAGATCACACTTTAAATCACAGAGTCCAAAATCCTCAGTCCCTGAAAGCTGAGCTCTTTGAGCGGACACAGAAAACATTAAGGAAGAAGGCAGGAGATCAGCAATGGTCTCCATGTCAGTCAAAACCACACAGCCTCCCATGAGGACCTAAGCCGTGGAAGAGGTATGAGTGTTCAAGAAAACCAGTTTCAAAACTTACGTGCGCCCTCCTAATAATTACTGATTCCTGGAGAATTGTTCTCACGGGAGGGCAGGCTGCACATTGCTAATTCCCAAACAGACTTCTCAGAGCATTTGACCCCGAAAAGTAATTAAAGTTGAGAGCTGTAGTTCCTGAACTACTGCCTTAGGGAGCTGCCTAGAAAAGGGAATACATAGAACTGGACAATGGGGTGGGGCACTCTACTCAGAGAGTGAGAACGGTGCAGGCTGCAGACCCTGGAGAGAGTCGGAGGCGGCAGATGTGACCACAGATGCATCCTTCCAGGAGAGGATCGCCAAGAGCCACGGTACCCAGTGTGGATTCTGCACCCCTGGGATGGTGATGTCCATCTACACACTGCTCAGGAACTACCCGGAGCCCTCAGAGGAACAGCTCATGGAAGCCTTGGGAGGTAGGTGTGACACAGGAAGCAGGCAGAAGGGAAAAGTTCCTCACACTTCCCCACACCCTCCTCAGCATCTTCCCAGCTCTGCTCCAGTGCCAAGCCACAGTCCTTTCTAACATTTGTGTGCAGAGATGTTGAGTCATCTGCACAGGGCCCAGGGACCACCACACTTCTATCTCCTGACTTGTCACATGCTTCCCAGGAGCATGAATCCATGAGCCTACCAAACAAAGCACAACAAACCGGCTTAAAACACAGAAAGTTCTCACACAGTCCTGGAAGCATTAGGTCTGGAGTCAAACTATCAGCCCGCCTGTGTTGTGTCTGAAAGCTCTGAAGAGACCACTTCCTTATTCCTCTCAGCCTCTGATGGGTGTCAGCTGAGCCTTGGCATTTCTGAGCTCATGAGCTGCATAACTCCAATCTGTTTCTATCTCACACCTTTCCCCTTGTTGTCTGGGTTATAGACCTTCCTCTTGTTTAAGGACATCAGCCACTGGTTAGGCCCACCCCAGTCCTGGACAACCTCATTAGAGCATGACTCCACTGGGAGAGATCTTATTGTCCAACATGGTTATGTTCACAGTTTCCAGGACTTAAGACTTTGTGTCTTTGTTGGGGGGGGTATAATTTAATTCATAATAAGCCTCTCATCTGAAAGATTTGTAACAGTTTTAACTTCATAAACCTATAGGGCTAATAAACATTATCTTCAGGAGTTATCAATCCTTAAACAAGTTCTCAATTCAAAGATTAAAGACAGATGAAAATAGATATGCTCTTTATCTGCCAGCTGCTGATCTCTCTCTCTCTCTCTCTCTCTCTCTCTCTCTCTCTCTCTCTGTCCCTCCTCCCCTCCTTCTCTCTCTTGCTCTCCCTAGCTCTCTATCTTTAGCTCTTCTTTCAAGTTCAAAAAATCAGAGCCAAGCATATTTGCTATCATGGGCAAAGGCCCTGGGTTCAATCCACAATAAAATAATAATTAATAATAATTATCAGAGAATCATAGTAATTCATATAAAACCCCCACCTTCCACAGGTCTTACTTCAGCAGCTCATCCGTCCTAAAACTTGACCAAGCCCGATTTTTCATACTTCCTGCTCTCTACATGACTCCTCCAGGCCAGTCTCTCCCCATCTTATTCCTACTGCTCTGAGAAATCTACCCAATTTTACCAACCCATAGCTTTCACATCCTTTGAGCCCAAACTTCTTAGTCAGGCCATCAGAGATGAACTCTAGTCTACCCTCTCCCACTACCATCAGACTTTACCACACAACAGAATGGCCCACTGGTCTCTTAAATGCAGGTTCTCCTGCCTGTGTCCAGATGTTCAGGTTCCAGAGGGTGGGATTCATGTACAACCAGGTGATTCTGATGCAATGGCCTAAGAGCCTCTGAGGAGCATACCTGGTAGGCCATCCCTGGCACTTTGTCTAGTGACACCTTGGGGATTGCTTTTTTAAGATCCCACTGTCTTACATAATTTGAAATGGTTATTGTCAATAGCTAAACATCAGGGCAAGGATCCTAACTCAGAAGTAGAATGTTATCCTAGCATATCGAAGGCCCTGAGTTCTATTCCCCAGAACTGAAAAGAAAATCTGTTAGATCTATTTCAGCTTTTAAAGACTCCAGTAGAGTGGCTGGAGATATGGCTCAGTCATTAAGAGTGCTTTCTGCTCTTCCAGAGGACCCGAGTTCAGTTTTCAGCACCCACATTGGTGGCTCACAACCGCCTATAACATCAGCCCCAGGAAATCCAAATCCGTCTTCTGACCTCTAAGAGCATCCACACCCTGACACACATAAATATTCATAAATAAATAATAATCTGAAAAAAGTAAGCAGTAGAGACAAGCAATTAACAGCTATGTTTCCCCTCTGATCAGGTAACCTCTGCCGCTGTACTGGGTATCGGCCAATTCTGGAGAGCGGCAGGACCTTCTGCATGGTGAGTACATAAGTGTGGGTGAGTGGAGACTCGTTATGTGGAGTAGGAATGAGAAGAACGGGTGGTCAAAGCTGGGGGCAGAAGAGTGGATAGGGTTTGTAAGACCATCACAACTAACTAAGACAGGCAAAGTCACCGCAGAGGGGAGGGGCTGAGGGTGGGAACTCATTGGAGTCGCCAGTGCTTGCTGTAGACCAGGTGAGCGTTACACCACCTTTGATGTGGTCGAGAACCACAGAGGGATATCAGGTGAGCTAAGCAACTGTCCAGACACTTGCCACCAGCAAGGCGTGGCATGGATCCAGTGCAGCTGAGATGATGTCTGTAAACACTGCAACGCAAGCCAGGCTTGGCGGTGGTAAAGAAGGCTTCTTCTGAGGATCCAAGCAACTGGGAATGGGAAGACAGAAAAAGAAGGTGAAATTACAGAGTAGAAGCTGAAATTCACTCCAAGAACACAGGGAGCGGCCTCCAAAAGTAGAGATGCTTCTCTGGTGAAAACTCAAATGTCTTGCTTGGCAGTTAGTAAGAGTTCTACAAATAATTACTCATACAGAGAATGCTGCTGACTGAACAGCATTTGACAGACACTCAAGATGGCGCATCTGATGACCCTCTGCTGAGGACGGGGTGGATTCTCAGGGAGACATTAGGCAGAAGCAAAGGGCACCTCGCATCTTGGAGGATTCCACCTGTGGTCCTTATCCAGCTATTCAGGAGTCCATACGGGACAAAGCAATACGCCTATCCTTTTCTGGATCATTCTCCATATAGGGCTTTAACTGTACCTTTAGGCTAGGTACTTTCCTGAGATGGTCAAGGGAAGGTCTTAGGAGCCAATGTGTGCACACAAGATCAATGAAGCTTCTTATAGAGAGAGAGGACACTGGTCTGGGATATTCACAGGAGCATATGAGGCCCCTGCAGAGCTATGTAGGAAGAGAAAGCAGAAGCCACAAGCTAATGTCTCTGTATGCACTCCTGCCTTAGTTCCACACACAGTAGAGGTAGACCTGGAAATGTACAATGGGTGTGTCCCAAAGTCAGGCAGTTATTCTGGTCATGTGTGTCCCAGATTTCTATTGCCTCGTGAGGGAGCCAGAATTGACACACTAAAAAGTGGAATGAAGAGAATGTACAGATTGCTGCTGTAAGTGGGAGAGCATGAGATACCAGCAGGTGTGCTAAATCCACTCCTTCCCCTAAGAGCGTAGGTGTTACCTGCCCCTCCTGGAACACAGGTGCTGGAGTTAAAGCCCAAAATGAGTTCCAATAGCCACCATTGAGCCACGTCCATCCTAGGGACTCTAAGAGCTTATAGTGGGAGAGGAAGGGCTGCTTTTGCTTCTTGGACAGAGTCAGCAAGTGCAGCTAAAGACACGGGCGAAGGACAGGGAATTCACAGTTAGGAGGAGGTGCTTTTCAAGGCAGGAGAAACTGCCTGAGGAAGCAGGGACAAGGAGCAGGGTTGCAAGAAATGGAAATGGATGCGCTGCTGCAAGCAGGGACCACTTAAAAACTGCCATCAACTCACCCAGCTGCATTTCCCTTTCATAAAGGTTCCATGAGAATTATAATGAACAATGTTCCAAACATATATGTGCTATAGTGACTGTATTGTGGTTGCCCTGAAAAATACCATAAAAAATTTATTTTACCACTAGTCATTACCCTAAAATAGCTCAGATATGAACATGATATTGTAATTGCAATGAACAATGTTTATCTACTGAGTAGAGCACATATATGATATAAATACAATACAATACAAATACATCAAAATGCCAGTGACCTGGGGCACTGGATGTTTCTTTACACTTCTGCACATTGTGCTATTTTACATTACATGCTTATATGGTATGCCTTTCATAAGTTACCTTATAAAATAAGTAGATAAGCAAAGCAATAACCGCCTTGTGCGGTCCCTGTAAGTAGAAGGTGGCTTCAGAGTCTGACGTCTCATACAGGTTGTTCAAACCTTCAGGGCACATCCTTATGTGCCTATAAAAAATATTGTTCACATATAGCACTTCATGTCCTCAGGAGCCAGACGGTTGTCCACAGAGAGGAACAGGACAGTGCTGCTTGGATCAGAAGGAAAGTGACTCATCAGGAAGCAAAAGTGATGTGAGTCCCTCTGTTGTTCTCTCTGTGCACGGTCAACCTAGGAAGCTAGGGCAAGCTGAGTCCACAGCAGCATTCCAGCCTCTGGCTCTTTTTTGGTTGGTTGGTTGGTTTTTTGTTTTGGGGTTTTTTTTTTGTTGTTTTTTGTTTGTTTGTTTGTTTTGGTTTTTCAAGACAGAGTTTCTCTGTATAGCCCTGGCTGCCTCTGCCTCCCAAGTGCTGGGAGTAAAGGCATGCACCACCACTGCCCAGCCCAGTCTCTGGCTCTATCATATGGGAGACACTCCTTTTCTTGTATATATATGTGTACACACA
This sequence comes from Mastomys coucha, assembly GCF_008632895.1. Lineage (NCBI taxonomy): Eukaryota > Metazoa > Chordata > Mammalia > Rodentia > Muridae > Mastomys > Mastomys coucha. Next base: position 84,612,212 of record NW_022196896.1, read on the forward strand.
CACACACACACACACACACACACACACACACACACATATACGTGTATATATGTGTATATATTGGTTTTTTGAGACAGAGTTTTTCTGTGTAGCCCTGGCTGTCCTGGAACTCACTCTGTAAACCAGGCTGGCCTTGAACTCAGAAATCCACCTGCCTCTGAGACACTCCTTTTCTAGAAGATCCACTTGCTGTTCTCACAGGAGTCAAACAGAGAGGTTAATGAGATCCCAACTAACACCTCTTATGCTGTGAAAGAGCTCAGAGCGGGCCTGAGAAAAACTGCCTCTCATCTGCTTTCTCTGTGTGTGTGTGTCCTTCAGACCCACCTGTCCACACTCCCCTTCCACTGATACCCTTTCTTCAGTCTAAAGAATAAAGAGGTCTTGCCCGAGGAGGCGAGCTGCACACCCCCAGAGTGACTCACAGAAGATTGTCAACACATCCCAAAGTCCATTCCCTACCTTGAAGACAGGCATTCAGGCTGAGCATCAGCTAGGCGCTAGGTACCACTTGACTTACATTAAGCCAAACACCAAGGGATGTGTTTAAGCTAGAGTGTGCCTCGGTGTTTGCTCATGAGAAGAAACACAATTATAAAGTAAGGCCTCATCCTTTCCTTACAGTAACACACACTAGTGTGTTAAATTCTGTGGAGAAGGCTGAGTGCTGAGTGACCGGGAAATTCACAGGGGTGTCCCTGCTGTGTGACCAGGTGTCTGCCTGTGACTGCCACTTCCCCTTACTCTCTGACCATCTTCCATTTAGATAACTGTTAAGTCTTGCCCTAGAACCTGTTTAGAACTTTTCATTTCTGCGGGTTGATTCGTTGTTTGCCACTCTAATTCTCAGGTGAAATCTTTTTTCAAGGTTTTAGAACCAAATCACTGGCCCCAAGGACTGCCCAAGCTACTTCTCACATGATAAAATCAATTGGTCCACTGTTGACTCGACCTGCAGTGGTACAGAGAGTCTGTACGAGGAGTAACTATGTGATCTTTCTGGAACCTTGAAAAGCCTTAGAGAGACAGAAAAAAAAAAAAAAGACAGGGAGTGGGAAATGACAAATGTCAGGCCATTTCATCTAATCATCACAATTACCCTCCAAACTAAGCAATATCTGCATTTACTCTGTAGAAAGGTTAAGAAGCTTTCCGTGGAAAGGTTGGTGGGGGTGAGGGTGTTAAGAGGGAACCAGACCTGTCAACCCTCCAATGCCTGTGATTCTCTCTCTTCTCTATGTGCCTGCACCCGCCTGCACCCCACACCCCATACCCCACAGCTCAGTTCTCCTGTGTCCTCAGGGATGAGTGAGTAACTGTGAGTTAAAAGCTAAAGCAGATGTGAGCGAGACAGGAGGGCAGTTGCGTCTGGCTCTGCTCGGCTTTCCTTTCCTGGTGGGCAAAATTCTGATTATAACTTTTTTTTATACAATTATCACGGAGATGAAATAACACTAACATGTGTAAAAGCCTTCAATAAACAGTCATGACGTGTGTGTGTTTATGAAGAAAGATGTGTTTAGAGTCATTTTCCCGAAAACTGCGGTACTTCCCCAGAGCTCTAGATTGTTGACCATGATTGGCCAGGGAGGGCACAGTGAGCCCAGTGCAGGTTCCCCAAGCTTCTTCAGCATCTGTTCACTTTCACAAGATGTCTTGGCATGTCCCAGGATGCTCTTTATTTTTTTTTAAAGATTTATTTATTTATGTATATGTGTACACTGTAGATGTACAGAGGGTTATGAGCCATCATGTGGTTGCTGGGAATTGAACTCAGGACCTCTGCTTGCTCTGGTCCTACTCACTCCAAGTCCTGCTCGCTCTGAGCTCAAAGATTTATTTATTATTATATGTACGTGCACTGTAGATGTCTTCAGATACACCAGAAGAGGGCATCAGATCTCATTACAAATGGTTGTGAGCCATCATGTGGTTGCTGGGATTTGAACTCAGGACCTTCGGAAGCGCAGTCAGTGCTCTTAACCACTGAGCCATCTCTCCAGCCCCCCCAGGATGCTCTTTATAAGAATCGATGACACTCCTTCCTTTGGAATCATATTAGTGGCAATCAACCACTCTCTGGCAATTCCATCCTATTTTAAGTCGTTGGGCTACAGTGAGTTCCCTGTATGGGGGAGTGAAAGACTCCTACTGTGTGCGTCCTGCCTAATTCCTTAAAGAATTCCAGGGCTCTTTCCAATTGAGCTGAGCTGGCCCAGCCATCTGCTTCTTCCTTTTATCAAGGTTTGCACGGAGCTATTTGTGAAGGACGAGTTCCAGCCCTTGGACCCAACCCAGGAGCTCATATTTCCCCCAGAACTCTTGGTAAGACAGACAACACAGGTATTTTATGTGCTTATTTAAATCTCCCGTAATGAACCCAGTTTTTTAAGTCTACCATATCCTTCCGGTGACATGTCAAATGGGAGATGTGTTGGTTAGGATCCAGAAACCTACTTCCTCCCATCCCTGGCTGACCTTGGACTTTTTAAAACACGAGCCCACCATTACTTTCATCAGTGTGATCTGGAACGTGTCCCTGTTGACTGGCCAGACCATTAGGCTTTTCTGAGCATCCCTGTGTTTTCCCAGGAACTCCATTGCACCGACTGTAAGAAACACTGCTTCTCCCCTCCTTTGTCCCCTGCTTTGGGGGCAGTTTCTTGACTGAGAGAAACAGGCTCCACCTGCTCCACCCTTCCTCCATAAGCGTAGTGAACATTCCTCAGGCATCCCAGGCCCCTTCTATAAAATACCTTTCCCTCTTTTACTAAATATTTATTTCTAATTTCAATGATATGTATATCGGTGTGTCTGTGTGCGAGTGTGTACCCCTGAGTGTACGCACGGGCCCGTGTGTCCTTGTGTTGGATCCCTGGAACTGGCATAGCAGGCCACCCAACCTGGAGGGCTGAGAACCAAACTCAGGTCCTTTGCTAAGAGCAGCATATGCCCCTAGCCCTCTCCAGCCCCCTTTTCTGGGAGAAGAAAATATTCTGAATATTTTGAATGAGAGTATACTCATTCAAAAAGAAGTATCCGTTTAGCAACACACTGGACTGTTGTAAGTACTAACTATTTTGTAAGAAGCAAAGAAAAGAGAAGACAATGCCCTAGGAGAGCTTGTAATCTGGTAAGAAAGGTGGATGGTAAGCAAAATAATAGATGAATGTGTAAACTGGGCATAGTGTTGTTTACATGTCCCAAGCACTCGTCATCCAAGCACTCAGGAGGCAAAGGCAGTTGGATTTCTATGAGTTCAAGGCCAGCCTGGTCTACACAGTAAGTTCCAAGACATCCAGAGCTAAAGAAAAAAAAAAAAATCACCAGACAGAGACAAGGCTAGAACACAGGTGGCTGTAATTTTCAGTGCCGTGGCCAGAGAACACGCCTCTGAGGAGGTGATGTCTGAAGAAATTCTAGAAGGGAGAATGGAGTCTGTCATGGGAAGGTGTTCTGTGAGAAGCATCCAGGCCACGGGAACAGTGAGTGTGAACATGCTAGCGGCAGGACGAGACAACAGCGGGCCTAATCTAAACTCGATGGGCCAAGACAGAACACAGAAAAGAGGAAAGGTCAGAAGCCATCAGGGCAGGCCGTGCTGGACTTAACCTTGCTTGGATTCTGGATTTACCTTCTGTGTAGGAAAAGCCACTATGAGGGAGGTGGCGTAGAAGCGGGTCAAGCTCCTACTGACATCCTATCAGGATGCTGCCTGTTGCTGAGCCAAGAACCTCCTAACACTTGGGGAAAGGGCAGGGAAGAAGCAGTGCGTTCTATGAGAGGATAAACAACATCCCAGAGGGCAGTGGCTAGACCTCTGATGCAGGTGGTAAGGGCCAAATGGATTCTGGGTATGCTTGCTGCTGGGTGCGATGTCACGTGACAGGGCCAAGCCTGACCCCAGTGTTATGTGTAGCTAGAGGGTACCAGTTACCAGATGGAAAAACCTCCAGAGGGGCAGGTCGTCTTTCCTTCGGTGTTCCTTTTCAAGAGCCGAGAGAGGTTATGAGGAGCTCAGTTTGGGGCAAATTAAATGTGAGGTGCCCCTGACACATCTAAGAGGTGACAGACATCAAGAACTCACTGAGAAATGACTTAAATGTTAGAGGAGAAAAAAATCCAGACTGATGGTATTAATTTAGGGTCATTAGGATAACTGTGATATAAAAGCCATGAAACTGAATTAATACTAAATTATCCCAGGCTAGGCAGTAGTCAATGGTAGGTGCTGACTTATGGGATCACTTGTTCCTAAAAGGCCACCTACTTACATGAATTCAGGCTTTAGCTAGTGGACATAGTAAGTGTCTTTCTGGGTAAGTGGCCCCTGAAACCCTGAAATCTTCCTAGAGGAACATAACCCACCAAGGGCCTGGTGTGGCCCAGAGTGACACAGGTACATAGCCTATCATTTGCCCTCAGATGATGGCTGAGAATCCAGAGAAACGAACCCTAACCTTTTATGGAGAGAGAATTACCTGGATCACCCCAGGAACCCTCCAAGAACTCTTGGTGCTGAAAGCCAAGTACCCTGAAGCCCCTCTCATCTCAGGCAACACAGCTCTGGGTAAGTGGTAACAGTCTCCTTATTCCATTGTTGACACCTGGCTGAACTTCCTGGCCCCTGCTCCGTCCCCAGTCTGCTGCTTAGAGATGAAATATTCACCTGTCTATTCAGTGACCTCCAAAGGTGACGGACATACACCCTAATAGTATTCAGGATGACTGAGGATGATATGCCAGGGTTTTTAAAAAATGTTTTAATTCTGGGAGGCAGAGGCAGGTGGATTTCTGAGTTCAAGGCCAGCCTGGTCTACAGAGTGAGTTCCAGGACAGCCAGGGCTACACAGAGAAACCCTGTCTCAAAAAAAAAAAAAAAAAAAAAAAAAAAAAAAAAAAAAAAAGCCCAACAACAACAACAAAAAAACATTTTAATTCATTTTGTCTCTTGTTATTTTGCTCCAGTTAAATATTGAGTAGACATAGAGACTGTTATAAAATACTTGTGGATGTATGAACAAACATACCTAGTGACTACTTTGCTTCACACACGCACACACACACACACACACACACACACACACACACACAGCCCAGTGGTAGAATGCTAACCTAGTCTGTCCAAGCTCTGGGTTTGATGCCCAGCATTCCCCACAAACTTGCAATTGGTGTTCTAACCACTGGCCTTCCGAGATAAAAGAAGAGGCATGCACTTTGCTCCTTCCTCCCTTCCCTCCTGATGACACCCCTCAGCTGAACTGTGTTGCCCATTGGCCAGTCTCTTCCTTGGTTTTACAATTACCACATACGTTTGAATTCCCAAACAATGTGTCGGTTAATTGTGTACGTACTGCACAAAGACTGTCACTATTACTCTGAAATTTGTGGGTTTTTTCGACAACATTCTTGATCTGAAACTCATCCCCTCTTTTTGCACGTACCTGGGTCCTGCACGGAAAGATTTGCCCCTCCGGTCTACTCGAGAAAGGCAGCTGTTAAAACAGCTTCAGCTATTTCCAGGGTCCCAAGATTTTATAAATGTCTTTTTTTTTTCCCTCATGCTGTGGATCAAACCTAGAGCCTCACACACGCTCAGCAGGTGCTTGCCACTGAGACACAAGAACGTTCCCTGTTTTGTTTTGGTTTGGGTTTTATGTTTGCTTGTTTTGAGACAGGGTTTCACTATCACTTTGACCAGCCTGGAACTCACTGTGTAGGCCAGTCTGGTCTCAAACTCACAGAGTTCAAACCACCTGGCTCTGCCTCCTGAGTGCTGAGATCAAAGGCATGCACCACCACTCCCAACCACAAACATTCTTAGAAGTATCTCCTAGAAGTATCTTAGAGTTCCTATGTGGAAGAGAGTTTGAGGAACCTCCCACAGTTTTATTTCCTATTGGTCAGCATAGCAGGAGTACAAGTCAGGGAATGCATACACTGGGCAGAGGAATATATATATATATATACTGCTTTTACTTCCGTACATATTTATTATCAAAGTTATGCTTTATATATGAATATTTTTATGAGAAATTTTCAATGTAAAAGGAAAAGCATTTTGTCTCTCTAAAATGCATTCTTTCCTTCAGGACCAGCCATGAAGTCTCAAGGACACTTTTACCCAGTTCTCCTGTATCCTGCAAGAATTCCTGATCTAAGAATGGTGACTAAAACCAGTGACGGTGAGTTCCAGCCCTTGCTAGGAAAATATGAATGACTGACCGACCCTTGCACTAACTTACCCCCGAGGGATTCGGCAGAAAAACCCTCCAGCATCTATCTTATCAGCCCCCGCTCACACAGCATTCTTTTTCTGAAGCAAAAGTGTATCTCCAGGGCAAACCTCATGACTAAAGCCGAGGTTGTAGCCTGAGACCCTGCATGCTCTTTGGCCAAGCACTGGCTAGCCTTCCCACTTCCCAACTTTTCTCTGATACCAAGTCTCGGTATCAACTCTTCAAATCTAAATAAAATAAGTAATGAAACTAGGTTGCTCCATAGGAAAGGGACACTTTCCCTCAGCCCCCTTGTCTCTGAGGGCTCTGTCAAAAGGGCCTTTTGAGGCACAATTCAAAATCCTCAATATAGCCTAATCTTTCCTCCATAGATGAAGAACATGGGATGCAAAAAAAAAAAAAAAAAATGTGCTCTCCCAAGGGCATCAGGTTACAAGGACACTTGCTCGCGGTTCGGAAGCCCCACTGCCTTTTCACATTAACTGCCCAGCTTGGTCCCTCTGCCAAAGGAAGCCACCCAGGCTGGGCGGAAGGAAGTCTGTGCAACTGTGGCCAATGACTCACTTAAAGCTAAGGCGTGAGTGCCCTCTAGTGGCCTTCAGGAAACTTCCTGTGGCAGGAAACGTGAGCACCACTGGGGTGAACTGGAACCAGCTGTGCTGACAGCAGCACCCCCAGGAGTCATATCTCTAGTCCCACTTTGGATGTGAAGGTCTCTTTAAACTACACATTCATTCACATCATATCCACGGTTGCCTCAGTCTAGTTTTCTTTCAAAATCATTACCACAAAGTGTCCCGAAGTCGATACCGGTGGGGGCGATACCCCTTGAGGCATAGAGTCAAAGTTTAAAACCCTGAGCATCAAAGCAAGTTGGAGACCCTTCTAAGTCCGTCAGAAGGCAAAATAAGTTTTGTGACCAGAGACAAAAAAAATTACATAAAAACACTGTGAGGAGGTAATGTGAACAATGGGAATACCAGACAAAGGTCCAGATGGCCTGTCTGGCCTTGGTCAGAGTTTGAACTCTTGTGGGGACAGAACTATAAAGCAGAGAGCTGGTATTCGGAGCCCCAATAGAGGGGTGAGCTGTGTGGAGGTTTTTTTTTTTTTTTTTTTTTTTTTTTTTTTTTTTTTTTTTTTTTTTTTGCTTGTTTATTTGTTGTTATCTGTGTCAAAACCAGAAGCAGGAGCAGGGCGTGGTGGTTCCTGGCCTCATGCCTGGAATCCCAACAGTTGGAAGGAGGGGGAGGGAGGATGAGAATCCAAGGCCAGCCTTGGCTACATTGTAGAAGACTGTCTCAAAAACAAAAGGCAACAAGAAGCCGAAAGAGGCAGTGATGAGCCACTCTGCTCTCTGAATTTCTGGCTTAAGCGAGAGTAGTAAGATGTTATGTCTGGTTTCTTTCCCTAAAGAGAGCCAGGGTCTTTTCTGGGGCAATGAATCATTTGACAGGGAACAAGGTTAGCTCTACTAGGCTCCTGCAGAGATACAGCAGAGATCTGGGGTTTGAGTGTTTGTTTGTTTTAATTTTTATTACATGTGCATTGGTGTTTTGCCTGCCTGCATGCCTGTGTGAAGGTACAAGATGCCCTGGAATAGGCAGTATAGACAGTTGTGAGCTGTCATTGGGTGCTAGAAATTGAACCCAGATCCTCTGGAATAGCAGCCACTGCTCTTAACCACTGAGCCCATCTCTCTAGCCCTTGGGTTTGCGTTTTAGGTTGCTGTTGGAAAGACTATTTGGTTTGGTTTGGTTTGGTTTGGTTTTAGAGGCACAGTTTCCTTAGGTAGCCCAGACCGGCCTCCTAAGTGCCGGAGTTACAGGCATGTGCCACTCCATCTGGCTAAGGCCAGAGTTTTTACAAAAGTAAACAGTAGATTCCAATAGAACCTATAGGGATAAGGAGTCAACAGGCCATAGGTAGGGATTCTGAGGCGAGACCAGCTCTCCTAAGAGTTATCTTTTAAGAGATGCTGGAACAGGACAAGGACTCCAGGCTGACATTCTGAATAGGAGAGTCTATTTAGCTACAGACTTCTTCTTGGGATGTGGATTATAAAGAGCTGCTGGTCTTCTCCTTCTGGGAAGTTAGCTGAGGTTAGTGATGCAGTAGGGAGTCGAGGGGGGTGATGGGGTGTGTTGGCAAATACAGGGGATGTATTGTGCCAAGAACATTTAATATTGATAAAAAACACAGCGTGTGGGAGGGTTGAATACTCTCAAAGATGAATCAACAAGAGAAAAATTCCAAGTCCAACCTGAAACCTGCTAAAAGTCAGACTCCCAGCAGTTATTCTCCAAGCCTGCAAATGAGCTCAACTCAAACCCTGTGTGCTAGGGTTTCATTATAGAAACTCGAGAGGGGTGAAGGGTTTCTTTTAAATGGTCAGCTCTGGGTGGTTCGGGTAAGCACACACTTTCTTATATTGATCTGAACCTTTCCGTTCTACTGAGGACGTTCAAGTTCTCAAGTTCTTGCTCACACCTTGCCAATCCTCACGAGTTTAACTCCAATTGTTGTCAAAATGTTGATTGATTTCTGGCCAGTTGGCAGGGACCACGGTCCCTCTCCTCCTGGGTACTCACCCACGGCTCCCTTCACCCCTTCCTGTGACCCCAGAACTTCCCCACACCCAACACCACCAACCGATGAGTAGTCTGAGGCAGCTGCTCCCTTGGGATGTGTCTGTTTGACGGGCCAGTGTCCCTCATGGACCCACTCATGAAGGTTATGGTTATCTGAGTTGGAAAATCCTCAGCCAAAACGTGACTGATTTCACTCTTGTTTGGGTCATCTTGGCCTAAATTCCTAGGCTATTATATTTTGAATTTTTTTCAAATCAGAATATACTAAAAGGCCATACAACGAGGGGGATTTACATGAAGGGGTATACACAGCCTATTTCATTTCTTGACAGAAGCTGTTTGTTCGTTACTTGGGTTCATCATTCACATATTTTTCTCTAAGAATCATCAGGAGCTTAGTGAGAGGTGGTTTCATGTCAGATTCAAGTTGGCATCACCATAAACCCTTTCAGTGTGGTGCCATCGCGTCATATTCAAATTGCATCACTATAAACCCTGTGAGAACCATAAAGCCAGGGAAAAGGTCATTCATTTTTGTCCTTCAAGTTTGCATAAAAACCCTTTCCTTCCAAAAAATAATTGTTGATTTTAGACCCTGAGATTCAAATGACCTTTGCCATTGTGAGAATGTTATCAGATTTCTTCTCCTTAACCACATAGTAATCACGGTCACCCAAAAGGATCATGGGAGTTCTAGCAGGATCTACCACTGGCATGTTGTTACCAACACTTCTTCTCTCCTATCTCTGTTTCTTCACACTTGTCCAAAGATAAGTGTGGCCACAGGGTCCCATGCATAGCTACACAGGAAACCAATCACCGTGGAGACTTTTAAAAGTTTCATAGCCAGGGCTGGGGAAATTGGCTCAGCTATCTGGGACTTGCTAGTGTAAAGACCTAAGTTTGATCCCCAGAATCCACGTAAAATAGCCAGGCAAGGTAGGACACGATATAATCACAATATTAGGGAAGTGGAGATAGGCGGACCTCTGAGGCTCATGGGCCCAATCTTGGTCTAACTGACTCTGAACCAATGAAACTCAAAAAACAAACAAACAAACCAGGATTGCCAACCAAGTTTGCACACACACACACACACACACACACACACACACACCTCACAGGCACACATACACATAGAAAGCCCAATTCCCAGAGACTGATCTTGCTCATGTGGGAGCTCCTGGTGACCCTGTGAGCAGCCACAATGGCAGTCAGCACACTAACCAAATGTTAAGTGAGACCCCAGTGTAGCAATGCCAGCTCTGGCCCTCCCATGCCAACCAAAATAACCTGCTTTTCCAGGACTGACCATAGGTGCCTGCTGCAGCCTGGCTCATGTGAAGGACATCTTGGCTGAGAGCATCTCTGAGCTGCCAGAGGAGAAAACTCAGACCTACCGAGCTCTCCTGAAACACCTCCAGAGCCTGGCAGGACAGCAGATCCGGAACATGGCGGTGGGTCTCTGGCTGTCAGTCTCAGGGCACACCCTTGTTTCTCATCATTGAGACATCAGGATAAGCCAAAAGGTCTCCATGGGTTGAAATGACAGACCAATTAACAAAGACTTTTAAATCAATAAATGATGTTTAGTAAAACGTACAGGAAAATTCTAGATGAAACTCAACACAGTAGCTAAGCAGGAACTCAGGTGACAAAGGCCATCATGGTTTTGCTAATTTCTTGACAAATCTGTCAAAAAGACTGATTTAATCTTAGGCTTCATTAACAGAAGTATAGTACCTACAGAAAGCTAGCCAGCCTTTGGCTTTGTACTATTCAAACCATTGTCATGAGGTTTTCCAAGCACACATACATCCACAGAGATCCTTAGACCCTGGGGAGTCAGCAGATGTCATTGACTCTTTGAAAACTCTCAAGTGATTCCAAATGATGAAACTCACTAGAGCCTGTCAAGGAGAGGGTGACAAATGAGTTTGGGGGTTAGAAGCACATCTAACAGAGAAATCAGGGTCACTCAAAGACAGCATAAGAGATGCCTCCCAACATCCACAGACCCTGAGGACAGAACTGGCCAAGATTCCTCTTGACCCTTCCGAGACCCTGAGAGGATCGCAAGCAAATGTCCTGACCTGAGACCCTAACCAAGATGTTGCTCTCTCTCTAGTCCTTAGGTGGACATGTTATAAGCAGGCATTGCTACTCAGACCTGAATCCTATCCTCTCTGTGGGCAACGCCACACTCAATCTGCTGTCAGAAGGTAAGAAGCACCCCAGGCAGCCCTTAAAGAGCCTTTGGTTTTTTGTTTTTAATTACATTTTTAAGTTTTTCTATAGGAACTGCCTTAATTAGTTGCCTAGGTCATCAACTCTTGGTTCACCATAAGGAGCTTTTGTCATGAGGAAGGTACATTGTAGTAATGGGCAGAGGTGCTTTCTATTGACAACACACACACACACACACACATGCTATAAGCTCATGTGTTAGTTCACATGTTCTTGTTTGACCAGGGATGATATGCAAAGGTTACTATGAGAGTAAGGTTTCAGGGTCCTGGAGAGATGGCTTAGAGGTTAAGAGCACACATTGCTCTTACAGAGGACTGGAGTTCAGTTCCTGGCACCCACATCAGGTGGCTCACAACCACCCACAACTCCAGTTCCTGGGGGACTCAACATCCCCAGCTGCTGTGGGCACCCGAACTCATAGTACATGTTCACAGGGATATATAACTATACAGTATATATCATTTCAAAAAATAAAAACTGCCGGGAGGTGGTGACACATGCCTTTAATCCCAGCACTTGGGAGGCAGAGGCAGGCAGATTTCTGTTTCTGAGTTCAAGGCCAGCCTGGTCTACAGAGTGAGTTCCAGGACAGCCAGGGCTATACAGAGAAACCCTGTCTCGAAAAATGAAAAATAAAAATAAAAATAAAATAAAGTAAATAAAATAAAATCAAAACCAGTCTTTCGATGAAATGAACGTGGCTGGAGAAATAGCTCTGCAGCTAAGAACACGCTCTGCTGTCACTGAGGGCCTGAGCTTACTTCCCAGCTCCCGTGTCAGGTAGCTCACAACCACCTGTAACTCCAGTTCCAGGAAATCTGACGTCTCTAGCTTCGATGTCACCCACATTCACATGCGTGTAACCACATAAATAAAACACCTGTACATAACTAAAAATAAAATTAGATTCTTTTAAAAAAGAGTCTGAGAACTAGGCTTGGTGGCACCCACCTTTAATCCCAGCATTCAGGAGGCAGAGGCAGGAAGGATTCTGGGAGTCCGAGGCCATCCTGGTCTACAGAGTGAGCTCCAGGACTATGTAAAGAGGCCCTGTCTCAAAAGAAAAAAAAACGAGGGGTGGGGAATGGGTAGGTTGCAGAAGGTGCCTTCCTTCAGCCTAAGAGAGCAAGGATCCTCCTTCAATCTACATCCAATCTTGCCATGGACTGGGTTGCTGCAGGGACCCCTTGTTCTGCAGGTGATAAGAGTTCTGGCCTGGTGGGCAAAGAAAACAAACAGAAACGACACAAGGGAGTGCACAAAGTGAAAATCAGGCTTATATAGTATACAGAAACAGGGCGAATGTCAGGGATCGGGTAGGCAGGTAGCAGTCACATCAAAGTCAGTAAGATCAAACAGCCAGGTGTAAATGAGTCCTTCCCTGCTGGGCTATCTTGGCAGCCATAGGCAAACTCTTGCAGTCTGAAGCAGGTAAGCACCAGGAGGTCCCATTCTAGCAGCTCCTGGGAATGGTTTGGCTTGTAACACAAACATTAGTTCAGAAAACTATTCAACTACTTTCTAGTTTGTAAAGCAATTCTGCCTTGGGTGGCACTGCTCTTAGAGTTCTAACTATATTTACAGGTAGCAATAGTGTTTGACTACTATCTCTAACTTTGGAGACACTCTGACTGATAAGGCAGCTTCCTTGTGGGAATCAGTAGGTAATAATGCCTGACCTTTATTGCTAATTCTGGGGTCACCCTGTCTGCTAAGGCAGCTTCCCTTGTAAAAATTCCAAGCTAATAACAGATAGGAAATCAACTAGGATCACTAGTGAAACACTGTGGAGGCCAGGAAACATTGTTAAATCTCAGTTTTAGCTATAACGAAATATTTCTTAGGGCACCTTTATACCTGAATAAAGAAAGCATGGAGATCTCTCCACAGAGTTTAGCAGAGATCAAATCTGGAACAAGAGCTAGGAGATGCCAAGGTGCCAAGAAATGAACTCCAGGAGGCTAGCTAGCTCCCTTTGAAGCTGCACACCTCAAATCCGTGAACAAGCTTTCAGGCCTGACACTCGAAATCCACTGGAGTGACGAGTGGGCGAGGCACAATCTGAGTCACCCCATGCCGGCCCCCAATCTCATGCCAGGGGTCCATCTCAGGGCAGGGCCTGACGCATATCAGGCAACTGTTTTACCACAGTTCACAGCTATCGCTTCATATTGTTACAATGCCTATTAAATTCCATAAGCTAAATGAGGTGTTTTTTTTTAAATGTATTGTACCTTTAGTGTGTGTGTGTGTGTGTGTGTGTGTGTGTGGTGCATGTCACAGTGCACAAGTGTCATCAGACTTGGCTGCGAGTGCCCTTTCCCCCTAAGCCATCTTTCTGGCCCTAACTTTTGAGGGAGACAAGTGCTGAAACCTTAGCAGATGTGAACCACTGTCAGTCTGGCTTTTATTCATCTTCCTAGACCATCCCAGCTTGTCTCTCTAGGGCTTCCAGCTCTAAAACGCCCCTCCCCTTTCCTCACTGAATACCTGACTAGCCATCCAATACTCCATCCTCTGACCCTCCCACTCCCTCAGCAGATCTTCACTCACTGCCACCTCCCAGGCACAGGGATACAGAAGAAGCAGCCACTGCCCCTGTAGACTTCTAGGCTCCCTGAGGTGCTTGATGCTGTCGCTCACTGCTCAGAGCTCAGAGATGGTGAGGAGAGACTTGGGGGCTGAGAAAAAGTGCTTAGGCCCGACCCCCTAATTGCTTTTGCATGAAACCTACTAAGAGGGAGGCCATAGACCCATAGACCGTTAAGTGTGCTGGCTGAGTGGGTCTCCTGTCTGTAGTTTTGGATGACCCCAGTAAAACCCACAAAACAATCAAGAAAACAAGGCTCTGGGGATACCAAGACGGTGAAGCCCCTTCCCAGGGCCTTCTGCTGTCGTGCTTGTAACAATGTTCCACTGGGTATTTGTAGTACCCTTTGACTTATGGTTTCTGCTTTCCAAATTCTGTCAAAGCTAGGGCAGACCTCCATCACTCCAGAGAAGGCAGGATCTCAGCTCATGGACTTAGCAGCAAGGCAGGTAGGCAGTGATTAGCGGGGACTTTGGGGTTTCTCATCTAACTATGCCAGCATTCCGGCCAGTACAGAGCTCGTGCCATCCCTGGGCTGTAGTTTAACCTCCTTGGGACTCATCCTATACCAGTGGTTCTTAACCTTGCAAGCGCAGCAACTCTTCAGTACAGTTCCTCACGTTGTGGTGACACCCCCCCCCAACCATAACATTATTTTCATTGCTACTTCATGACTGTAATTTTGCTACTGTTATAAATCGCAATGTAAATATCTGTATTTTCCGATGGTCTTAGGACAGGTTGAGAACAGCTGTTCTATACCTTAGAAAGTGCAAACCATATTTTAAAGCAGGAGGATAGTGCTCTGGGCCTAAGCGGTGATAACTGAGCCCAAGGGAGATTTGACAAGCTGTTTAAAGGTGTGTTTACATCAGGAACACAAAACTGCAGCAAGTGTGAAGAGCAGATAACTCTGCTAGCTGTGACAGTAAACCCAGTATTAGCATAAGTTACACCTCAGCCTTGACCCTCCGGCCTCAGCTGAAGGATGAAACCCACAGGACTGGTAGGTATGATGTGAGCATTGACAGGAAAACAAATGCATGCCCAGTGAAAGGAAAGGGGACCCTGGAGCAGTGTCACAGACTGGGACCTCTGCATCAGTCTCTGTGAACAGAGGTTGAATGCCTTCTCCTCTGGCAGCCAACCTCTGAAAGAGCGGGTGGGGCTTGCTTTTCTCAGTTATACCGAAATGGCATTTCCTTCCACAGAAGGCCTCCGGCAGATTCCCCTCAATGGACATTTCCTTACTGGGTTGGCAAGTGCAGACCTGAAGCCCAAGGAGATTCTGGGGTCTGTGTACATCCCCCACTCTCAGAAGGTAAGAACCTGGCTGGTTGCCTTGAAGTTGTTTCTCCCTGTTGTCCATCTAGTGAAGTTACCTCTGCCATCTGCAGACAGGTGGCAGCTAGTGACCGTGTGCCCAAACCTGTTCCCTGACCCACTGCAAACTGGCTCAGCAATAAGCCTCTGGGACTGCCCTGCGCAAGTGGTTCTGGGAGGTGGGTTTTGGTTGTTGTTGCAGCTGTGGGGTGTGGCCTGCAGAAGGCCTGTGGTCATGCTCCCGAGCCCACTTGTTTCCATGGTTGAAGGCTTTCCGGTTGAAGTTGGAGTTTCTCTACCTGACACACAGGAAGCTGGAGCCCTAGGCTTGGCTTTCGCAGCCCCAAATTTCTGCCAAACCCTACAGCTCACAGAAACACAAGGCCTCCAGATGTTCCCTGGCCCAGGATACCAAAGTTGATGTGGCCACCCAGCTAGCTATGAAGGTGGCCTTCTGCCCTCTCTGTTCCATAGGCCTCCGCCCAAAAGCTGTGCTTGACTTTAAAAGAAGCACAATCTCTCTCTCTCTCTCTCTCTCTCTCTCTCTCT